>NC_025997.2:98186354-98304496 GCF_000442705.2 Elaeis guineensis | reverse complement strand
AATATGATTCAATTAAAATTAGTTTGGATTAATTGGATTAAGTCTAATTGATTTATTGGATAAGCCGGTTGCAAGGGAGAACAAGTCCCGTTTGACTAGGACTTGTATGCACCTAATTCTAATTAAGTTAGGATTTAAATTAAATATAATTTAATCTGATTAGACTTTTAGTTGGACTAGGATCACTATTAATTAGATTATAATTAATTTAAATTAGGTTCAAAGTATTTGACCTAATCTAAATAAGAATCCTAGTTAGACTAGGATTCCATGTTCTCTTGCGCCACCTAAGAAAATCAAAGCCCACACCCACTAATTAATTTTAGATAATTTTTCTATATTTTTTATATCTAAGGGAAGTAATCTCACACCATTTATTTTAGAGATTTAAATCAGATTTTATCTGGTTCAATATAAAAATTAATTTGGTTCATTGTGAAAAGTGGTTTAGCCTATTTCTCTTTTTTGAAAGAGTCCCTCTTCACAAGGACTCTTCCCTCCCTCTCTTGTGCCAACTTCTCCCATGTTTATCCTCCTTTTTGTTGCCCTTTTTATAGTTATTTTCATGCTATCCACAAAATAAATGAGATAGGGGGCATCCAAGAGTTGGACGCCCCAAGAACTCCTTGTTAGACTAGGTCTTATGACCTAGTCTGCCATATAAAAGGAGGCCGCCCCATATGCCATGATATAGGAGTCAAAAATTCATGGAAAATTGAGAGAATTACCAAGGAGAATGAGAAATACCTGGGAGGTTTTAGGCACCAAAATCCATGGAGGAGAGTCCTCTAACAAGAGATTAAAAGTTGATGTCTTGTAGAGAAGAAAGGTAAGAGCGAAGATTGTCTTCTCTTATTGGTTTTCTTTCATATTTTTTCTTCTTTATTTTTTGTGTTTTTATATAATAAAAATATGAGAGAGAAAGAAGGAATACATGGGTGGTTTGAGGTACCAAAATCCTTAGAGGAAATTCTTCAATCAAGAGATCAAAGGTTGATGTCTCGTAGAGAGAAAGGTAAGAGAAAAGATTGTCTTCTCTTATTATTTTTCCTTTCATATTAATATCTCTTTGTTTTATATTTTTTTTTATATGATAAAAAATTTGAAAGAGAAAGAGGGATGGCATGGTGAATTCATGCTCCAAAGAGTTGGAGCATGGTAATCTTATTTTGGATATGATATAATCATGTTCTGATGGAAGAAGAAGAAGAAGAAAAGAAGGTCTTTTCTTAAGGTTTCTTTTAGAACTCTTCTTCTCTATAAATCATGAGATTTTTTTATGAGAAAAATTAGATATCATAATATCTTAAAACTAAAAAATATCAAGAGAAGAAGGTCTTCGCATGTCCTAGCATAGAGATATTTTTAGAATATCAATTGTTGATGTACTGAAGGAGAAGATCTGTCTTCTCTTAGGACCCTTTTTTATTAAATTTTAATTTTGATTTTAGGGAGGTCAAAAGGTTTGACTTCTTCCTTATTCCTCCTCATATTCTTCATCTCTTAAAATATTCAAGAGATTCAAAGAATATTTTTTAGATTAACTATCTGGAGGGATCTGCAAGAAGCTAGCACTTCGAGCAGATCTTCGTTTGACGAACCTTCGATTTTGTTGCAGCCTCGTATAGATCACTTGTAGAGGCTAGACACATGTGTGGCTTCAAAGGCAATAAAGAAAATCAACTGTGGAGTTCTTGACTTGCATGAAGGTAAGAGATCTGATCTCTTCTTTTATCTAGATATGATCTAGGTTTTATATCTGAAACTATTTCAGATCTAAGGTATTGATTTGATCAATACCAAATCTTTTATTTTTTAATTTATAAATATAATATAACATATTATAGATCTTAATTGTAAGAATTAGTAATTTGATTACATGTATTTATAGATTAAATTATTTAATTTACATATTCTGCTGCGTTATATTTCAAAAATATTTTGAAATTCATGCATGAAAGCCTGCACCTTTTCTAACAGTGGTATCAGAGCATCTAGGTTCTTTTATAACATGTTCATAATTATATTAAAATAAATCTAAAAAATAAAATAATAATCACATGGACTATAGGATGTCCTGTTGTAAGGTTTACCCCTTACAGTGCAAAGGTTGTCCTGGTATGTTATGATCTAGAAAATTTAAAAGAGTTTAAATAAATCTTATCATGAATATTTTAGATTAAGTCTATTTTATTTCATAAATTTTTATGTAATGTACATAGATTAAAATCATCCTAGAATAGGATCTTACGAAGGTTCTATTTGCTGATCGGGCCGGCTCGACCAGCAAGTAGCTAGACCAGCATGCCAGCTCGACTGAAAAGTTGGCTGAATTATATTTCTGATTGATTTTAATTGTTAGTGTTTGTTAGTGAAATAAGCCAACCCATTTTTGAAATGTGTTGACCTATTTAGTGAAACAACACTAGATTGTATTAAACCTTTCAAAAGTTGAAATATTTTTCAAAATGCCGAACCCCTACCCTCAGCCATGAACTTAATTAAAAGAATTAAATGATTGTTTAGGATCTAGGTTTGTGATTTAAAGATCCTAAGATAATTTCATAAAACATGGGTTAAAGGGTAATGGGTTAGCTTTGATCAGATCATTAACTGGGTTAGACCTAGGGTTAGATTAAATATGGACTAAGTTAAGAAATTGATCAAACCTAATTAAAAGTTAATTATGATTAGATCATTTTTATAGTCACTTCAATAGTTGTAGTTGATCAAAGTCCATATATCTAACAAATGGACACTGATCGTGGCTCTGCGGCTGAGCCCGAGTCTTTAGACAGACCAAATCAAAACTGATAAACCAATTGGTGTCTAAGTTAAACTTGATTGGTGGTTTTTAATTGGGAGCATGTTTACCTGGCCATTTCTTATGGTGTCTAAGGCAAGCATTGGCAGACCCTCCCATCGATCATACTTACCAGCTAATGTGGTTAATCAGGTCTTGATTAGGTTGCTCATTGATTCGTGCTAACCCATATCACGTAGGAAATCAGAGAGTTTGATTTCATTCAGTGAGACTGATCTAGATGCCCATGGACCAAATTTGATCCTAGTCCTTGTTAATGACTTGAGAAGTCAGTAGGAGGACTTGACTTGATGAAGTCAGTGGGAGCGAATTGGTCCATGTCTTTTCTATCCTTAAATCACTAATAATTTTAAATCTTTTAAAATTATTAGGTCCTTAAAATGATAAAATTATGGAGATAACTGAGTCATAGCCTCCCATTAAGGTGTTTGATAATGAGTCCATTAACTCAATAATCATTGCAGACCCAAAGGCCTGGTGCTTGTTGACTAATGAAATTATCACTCATCATATGATGACTTGGATGTGTCTCTCTAATGGTGGTTAGGTTAGCCAACCAAAGTTGGGCTTAATCATTTATTGGTTAGATGCACCAAATATGGTCATGTTAATGGTTGGACCTAACCGGATCCTTACAGTGGAGGTCAAAGCCTATTGATTAGGTTTCTGGGGCAAAATTAAATTACTAAAAGTTGTTTGGAGAAATAATTGATTAATGAACCTATCTGTAGATGCACATGAGTTGGCCGACCAAAGTCGGGCATGTGTGTAGTCTATGTGGATTCTAGTACCTACTAGAAAATTAAAATAATTTTTTGAATTGGAGGTAGAGGCTACCAATTTGAATAAAATAGTGAGAGAACCTTGAGACTAAAGTCCAAGTCTCTAGGCTTAAAATAATTCATATACATTAGGTCATTGTTCTCTTTTCTCAAAATAAGGCTAAACCTTAATTGCTCCAATTGCTGTTAGACAGTGATGACTTATGGGATCCAACTTCATTAATTAGTATCAAAAGTCAAATTTGGTCCAGCGGTACGAATGGATTCGTATTGGGGCTTCTTAATCCAGTCAAAATAATTAGTCCAAAATTGATCCAAATTAGACAAAAGCACAGGGTCATAGGAAGAAGAATTATCTTGCTTCCCTTGACCATAATAGGCTGAACAAGAGAAAGGAGCAAGGGTTGCTCATCAAGGATGTTATATGATAACACCTTAAAGTTTCTCTATGTAATTCCACTACCTAGGTATTAGATATCGATGGTTTTATGCAATTTATTGCTAGGGCTACAAGTAAGTGGAATATTTGAAAATGGTGAGAAATTCTTGAATGTTAGGGATGGAAGTCTTATTTCAATCCTAACTTTAGGAATTATAGAGCTTATTTTCAAATATTATCATTTAAAGTAATTATTACTATTGTCCATTGTTTATAATCTTTGTTGGCCTTTTGGCTAAAGATGATCATCATTCATAAGGAAGATTATTATGGTATTATTATGAATAATGTTACAATAATACTTGGACAATAAGGAAATGATATTTACACAGCCTGTTAAGTGTAATGTACACACCCAAGTTAGATAATGTCATGAATGTCTATCTTTGGCATTATAGGCTTAGTCATCTTGACAAGAATAGGATAAACGGGTTAGCTTGAGAGAGAAACCTCGACATCAATGATTGTGAATCATTGATAGCCTATGAATCTTATCATTTTGAAAAGATGACAAAATCACCTTTTAATAGAAAAGGTGAAGGAGTTGATAAAGTTCTAAGTCTCATATATAGTGATGTATGTAGACCTATGAACTTAAGTGCCAAAGGTAGATATTAATATTTTATTACAGACAACCTATCTAGGCATGGGTGCGTCTGACCAAATCATTAGAAATGTTCAAATGATTCAAATGATGAAAAAGATGACATATCTAGGAGAGAATTAGATTCTCTCTCAGTAGATTCTTTTTCAGAATACAGTGTATCTGAAATAAAAAGTTAAACTTTGTTAGACATGATTCAATCCATGAAAGGGTTCACTAATCTGCCTATTTCAGGATTGTGCTCTTGTGCGATTACTTGTTTTACTCTAAAAATATACTGAGTAAGTCTGTTGTGTAGATTCCATATGAGATATGGATCAGACATAGACCTAGACTCTCTCACCATTGGGTTTGGAGTTGATCGGCCTATGTCAAAGGTTTGCATATAGATAAACTTGGTTCATGGTCCAATAGGTGTTTAAGGGTTACTAATGAAGGAACCAGATCTAGGGTTTCAGGGTTAGATCTTGAAACTTTTTCAAGATCATATAGCGGAAGACTAAAATAAATCAAAATTTATTTTCTAAAATCAAAAAATCCCTAGATCTAAAATCTTATTACATGATTATTACATAGCATTAAATCAAAAATTAAAATATATAAATATAGCATGAACTACATGTTGATCATATCAACATGTTTCTATACCACATCTAATGTATATATTAAACAATAGATCAGATCTATTACCTTGCAAGTTAGACGCTCTAACCTCACTGATCCAGGCTTGAGGATGATGTTGCAAGCCGCACACGCGTCCGGCCTCTAGGAGTCATCCACACGAGCCCACGAATCTCGATCAGAAGTCCTGCTTCAGGAAATCAGCACAGTATGCTAGTACTGCGCTGATCCTTCTTTGATGGTTGATCAGGTGCCTCCTCCTTCTTGATTTAGACTCTTCCAAAGATGGAAAGTAAAAGAAGGAGTTTCAGATCTGAGACGCTCTCAGAAAACTCAAGATGGAGGGAAGAAAGATATGAAAACAAAAAACTTAGAAGAAGACCCTCTTCTTCTTCACGTTTTTCTCTCTAGACACCCTAACTTGCATCATTTATATCTCCACTACCCAAAGGTCTTTCTCTTTGATTTTTGAATGGTACAAATTTCTCTCAAATCTCTATCTTCTTCTAAAATTTCATGAAGAAATTCATTTTATACAGAGAGATATGATAGAGTCCTTGTCTAGGTCAAATACCTAGTCAAGGCTTATCCAAACATGGCAAGTTAAGGGGCGCCCAACTCTTGAGCACCTCCTCCATATTTTCATGCATGGATCACCAGAAAAGAGTGCACAATTTATACTCTAAAAGCTATAAAAATTTTAAAAAAAATTTGGATAAATTTTCTACAAAATTGAAAGAGTTTTGGATTTCTAAAACTCTATCTCATAGAATTCAAAATCCAAACTTATTCTTTTTTGATTTGATCCAAACCACCTTCCATGTAAGAAAGAAGAGAGGAAACCTTTTGTGAACGTGGGAGAGACCTGGGAGAGGGCTTTTGTTGCACAAAATAAGTGGAGATTGGCGTTGAATAAGAGAGAGGGCGTGGGGAAGGCTTATGTGGCGCAAGGTGGAATCCTAGTCTTACTAGGATTCTATCTTATGACTTGTTTTAATTTGGTTTCCCAAATCAAATCAAACCAAAATTAGATCAACCTAAGTAAAATAGGTCTTAACCTAATTAAGAATTTAATTTAATCAGATTAAATTAGATTTAAATCTGATTTAATCTTCTAATCAATTTAGAAATTAGATTGACCCAAGTCCTAGTTAAACTAGGACTAGTTTTTTCTTGCACTTGGCTTATCCAATAAATCAATTGGACTTGATCCAATCAAGCTCAAAATAAATCTAATTAAATCATATTTAATTAGACTTAATCTCAGTTCATTGACTTAATCAAATTAAGCCAATTAGCAATCGAATTGCTAATCGATCCTCCTGCAATACTTGCACTGGGTTAAATGTCAATCGTATTGATCATTTAACCCTAGAACGATTCTTAATCATTGATCAACCATCCGATCGGATCATGAACTCTAATGTGTGTGATCTCATAGGTCCAAACCTAAGTCGGTAGTACAGAAATAAATTTCTGTACCA
The DNA here is from genome assembly GCF_000442705.2 of Elaeis guineensis. NCBI lineage: Eukaryota > Viridiplantae > Streptophyta > Magnoliopsida > Arecales > Arecaceae > Elaeis > Elaeis guineensis. Next base: position 98,297,742 of record NC_025997.2, on the reverse strand, counting down.
ATTGAAGTCACCATCTAGCAATGGTACCCGACCATTGGATAGGTCGAATGTGTAGAACAACATCCTTAGAACCCATGCGGATATAGTTTTCATATAATTCATCCCCTTGACCAAAATGATCATAGGACACCCCAGAGTTCAACTGTCAACTCTGATCAGGTTGTCCACATTGTATTTCAAAATATCAAATCCATCTGATGGATTACCCTGGCCAAGGTTTTGCTAAATTGAAATACAGCGACTCATTCTTCTCCAACTCTTGGAGTGGTCAATCCCATCTCGATCACACTCTGACTTTGCAAGTACTTGACTGTGCCCAGAAGCCTTCTGTCCCTGAATTAGAAATTCAGTTAGTCCAGTACCAAAGCACAGTGAGTTGCTTGCAAGTCACTGAGGCGATCTCAAGTCTAAGGGATACTTATATCTATATCCCATCAGAGATATTCTCGACAGCAGAATACTCTGGAGTTGGTCACGTTCAATGACGATGTACCCTTACATCTCACCTGTATGCCATACCAGTGTCTCCACACTCCTTGGTTAAGAGGACAACCAACCCATATGGCCTACAGCGATCTATGCTCGATAGAAGCTGTCGTCCTTATTAACAGCTTATCATTTGGTCGTGAACAGTTTTAAGGACTAATCGATAAATCTTCTCTTTATCGAACTTAAATAGTCTTAAGGACTTCATCATAACAACGGAGTTCATTAGAAGATGAAAGCTTACGATGAAGATGCCAAATATATTTTATTTATTAACAAATCAATTACAATACTTGGTTGCTCAACTGTCAACAGCTTGACGATTGGCTTTTTGGAACACATTTCCCAACAACTCCCACTTGTCCTAAAGCCACTCGGCACAGTATCTAATACCCATCTTCGACTTGTGGTTGTCGAACTCCTTTATTTCCAGGGCTTTAGTGAAGGGGTCGGCCAGATTCTCCTTTCCATCGATCTTCTGAAGGTCGACGTCACCTTGATCCATGATCTCTCAGACCAGGTGGAAGCGGTGCAAGATGTGCTTCGTCCGCTGATGTGCTTTGGGTTCCTTCACCTGAGCTATGACACCAGTGCTGTCACAGTAGAGTAGGACTGGACCATCGAGGGAGGGTGCTACTCCGAGCTCAGTGATGGATTTTCTTAGCCACACAGCTTCTTTCGCGGCATCCGATGCTGCGATGTACTCTGCTTCACAAATAGAGTCTGCCACAGTATGCTGCTTGAAACTCTTCCAGCAGATGGCTCCACCATTCAAAGTAAAGATATAACCCGACACGCTCCTGCTGTCATCATGGTCAGATTGAAAGCTAGAGTCTGTGAACTCCACAAGTTTCAGATCTGACTTGCCATAAACCAACCATTGGTCCTTAGTATTTCTCAAATACTTAAGGATGGCTTTAACCACTTTCCAGTGATTTTCTCCAAGATCAGATTGGTATCTACTCACTACTCCTAGTGAGTATGCCACATCTGGTCTTGTACATGTCATGGCGTACATGATAGATCCTACGACTGAAGCATATGGGACTCTACTCATACGCTCTCTCTCTTCAGGAGTTGTCGGACAATCCTTCTTTGAGAGAGAAATTCCTTGGCCTATCGGTAGATAGCCCTTCTTGGAATTCTCCATGCTGAATCTCTTCAGCACAGTGTCTATGTACATGGATTGGGATAACCCAAGCATCCTTTTAGATCTATCCCTATAGATCATCCCTAGGATGTAGGATGCTTCACCCAAGTCCTTCATGGAGAACTGTGATGACAACCAAACTTTTATTCCCTGTAGTGCGGGGATGTCATTCCCGATTAAGAGAATGTCATCCACGTACAAGACAAGGAATACCACAACTGGACCATTTGCCCATTTATAGATGCAGGGCTCTTCTCCATTCTTAATGAAGCCATACATTTTGATCACCTTATCAAAATGCATGTTTCAACTCTGAGAAGCTTGCTTTAGTCCATAAATGGATCTCTGAAGCTTGCACACCTTGGACTCATCTGTGGATGTAAACCCCTCAAGTTGTATCATATACACCTCTTCGGTCAGCTCTCCATTCAGGAAAGCTGTCTTTACATCCATCTGCCAGATCTCTTAATCCAGATGGGCAGCTATTGGAAGCATTATCCGAATGGATTTGAGCATTGCCACAGAAAAAAATATCTCGTCATAGTCAATACCATAACGTTGACGATACTCCTTGGCGATCAGACGGGCTTTATAGGTCTCCACCTTTCCGTCTGCGCCCCTCTTTCTTTTGAAGACCCATTTACACCCAATGGGTTTAACCCCTTCAGGTGGGTCAACCAATGTCCATACATTGTTGACCTTCATGGACTCCATTTCGGATTTCATGGCTTCAAGCCATTTCTCGGAATCAGATCTCTGTATTGCATCCATATAGGTGATCGGATCTTCATTATTCTCATCAAGTTTGATGGGATCACCATTTCGGACCAAGAAACCATAGTATCTGTCCGACTGATGCGGTACTCTACCGGATTGCCTTAATGGTGTAGGTACATTGGGCTCCGGATCTGATCTAATCATATCCGACTCAGGTTCAGCTATTGGTGTCGGTCCTTCTACCTGTTGAACTTCATCAAGTTCAACCTTAGAGGCAACGGTTCCTTCACCAAGGAACTCCTTTTCTAAAAAGATTGCCTTAAGGCTGACGAACACCTTTTGTTCATCAGCATGGTAGAAAAAATATCCTTTTATTTTTTTGGGGTACCCTATGAATGAGCATTTGTCAGATCTAGGTCCAAGTTTGTCTGTGACTAATCGTTTGACATAGGCCGAGCACCCCCAGACCCTAAGGTGTGAAAGTGCTGGCTTACGTCTCGTCCATATCTCATATGGAGTCTTAATTACAGACTTACTTGGAACCCTATTTAACAGATAACAAGTCGATTCGAGTGCATATCCCCAGAAAGATATCGGCAAGCTAGCAAAACCCATCATGGATCGGACTATGTCTAACAGAGTCCGATTCCTCCTTTCAAACACACCATTATGCTTTGGTGTTCCTGAAGGAGTCCATTGGGAGAGAATCCCATTCTCTTCTAGATATGTGAGAAACTCACTAGAAAGATATTCTCCTCCTCGATCAGATCGAAGAGTTTTAATATTCTTCCCAGTTTATTTTTTCACTTCACTTCGGAATCATTTGAACATTTCAAATGAATCCGACTTATATTTCATCAGATAGACATATTCATATCGGGATAGGTCATCCGTGAAAGTTATGAAGTAGAAATATCCACCTCTAGCACTGGTGCTCATGGGCCCGCATACATCAGTATGTACTACGCCCAAGAGCTCAGTAGCTCTCTCACCTTTTCCAGTAAAAGATGATTTGGTCATTTTACCAAGAAGACAGGACGCACAGGTTAGAAGTGATTCACAATCACTGACTTCGAGGATTCCCTCTTGAGTCAACCTGTTTATTCTGTTCTTGTTTATATGACCTAGCCTACAGTGCCAAAAGTAGATATCTGACACACTATCTAATCTAGAGTGCTTGCCAGTAGAATAGACTCTTATCGGGATTGATCCTTTTGGTCTGGCTCTGCATTGATGTCCCAGCCTGAACTTGCACCTTCTTCACTTTCTTCTTCTTGTTCTTCTTCCCTTTCTTAAAGGGTCGAGAACCAGAAGACGAACCTCCCACTAAGTTCACCAACTCCTTGTGAAGTTGGTGATCCTTCTCAAAGTTCTGAAGCAACCCCAGTAACCCATGGTAGTTCTCTTCAGGCTTTGTCATTCTATAATGAGTGAGGAATGGGAGATAAGACTTGGGCAGCGAGTTCAGTATTGCATCTTTTCCAAGCTGCTCATGCAAGGGAAAGCCGAGCTTGCTCAATCATTCCATCAGCTCAATCATGTATCAGTGACAGAGGCACCATCCTGCATTTTGGCGTTGAAGATGGCACAACTAGTCTTATGCCTCTCCACGTCATCGGGTGTGCCAAAGGTATCCTCCAACACTTGAAGCATGTCCTTTGGCTGAGCCGTCTCGAATCTGCGACTGAACTCGTCGCTCATAGCAGCCAGCATGATACAGCGCACCGTGGTCCAGTCACTGAGCCACTTCTGGTAAGTGTCTCTGACTGTTCCACGTGCATTGACAGCTGGCTCCTCAGGTGCAGGATCCATTATCACATATAGGATCCGTTTATGCTCCAGGACTATCTTCAACTTTCGGTACCAGCTACCGAAGTTGGGTCCCACCAACTTATCATTGTCCAACAATGATCAGAGCGATAGGGAAGTGGCCATATTTGCACAAAGGAGAACCATAACCTAATTAGTAATTGATTCATTAAACCTAAAGATTTGGACTTTAATCAAAAGGTTTCTCCCACTATTTTATTCAAATTGATAGCCTCTACCTCCAACTCGAGGAATTACCCTAATTCCTTAGCGGGTACTAGAATCCACTTAGACTGCACACAAGCCCAACTTTTGTTGGTCAACCCATGTACATCTAAGGGTAGGTTCATAACCAATTATTTCTCTAAACAATTTCTAGTAATTTTAATTTTACCCCAGAAACCTAATCAGTAGGCTTTGGCCTCCACTGTAAGGATCCGGTTAGGTCCAACCATTAACATGATTATACTTGGTGTATCTAACCAACGAATGATTAAGCCCAACTTTGGTTGGCTCACTTAACCACCATTAGAGAGACACTTCCAAGTTGTCATATGATGAATGACAATTCCATTAGTCAACAAGCACCAGGCCTTTGGGTCTGCAATGATTATTGAGTTAATGGACTCTTTATCAAACACCTTAATGGGAGGCTATGACTCAGTTATCTCCATTACTTTATCATTTTAAGGACCTAATAATTTTAGAGGATTTAAATAATATAGAGGATGAGGTCAGATGAACCAGCTTATCATGATCCTCCCACTGGCTTCACCAAGTCAGCTTAAGGGAGACCATTAAAAGGGCTGGTCTAGGAGCACCTAAATCAGTCACACTGATTTACCTAGCTGACTTGGGTCAGCTCGAATAGTCAAGTGATCCGATCAAAACATAATTTCACCAAGAGGCCAGGTAAGTTCGATCAGTGGGAGGGTCTGCCAAAGCTTGCCTTAGACACCATCAGAAATGGCCAGGTAAGCGGGCTCCCAATTAAAAACCACCGGTCTGATTTACCTTAGACACCAACTGGTTTAATTAGTTTCGATTAGATCAACCTAACAGTTCGTCCTAGACCGCTTAGCCAAGAATCAAGTCCATTTGGTTCTCGTTAAAGATATGGACTTGACCAACTACAACTATTGTAATTGATCTAGAGAATCTTTTACCTAATCTAAGACAACAATTGATTAGATTTAGTCAATTCTCTAATTAAGTCCATCTTTAATCTAACCATAGGTCTAACCCAATTAATGGACCTAATTCTCACTAGCCCATTAACCCAATGTGTTATGATTTGTGTCTTATGTTCTTCAATTCACAATCCTAGAACCTAATCAAACAACTTCTTAATTCTTAATTAAGTTTTGGGCTGAGGGTTGGGTTCGGCTTTTCAAAAAATAATTTTTATATTTATAAAATAATTTTACAATATGATTCTACCAACCATATTGCATGTTTGATTCATAATCAAGATACAAGTGAAATAAACATGAAACTATTTTAGATCTAATCTAAACAGGTTCATGCAATTGAAATAATTTTAACTTTAAACAATTTCTTTGCACAAAAATTATTAACAAGGAGATTTTATTTCAGATTTAAACATCTTTTAAATCTAATAAATCATAAATTTAATCTAGATCATATCTAACAAATTTATGATTAAAGATAGATCTACACAAACTAGGACAACCTTTGCACTGTAAGGGGTAAACCTTACAGCAGGACAACCTTGCAGTTTGTGATTGATCTAAAATTTTAATTTTAGATTTAATAATCAGATTATAAATTAAATTTAATCTAAAAAATAATCTAAGCATGTATAAATAATCATGTAATAAAGAACCTAGGCTCTGATACCAATTGAAGGAACCAGATCTAGGGTTTCAGGGTTAGATCTTGAAACTTTTTCAAGATCATACAGCGGAAGACTAAAATAAATCAAAATTTATTTTTTAAAATCAGAGAATTCTTAGATCTAAGATCCTATTACATGATTATTATATAGCATTAAATCAAAAATTAAAATATATAAATATAGCATGAACTACATGTTGATCATATCAACATATTTCTATACCACATCTAATGTATGTATTAAACAATAGATCAGATCTATTACCTTGCAAGTTAGATGCTCTAACCTCTCTGATCTGGGCTTGAGGATGATGTTGCAAGCTGCACATGCGTCCGACCTCTAAGAGTCATCCACACGAGCCCACGAATCTCGATCAGAAGTCCTGCTTCAAAAAATCAGCACAGTATGCTAGTACTGCGCTGATCCTTCTTTGATGGTTGATCAGGTGCCTTCTTCTTCTTGATTTGGACTCTTCCAAAGATAGAAAGTAAAAGAAGGAGTTTCAGATTTGAGATGCTCTCAGAAAACTCAAGATAGAGGGAGGAAAGATATGAAAACAAAAAACTTAGAAGAAGATCCTCTTCTTCTTCACGTTTTTCTCTCTAGATATCCTAACTTGCATCTTTTATATCTCCATGAACCAAATGTCTTTCTCTCTAATTTTTGGATGGCACAAAGGTATCTCAAATCTATATCTTCTCCTAAAATTTCACAAAGAAACTCATTTTATACAAAGAGATATGATAGAGTCCTTGTCTAGGTCAAATACCTAGTCAAGGCTTATCCAAACATGGCAAGTTAAGGGGCGCCCAACTCTTGAGCACCTCCTCCATATTTTTGTACATGGATTACCAGCAAAGGATGCACAATATGTACCCTAAAATCTATGAAAATTCCAAAAAAAAATTGAATAAATTCGGTGCAAAATTGAAAGAGTTTTGGATTTCTAAAACTCTATCTCATAGAATTCAAAATCCAAACTTATTCCTTTTTGATTTGATCCAAACCACCTTCCATGTAAGAAAGAAGAGAGAAAACCTTTTGTGAACGTGGGAGAGACCTGGGAGAGGGCTTTTGTTGCACAAAATAAGTGGAGATTGATGTTGAATAAGAGAGAGGGCGTGGGGAAGGCTTATGTGGCGCAAGGTGGAATCCTAGTCTTACTAGGATTCTATCTTATGACTTGTTTTAATTTGGTTTTCCAAACCAAATCAAACCAAAATTAGATCAACCTAATTAAAATAGGTCTTAACCCAATTAAGAACCTAATTTAATCAGATTAAATTAGATTTAAATCTGATTTAATCTTCTAATCAAATTAGAAATTAAATTGACCCAAGTCCTAGTTGAACTAGGACTAGTTTTTTCTTGCACTTGGCTTATCCAATAAACCAATTGGACTTGATTCAATCAAGTCCAAAATAAATCTAATTAAATTATATTTAATTAGACTTAATCTCAACCCATTGGCTTAATCAAATTAAGCCAATTAGCAATCGAATTGCTAATCGATCCTCCTGCAATACTTGCACTGGGTTAAATGTCAATCGTATTGATCATTTAACCCTAGAACGATTCTTAATCGTTGATCAACCATCCGATCGGATCATGAACTCTAATGTGTGTGACCTCATAGGTCTAAACCTAAGCTGGTAGCACAGAAATAAATTTCTGTACCAATCAAAGTGACCATCCAGCAATGGTACCCGACCACCGAATAGGTCAAATGTGTAGAACAACATCCTTAGAATCCATGCGGATATAGTTTTCATATAATTCATCCCTTTGATCAAAATGATCATAGGATACCCCAGAGTTCAACTGTCAACTCTGATCAGGTTGTCCACATTGTATTTCAAAATATCAAATCCATCTGATGGATTACCCTGGCCAAGGTTTTGCTAAATTGAAATACAGCGACTCATTCTTCTCCAACTCTTGGAGTGGTCAATCTCATCTCGATCACACTCTGACTTCACAAGTACTTGACTGTGCCCAGAAGCCTTCCGTCTCTGAATTAAAAATTCAGTTAGTCCAGTACCAAAGCACAGTGAGTTGCTTGCAAGTCACTGAGGCAATCTCAAGTCTAAGAGACACTTATACCTATATCCCATCAGAGACATTCTCGACAGCAGAATACTCTGGAGTTGGTCACGTTCAATGGCGATGTACTCTTACATCTCACCTGTATGCCATACCAGTGTCTCCACACTCCTTGGTTAAGAGGACAACCAACCCATATGGCCTACAGCGACCTATGCTCGATAGAAGCTGTCGTCCTTATTAACAGCTTATCATTTGATCGTGAACAGTTTTAAGGACTAATCGATAAATCCTCTCTTTATCGAACTTAAATAGTCCTAAAGACTTCATCATAATAACAGAGTTCATTAGAAGATGAAAGCTTATGATGAAGATGCCAAATATATTTTATTTATTAACAAATCAATTACAATACTTGGTTGCTCAACCGTCAACAGCTTGACGATTGGCTTTTTGGGACACATTTCTCAACAACTAATTCTATCATGCTGAAGAACATAAGATGCTCATCAGCAATAGAGCATTCCTTTTGGAAAGGAGTTCTTTAGAGAAGGATTTGATGCCTATCAAGTTGAATTTGAAAGTTTGACCGGTAGAAAATGAATCGACATAATCTAGTAAACCTACAGAACCGATTTGATTAGTTCAAACTTGGATCCCATTAAAGTAAACATAATACAATGGTCTAACTCTGAGAAGTGGCTTGGAGCCATTAAATCCAAATTGAAATCCATGAAAATCAATAGTGTATAGACACTAGATGATTCACCTAAAGAGATAAAACCCATTAGGTATGAATGGATTTTTCAAAAGGATCAGAGTAGTGCAGATGGGAAGGTGGAGACCTATAAAGCCCATTTTCACTATCATCCCAAAGTTAGAACATACGTTTTGAACATATGTCTTTGTTATGAACAAAGAGGAACCCTATATTTATAAGTGGGCAAAATGTTCTATAGTGTTATTCCTTGTGTTGCTTGTGGATGAAATTCTCTTAATCGGGAATGACATTCCAGCATTGTAAAGAATAAAGGTTTGGGTGTCATCTAATTTTTCCATGTTCAAGATCAGATATGGTATGCTTACTAATGGTAGTGAGCAGATACCAGTCTGATCTACGTAAGAACCACTAGAAGATTGTATAGACAATCCTTAAGTATTTGAAAAATACTAAGATCCAATGACTCAAATATGAAAATACTGACTTTAAATATGTGGATGTTTCGATTTTAGTCAGATCAAGATGACAACAAGAAAGTGTCGGATCATATCCTAATTGTAGGAGCAATCTACTGGAAAGGTTCCAAGCAGAATACTTTAGTCTACTCAGTTAGTGATGTAGAGTACATCGTAGCATATGATGCTGCCATGTAAGCTATGTAATTGCTGAGCTTCATAACAGATTTGGAGTGGCACCCTCCACCAATGGTCCAGTTCTATCGTAGCACTGGAGCCATAAATCTGGCTAAAGAATCGAAGGACCAGCATACTCTGTATTACTATCACTTTTGATTTTAGATCAGGGTGACATCGATCTTTAGAAGATCGATGAAAAGAGAGAACTTGACTGACCCATTTGCTGAGGCCTCAGAACTAGGAAGTTCTACGAACTCAAGTGGAAGATAGGATATTTGATATCATTTTGATTGGCTTTAGTACAAGTGAGAGTTGTTAGAAAATATATCCTAAAGTCAATCATCTAAGTGGTAGATGATTGGAATTAGTATATGAATTATCTAATAATAATAGTTATTTGGCAGATTTATCATAAAAGTTCTATCTTCCTTAAATAAACTTCTAAATTATGATGAAGTTCTTAGAACCACAATCAATTGATAAAGAAAGATTTATCGGATGGTTCTTAAATTATTCATGATCAAATGATAAGTTATTAACAAGGACGATAACTTATCAAGTGTAGGTCGCTGTATGCCATATGCATTGGTTGTCCTCGTAACCAAGTGGTGTGGAGACACTGGTATGGCATCCAGGTGAGATGTAGGAGTACATCTACATTGAACGTGACCAATGTAATACTCTACTGTCAAGAGTAGTTAGCTAAGACCAATGGGTATAAGTGTCCCTCCGACCTGAGATCACCACGGTGACTTGTAAGCAACTTACTGTGCTTTGGTGCTGAACAGCCTGTATTTTTAATATAGGTTCGAAAGATTTTTGGGTACAGTCAAGTACTTGTGAAGTCGGTGTGTGAGTCAAGATAGGATTGACCACTCCTGATTAACTTCAGGAAGAGAATGTCTCGCTGTGTTTCAATTTAGCAAAACCTAGGCCTGGATAATCCTCGTGAGGAGTCACGAGATTTGCAAAATTTTGAGACACAATAGAGATGACTTGTACGAGTGATTGACAGTATACTCGAAGTCATCTTGAACATTATTGGTCAAAAGGATGAATTATACGATAACCATTGGTCAGGGTTCTTAGAATGTTGCTTTGCATACATTCGACCTATCTGGACGTCGGAAACCATTGCTAGATGGTTACTTCGACTGGTACAGAAATTAATTTCTATGCTACCAGCTTAGGTTCGAACCTATAGAATCACACACATAAGAGATTGTAACCTAATCAGATGGTTAATCGATGATTGAGAATCGTTCTAAGGTTAAACAATCAATGTGATTGATGTTTGACCTAATGCAAGTGTTGCAGGAGGATCATTAGCAATTGGATTGCTAATTGGCTTAATCTGATTGAGCAATTGGGTTAAGATCTTGTCTAATTGAATATGATTCAATTAGAATTAGTTTGGATTTAATTGGATTAAGTTTAATTAATTTATTGGATAAGCCAGTTGTAAGGAAAAATAAGTCCCTGTTTGACTAGGACTTGTATGCACCTAATTCCTAATTAAGTTAGGATTTAAATTAAATATAATTTAATCTGATTAGACTCTTAGTTAGACTAGGATCATCACTAATTAGGTTATAATTAATTTAAATTGGGTTCAAAGTATTTGACCTAATCTAAATAAGAATCTTAGTTAGACTAGGATTTTATCTTCTCTCGCACCACCTAATAAAATCAAAGCCCACGCCCACTAATTAATTTTAGATAATTTTTTTATGATTTCTATATCTAAGAGAATTAATCTCACACCACTTATTTTATAGATTTGAATCAGATTTGATCTGGTTTAATATAAAAATTAATTTGGTTCGTTGTGGAAAGTGGTTTAGCCTATTTCTCTTTTTTGAAAGAGTCCCTCTTCACAAGGACTCTTCCCTCCCTCTCTTGCGCCAACTTCTCCCATGTTTATCCTCTTTTTTGTTATCCCTTTAGTGTCTATTTTTATTCTATCCATAAAATAAATGAGATAGGAGGCGTCCAAGAGTTGGATGCCCCAAAGACTCCTTGTTAGACTAGGTCTTATGACCTAGTCTGCCATATAAAAGGAGGCCGCCCCATATGCCATGATATAGGAGTCAAAAATTCATAAAAAATTGAGAGAATTACCAGAGGAGAATGAGGAAGACCTGAGAGGTTTTAGGCACCAAAATCCATGGAGGAGAGTCCTCTAACAAGAGATTAAAAGTTGATGTCTTGTAGAGAAGAAAGGTAAGAGAGAAGATTGTCTTCTCTTATTGGTTTTCTTTCATATTTTTTTCTCTTTATTTTTTGTATTTTTATATGATAAAAATATGAGAGAGAAAGAAGGATTACATGGATGGTTTGAGGTACCAAAATCCTTGAAGAAAATTCTTCAATCAAGAGATCAAAGGTTGATGTCTTGTAGAGAGAAAGGTAAGAGAGAAGATTGTCTTCTCTTATTGTTTTTCCTTTCATATTAATATCTCTTTGTTTTATGTTTTCTTTTATATGATAAAAAATCTGAAAGAGAAAGAGGGATGGCATGGTGAATTCATGCTCCAAAGAGTTGGAGCATGGTGATCTTATTTTGGACATGATATGATCATATTCTGATGGAAGAAGAAGAAGAAAAGAAGATCTTTTCTTAAGGTTTCTTTTAGAACCCTTCATCTCCATAAATCATGAAATTTTTTTATGAAAAAAATCAGATATTATAAGATCTAAAAACTAAAAAATATCAAGAGAAGAAGGTCTTCTCATGTCCTAGTATAGAGACATTTTCAGGATATCAATTATTGATGTACTGAAGGAGAAGATCTGTCTTCTCTTAGAACCTTTTCTATTAAATATTAATTTTGATTTTAGGAAGGTCAAAAGGTTTGACTTCTCCCTTATTCTTCCTCATATTTTTCATCTCTTGGAATGTCCAAGAGATCCGAAGAATATTTTTTAGATTAACCATCTGGAGAGATCTGCAAGAAGCTAGCACTTCGAGCAGATCTTCGTTCGACGAACCTCCGATTTTGTTACAGCCTCATGTGGATCACCTGTAGAGGTCGGACGCGTATGCAGCTCCAAAGATAATAAATAAAATCAACCATGAAGTTCTCAATCCACATGATGGTAAGAGATCTGATCTTCTCTTTTATCTAGATGTGATCTAGATTTTAGATCTGAAACTGTTTCAAATCTAGGGTATTGATTTGATCAATACCAAATCTTTTATTTTTTGATTTATAAATGCAATATGACATGTTATAGATCTTAATTGTAGGGTTTAGTAATTTGATTACATGTATTTATAGATTAAATTATTTAATTTACATGTTCCACTGCATTATATTTCAAAAAAATTTTGAAATTTATGTATGAAATTCTGTACCTTTTCCAACACCCTACACACCATAAGAGTACCCCATTGAATGGAAAGAGAGGATCATTAATAAGTCATATTTTTTATATTTGTTTTAGATATTTTTGATAATTTATAGTGTGAATATCTTTTAAAAATCTAATTTCATAAATAAATTAGATTTTTTTATAAAAATAAATAATTTTAAAAAAATATAAAATTAGCATATATTTATGAAAAATAAATATCAATTTAATTAAGCAATTTTAAGTACTAAAATAATAAAAAATTATTGAGTAATTTAATGTATACTTTTTTTCAATTTTTTAGGTATAAAATCATAGTAAAATTAAGCCAAAATACCTCAAAAAATATTTAAAATAGCCTTTAGTGCATGGTAGACCGACTGCTCGGTCCACAGATTCAAGGGTACGGTCCATGAGAATAGTACACATTGCAGTCTACGATAGGTAGAGGCATTTTCGTGCGATTAGACGACAGAGATTAATCTCGAATGTGATCGGATGGCTGCTGTTCATTATCGATAGAAAACTAAGAGAAGAAAGAAATCTGAGTACCATCTGATGGTCAGAAATTGATCTGGAGTCTGATCCGACGGCTAGTGTTCATCCCAACTGTGAATAGAAAATCAAATGTGTTGATCAATGATCCAAATTCCATTCGAAGTACGATCCAATGATTGATATCATTTTTTGATCGAGAGAAGGACTTAAACACTGATTTTTGGATCGATCTTGGCAGTCCAATGAAGATCCAATGGCCAGAATAAAATGATACGAGTATAATATGATTTCTAAGGGTTTTAGAACTCCTTTTGCTATCAAAAAAAGAGAAAAAATTCATCTATAAATAGGGAGTCTGGGAATAAGAGAAAAGAGCATAGAAAATCAATAGAAAAATAAAAAAATAGAAAAAATATTAAAAAAGTTTAGGGACCCAAAGACAAGAAGAAAAGAAACTAGTTTGTTCTACGGAGTATGAAGGAAGAAAGAAAAATCATCAACCATCTTTTCGACGAAGCTGCACCAAATAACTTCAGATCCTTATTACAGTTTTATTTTATATTATTATTTTTTAAAATTTTTTATACTTGAATTTTATTTTTAATGCAAATATTTATTTTCTTATATTTTAAATTTCTATCTTTTATTTTTATTGCAAGTAGATGCTATGATCTAGTTAGTAGATCTTAGTACCAATTTATTTTTATGCTCTTTAAATTTTTGTTATTTATTTTTGTTGCAAGGAGAAGCTAGGATCTAAATAGTAGATCTTAGTACTGAAATTATTTTTCATATTTTTAATTTTTATTTTCTGACTTAAATTATTTTTTTTTAAATTTTTTTTCATAAAATCAAAGATTTCAAATCAAAGTATTGTCTTTTCTATAGATTCGACCTAACTCACTATTTTCTATGTATTTTTAATTTTTATTGAAGTCATAATTAATTTGATAATCATGGTGTCCTAACGATAACATCGCGACCTATTAATTTTTGACGTTGTTGCTGAGCAAGGCACCAATTTTAATATTTGATTTCTTTAATTTTCTTGTGAATATAGCTTACAACTTTTTTGATTTTTTTATCTTTTTACAAAAAAAAAGAGAGAGAAGAAAAGGAGGGTGAAATGCTTTAATTTGGTGAGATCAATCATAACCCTAACTCTAACTTTTTTTTAGTATTAATTACTATTTTTTCAAATTAACCTAAAATTCATCCACATAAACTTAATAAAAATTATATGACAAGAGTAAAAACTTAATTATTTAGAAGCATTCATCATCTTAAATTTATTTTTGGTAATCGCTGGAGACAAGATAAGCTCTCAAGTTTAATTAATTTCATGCATCTAATTTAGTTGCATAGAACTCCTTGTTTGAAATTGGTTGTGCATATTCATCTCAAATCAACTTAAGGGCAATACCCATAACAAGATAAGGTGAGGATTTCATCACCTTTTCTTAGCCCAAAAACCACCAACCAGCATCCTGTATTAACCCAAGTCTAATTAAAATTAAGTAGACGTTGGCCCCTAGGATCAATTGAGTTCAATTTGAGTATTGTGGTGAAGTCAAATATAAAGTAAGCTTAAACTCACCCCTGAAACTAGTGTCTAAGATAAGAGGTTACAAAAGCTAAGCTTAAGTAGACTCATGGTTATTTAATTAATTTTGTTAGCTTACCTGGCCAATTCAATTGGTATCTAAGGCAAGCAATGGGGGGACCCCCATGACCCCATCTCTTACATGGCTAGTTGAAGGAAGTGAGAACAGATCCAACTTGTATTTAGGCCCAGTCACTCTACATCAAACTATTAGGTCTAAGAAATCCATAGGTGTCTAGGTTTAATTATTTACCAACTTGATTACAATTAACACTTAACCACAACTAATTTTTCTCATCTTTCGTCCTTAGGTCTAGGGCTTTTTTAAGGTTCTCACCTTTAGAACTTTTCTCTTTCTTCCTTTTCTTTTACTTTTCTCTCTTCTTCTTAAAAAAAAAGGAAAAAAAATTCAATCACACATTAAGATTTGCACTGGTACATGCACGGTAGGAGATCTCTTTATTCTGATCTAGTTGAATCCAATTCAAAAATTGAATGGCTGATCTATGTTAAACTTGATAATCAAATGGCTAAAAATGTTGGAGAACCCCTTAGACAGATGAAGGAATATTTTATTCTTTCCACATATAACCCATCAATGTTTCCATCATTCTATGAGATCAAACATTCAGACTCTAGTTTTAAGGTCAATTTGAATATGATAGCCTAAAAATTAGATAAAGTCGATCTTTTTATAGATAAATTCCTAGCCCCAGGTCAACAATGTCTTATGCAATATACGCTACCTCTCAATTATTAGGAGATTTGTTCTATCTGTGCTAGCCCAGCCCATCATATGAGTGAATGTCCCACGGTTGCACAGTTTTCATCTTTTATCCAAGAATAAGTTCAAGCTGCTCAAGGTTACTCCAATCCGATCAATCATCCATTCTTAAATACATATAACCAAGATTGGAGGAACCACAGCAATTTTTCTTGAAGATCCCAATAGACTCAGGCCCATATCCAAATTTCTTCTATGCAAAACCTTCAAAATAGGCCCCAATACCAAAACTATGTCTATAATAGAGGTCAGCCTAATTAGTCTACCCAGCCATCCTATTACAATCAGCCTTCATACCCATCTCTTCAATAGACCCCTCTAGCCGATGATAGGTTTAGCCAACTTCAATAATTGATTATTACCCAACAGCAATCCATCGTCAGACTAAAAGCATGAATAGGACAGTTAGTTGAGTTTATCATGAGGAGAGAACTAGATCAATTACTGAGCCAACTGATACTAAATCCCAAGAACAACCCATCCACCCACCAACCATCTAGACCTAGTCATCAATCTAATATCCCACCTAAGAATTCTTAATTTGAAAATGTCAAAGTAATCTCTGAGCTTAGAAGTGATAAGATTCTTAGAGATCCATACCAAAACTAGGTGAGTGAGGCTTGTACTGATGCTAGCCAAAATATGAATTTAAAAGAGAAGGTTAGTACTGAGACTAATCCAATAAAAGAATCTAAGCCCAGAACTGGTACTGATGCTGGTTCCAGTTTGAGTGAGAGAGACCAAGGGATGAAGAAAGTAGATGAGTTATCGGAGATATATAAACTAAGAATCTCATTTTCTTCAGCTCTAGAAGCCAGTTCTTTCACTCTAGAATTATCACCTCCTCCAAAACTGAAATCATCTTTGGTCGCATCTGAATATACATGTTTAGAATCAAGGGACACTCTTTTAGTACCCATTGCTTCAAACTCAACTCTTAACCCAAAAACTCAATTCATGAGCATTTTAGAAGAACAAATAGGAGAAATTCTCAACAAACAAGAGTCTATAAATACGTTTGTGAATTATCTTTCTAAAATTAAGAACAGGGACATGAACTTCTTTTTGAAGATTGGCAACAAAATATTGAAATTTATTATAGGCCATCTTCCTAAGATTGGCAATCCAAAACTATTGAAATTTATCAATCTAATATTTGACACGGGGTAGGTGAGGTAGAATCTACATTTGATCTGACTGAAAATGATAAACTTAGTACTTTCTGGGAGGCAATCTAGTTTTAGCTTTTATTTTTTAATATTTTTTATATTTTATTTAGGTTAATCGAGTCTTGCTTCATATCTTTTGTAGAAATTTGAAGATAATAGGGGCTAAGTTGGAGGGAGAAGTAATTTTGAAAAGACTTCTGGATCCGATGATATCTCTCCTTTTCTTTCTCTTTATATGCATCATTTATTTTTCTTACTCCATTGAGGATAATATCGATTAAGTTGATGGGGGAGAGAATAATAATTTTTTTTTTTTAAAAAATCTTCAAGTAAGATAGTGTTGGGAAATATGTCTCAAAAGCCAATCATCAAGCTGTTGATGGTTGATCAACCAAGTATTGTAATTGATTTGTTAATAAATAAAATATATTTGATATTTTCATCATAAGCTTTCATCTTCTAATGAACTCCAATGTTATGATGAAGTTCTTAGGACTATTTAAGTTCGATAAAGAGAAGATTTATCGATTAGTCCTTAAAACTGTTCACGACCAAATGATAGGCTATTAATAAGGATGACAGCTTTTTTCGAACATAGGTCACTGTAGGCCATATGGATTAGTTGTCCTCTTAATCAAAGAGTGTGGAGACACTGGTATGGCATACAGATGAGATGTAAGGATACATCATCATTGAACGTGACCAACTCCAGAGTATTCTGCTGTCAAAAATGTGTCTGATAGGATATAGATATAAGTGTCCCTTAGACCTGAGATCACCTCAGTGACTTGCAAGCAACTCACTGTGCTTTGGTACTGGACTAACTGAATTTTTAATTCAGTGACGGAAGGCTTCTGGGCATAGTCAAGTACTTGCAAAGTTAGAGTGTGATTGAGACGGGATGGACCACTCCAAGAGTTGGAGAAGAATGAGTCACTGTATTTTAATTTAGCAAAATCTTGGCCAGGGTAATCCATCAGATGGATTTGATATTTTGAAATACAATGTGGACAACCTGATCAGAGTTGACAGTTGAACTTTGAGGTGTCCTATGATCATTTTGGTCAAGAAGATGAATTATATGGAAACTATATCCACATGGGTTCTAAGGATATTGTTCTACACATTCGACTTATCCGGTCGTCGGGTATCATTGCTAGATGATCACTTCGATTGATTCAAGAATTTATTCCTATGCTACTGGCTTAGGTTCGGACCTATGAGGTCACATATATTAGAGTTCATGATCCGATCGGATGGTTGATCAATGATTAAGAATCGTTCTAGGGTTAAATGATCAATACGATTGACATTTAACCTAGTGCAAGTATTGCAGGAGGATCGATTAGCAATTTGATTGCTAATTAGCTTAATTTAATTAATTCAATAAGTAGAGATTAAGTCTAATTGAATATGATTTAATGAGATTTAGTTTGGGCTTGATTGAATCAAGTCCAATTGGTTTATTGGATAAGCTAAGTGCAAGAAAAAAACTAGTCCTAGTTCAATTAGGACTTGGGCCAACCTAATTTCTAATTTGATTAGAAAATTAAATCAGATTTAAATCTAATTTAATCTGATTAAATTAAGTTTTTAATTGGGTTAAGACCTATCTTAATTGAGTTGATCTAATTTTAGTTTGATTTGATTTGAGAAACCAAATTAAAACAAGTCATAAGATAGAATCCTAGTAAGACTAGGATTTCACCTTATGCCACATAAGACCCCCCCCCCCACGCCCTCTCTCTTATTCCATGCCAATCCCTTCTTATTTTGTGCAACAAAAGCCCTCTCCTAGGTCTTTCTCATGTTCAAAAGGTTTCCTCTCTTCTTTCATATATGAAAAGTGGTTGTGGATCAAATCAAAGTAGGAATAAGTTTGAATTTCAAATTCTATGAGATAGAGTTTTAGAAATCCAAAACTCTTTCCTTTTTGCATCGAATTTACCCAGATTTTTTTTGAAATTTTTGTCGCTTTTAGGGCACATATTGTGAACCCTTTTTTGGTAGTCCATGCATGAAAATAAGGAGAGCCCAAGAGTTGGGCACCCCTTATCTTGCCATGTTTGGATAAGCCTTGACTAGGTATTTGACCTAGACAAGGACTCTATCATATCTCTTTCTATAAAATGAGTTTCTTCATTAAATTTTTGGTGAACATAGAGATTTGAGATATATTTTGGGTATCCAAAAATCAAAGAGAAATACCTTTGGGTCATAGAGATATAATGGACACAAGACAGGGCATCTAGGAGAGAGTAAAGAGAAGAAGAAGAGGGTCTTCTTCTAGGGTTGTTAGTTTCATCTCTTCTCTTCCTCTATCTTGAGTTTCTTGAGAGTGTCTCAAATTTGAAACTCCTTCTCATACTTCTCATCTTTGGAAGAGTCTAAATCAAAAGGAGGGAGGCACCTGATCAACCATCGAAGAAGGATCAGTGCAGTACTAGCATACTGTGCTGATTTCCTGGAGCAGGACTTCTGATCGAGATTCATGGGCTCGTATGGATGACTCCTAGAGGTCGGACATATATGCGGCTTACAATATCATCCTCAAGCCCAGATCAGTAAGGTTAGAATGTCTAACTTGCAAGGTAATAGATCTGATATATTGTTTAATACATACATTAGATGTAGTATAGAAACATGTTGATATGATCAACATGTAGTTCATGCTCTATATATTTTAATTTTTGATTTAATGCTATATAATAATCATGTAATAGAATCTTATATCTAAGGATTTTCTAGTTTTAAAAAATAAAATATGATTTATTTTAGTCTTTCGCTGCCTGATCTTGAAAAAGTTTCAAAATCTAACACTAAAACCCTAGATCTGGTTCCTTCAATTGGTATCAGAGCCCAAGTTATTTTTTATATGATTATTTATACATACTTAGATTATTTTTTATATTAGATCTAATTTATAATCTAATTATTAAATCTAAAATTAAAATTTTAGATCAATCATGAACTGCAAGGTTGTCCTGTTGTAAGGTTTACCCCTTACAGTGCAAAGATTGTCCTAGTTCATGTAGATCTATCTTTAATCAAAAATTTGTTAGATATGATCTAGATTAAATTTATAATTTATTAGATTTAAAAGATATTTAAATCTAAAATAAAATCTCTTTATTAATAATTTTTGTGCAAAGAAATTATTTAAAGTTGAAATTATTTCAATTACATGAACCTGTTTAGATTAGATCTAAAGTAGTTTTATGTTTATTTCATTTGCATCTTGATTATGAATTAAATATGTAATATGATTGGTAGAACCATATTATAAAATTATTTTATAAATATAAAAATTATTTTCGAAAAGTCAAACCCAACCCTCAGCCCAAAACTTAATTAAGAATTAAGAAGTTGTTTGATTAGGTTCTAGGATTGTGAATTGAAGAACCTAAGATACAAACCATAACACATTGGGTTAATGGGTTAGTGAAAATTAGGTCCATTAATTGGGTTAGACCTATGGTTAGATTAAAGATGGACTTATTTAGAGAATTGACTAAATCTAATCAATTATTGTCTTAGATTAGGTCAAAGATTTCTCTAGATCAATTACAATAGTTGTAGTTGGTCAAGTCTATGTCTTTAACGAGAACCAAATGGACTTGATTCTTGACTAAGCGATCTAGCATGAACTGTTAGGTTGATCTAATTGAAACTAATTAAATCAGTTGGTGTCTAAGGTAAATCAGATCGGTGGTTTTTAATTGGGAGCCCGCTTACTTGGCTATTTTTGATGGTGTCTAAGGCAAGCTTTGGCCGACCCTCCCATTGATCGAACTTACCTGGCCTCTTGATGAAATTATGTTTTGATCGGATCACTTGACTATTCGAGCTGACCCATGTCAGCTAGGTAAATTAGTGTGACTGATTTAGGTGCTCCTAGACCAGTCCTTTTAATGGTCTCCCTTAAGCTGACTTGGTGAAGCCAGTGAGAGGATCATGATAAGATGGTTCATCTGACCTCATCCTCTAAATCAATTAAATCTTCTAAAATTATTAGGTCCTTAAAATGATAAAGTTATGGAGATAACTGAGTCATAGCCTCCCATTAAGGTGTTTGATAATGAGTCCATTAACTCAATAATTATTGCAGACCCAAAGGCCTGGTGCTTGTTGACTAATGGAATTATCACTCATCATATGAAGACTTGGAAGTGTCTCTCTAATGGTGGTTAGGTGAGCCAACCAAAGTTAGGCTTAATCATTCATTGGTTAGATGCACCAAGTATGGTCATGTTAATGGTTGGACCTAACTAGATCCTTACAGTGGAGGCCAAAGCCTACTGATTAGGTTTCTGGGGCAAAACTAAAATTACTAAAAATTATTTAGAGAAACAATTGGTTATGAACCTATCCTTAGATGTACATTGGTTGGCCAACCAAAGTTGGGCTTGTGTGTAGTCTAAGTGGATTCTAGTACCCACTAAGAAATTAGGGTAATTCCTCGAATTAGAGGTAGAGGCTACCAATTCAAATTTATAAGAGTCTATTCTATTGGCAAGCACCCTAGATTAAATAGTGTATCAGATATCTACTTATGGCACTGTAAGCTAGGTCATATAAACAAGAACAGAATAAACAGGTTGACTCAAGGGAGAATTCTCGAAGTCAGTGATTATGAATCACTTCCAACCTGTGAGTCCTATCTTTTTGGTAAAATGACTAAGTCACCTTTTACTGGAAAAGGTGAGAGAGCTACTGAGCTCTTGGGCCTAGTACATACTGATGTATGTGGGCCCATGAGCACAAGTGCTAGAGATGGATATTTCTACTTCATCACTTTCATAGATGATCTATCCAGATATGGATATGTCTATCTGATGAAACATAAGTTGAATTCATTTGAAATGTTCAAACGATTCCGAAGTGAAGTAGAAAAATAAACTGGAAAGAGCATTAAAACTCTTCGATCTGATCGAGGAGGAGAATATCTTTCTAATGAGTTTCTCACATATCTAAGAGAAAATGAGATTCTCTCCTAATGGACTCCTCCAGGAACACCACAGCATAATGGTGTGTCTGAAAGGAGAAATCGAACTCTGTTAGACATGGTCCGATCCATGATGGGTTTTGCCAGCTTGCCAATATCTTTCTGGGGATATGCACTCGAATCGACCTATTATCTGTTAAATAGGATTCCAAGTAAGTCTGTAATTAAGACTCCATATGAGATATGGGTTGGGCGTAAGCCAGCACTTTCACACCGTAGGGTCTGGGGGTGCCCAGCCTATGTCAAACGATTAGTCACAGACAAACTTGGACCTAGGTCTGACAAATGCACATTCATCAAGTACCCCAAAGAGATCAAAGAATATTTTTTCTACCATGCTGATGAACAAAAGGTGTTCGTCAGTCTTAAAGCAATCTTTTTAGAAAAGGAGTTCCTTGGTGAAGGAACTGTTGCTTCTAAGGTTGAACTTGATGAAGTTCAACAGGTAGAAGGACCGACACCAATAGCTGAACCTGAGTCAGATTTGATTAGATCAGATCTGAAGCTCAATGTATCTGCACCATTAAGATGATCTGGTACAGTATTGCGTCAGCCAGATAGATACTATGGTTTCTTGGTCCAGGACGGTGATCCCATCGAACTCGATGAGAACGATGAGGATCCGATCACCTATATGGATGCAATACAGAGACCTGATTCTGAGAAATAGCTTGAAGCCATGAAATTCGAAATAGAGTCCATAAAGGTCAACGATGTATGGACATTGGTTGACCCACCTAAAGGGGTTAAACCCATTGGGTGTAAATGGATGTTGAAAAGGAAAAGGGGTGCAGATGGAAAGGTGGAGACCTATAAAGCCCATCTGGTTGCTAAGAGGTATCGTCAACATTATGGTATTGACGATGATGAGATATTTTCTCCTGTGACAATGCTCAAATCCTTTTAGATAATACTCATAATAGCTGCCCATCTGGATTATGAGATCTGGCAAATGGATATAAAGATAGCTTTCCTGAATAGAGAGCTGACCGAAGAGGTGTATATGATACAACCTGAGGGGTTTACATCCACAGATGAGTCTAAGGTGTGCAAGCTTCAGAGATCCATTTATGGATTGGAGCAAGCTTCTTAGAGTTGGAACATGCATTTTGATAAGGTGATCAAAACGTATGGCTTCATTAAGAATGGAGAAGAGCCCTGCATCTATAAATGGGCAAATGGTCCAATTATGGTATTCCTTGTCTTGTACGTGGATGACATTCTTTTAATCAGGAATGACATCCCTGCACTACAGGGAATAAAAGTTTGGTTATCATCGCAGTTCTCCATGAAGGACTTGGGTGAAGCATCCTACATCTTAGGGATGAAGATCTATAGGGATAGATCTAAAAGGATGCTTGGGTTATCCCAGTCCACGTACATAGATACTATGCTGAAGAGGTTCAGCATGGAGAATTTCAAGAAGGGCTATCTATCGATAGACCATGGAATTTCTCTCTCTAAGAATGATTATCCGACAACTTCTGAAGAGAGAGAGCGTATGAGTAGAGTCCCATATGCTTCGATCGTGGGATCTATCATATACGCCATGACATGTACAAGACCAGATGTGGCATACTCACTAGGAGTAGTGAGTAGATACCAATCTGATCCTGGAGAAAATCACTGGAAAGTGGTTAAAGCCATCCTTAAGTATTTAAGAAATACTAAGGACCAATGATTGGTATATGGTGAGTCAGATATGAAACTTGTGGGGTTCACAGACTCCATCTTTCAATCTGATCATGATGACAGTAGAAGCGTGTCGGGTTATATCTTTACTCTGAATGGTGAGCCATCTGCTGAAAGAGTTTCAAGCAGCATACTGTGGCAGACTCTGTTTGTCAAGCAGAGTACATCGCAGCATCGGATGCTGCAAAGAAAGCTGTGTGGCTGAGAAAATTTATCACCGAGCTCAGAGTAGCACCCTCCCTCGATGGTCCGATCCTGTCCTACTGTGACAGCACTGGTGCCATAGCTCAAGCGAAGGAACCCAAAGCACACCAGTGGACGAAGCATATTTTGTGCCGCTTCCACCGATCTAAGAGATCATGGATCGAGGTGACGTCGACCTTCAGAAGATTGACGAAAAAGAGAACCTGGCCGACCACTTCACTAAAGCCCTGGAGATAAAGGAGTTCGGCAACCACAAGTCAAAGATGGGTATTAGATACTATGTTGAGTGGCTTTAGGATAAGTGGGAGTTGTTGAAAAATATATCCCAAAAGTCAATTATCAAGCTGTTGATGGTTGAGCAATCAAGTATTGTAATTGATTTGTTAATAAATAAAATATATTTGATATTTTCATCATAAGCTTTCATCTTCTAATGAACTCAATTGTTATGATGAAGTTCTTAGGACTATTTAAGTTCGATAAAGAGAGAATTTATCGATTAGTCCTTAAAACTGTTCACGATCAAATGATAGGTTGTTAATAAGGACGACAGCTTCTATCGAGCATAGATCGTTGTAGGCCATATGGGTTGGTTGTCCTCTTAACCAAGGAGTGTGGAGACACTAGTACGGCATATAGATGAGATGTAAGGGTACATCATCATTGAACATGACCAACTCCAGAGCATTTTGCTGTCGAGAATGTCTCTGATGGGATATAGGTATAAGTATCCTTTAGACCTGAGATCATCTCAGTGACTTGCAAGCAACTTACTGTGCTTTGGTACTGGACTAACTGAATTTCTAATTCAGTGACGGAAGGCTTCTAGGCATAGTCAAGTACTTGCGAAGTCAGAGTGTGATCGAGATGGGATTGACCACTCCAAGAGTTGGAGAAGAATGAGTCACTGTATTTCAATTTAGCAAAACCTTGGCCAAGATAATCCATCAGATGGATTTGATATTTTGAAATACAATGTGGACAACCTGATCAGAGTTGACAGTTGAACTCTGAGGTATCCTATGATCATTTTGGTCAAGGGGATGAATTATATGGAAACTATATCCGCATGGGTTCTAAGGATGTTGTTCCACACATTCGACCTATCCGATCGTCAGGTACCATTGCTAGATGGTCACTTTGATTGGTATAAAAATTTATTCCTATGCTACTGACTTAGATTCGAACCTATGAGATCACACACATTAGAGTTCATGATTCGATCGGATGGTTGATCAACAATTAAGAATCGTTCTAGGATTAAATGATCAATATGATTGACATTTAACCTAGTGCAAGTGTTGCAGGAGGATCGATTAGCAATTTGATTGCTAATTGGCTTAATTTGATTAAGCCAATAGGCTGAGATTAAGTCTAATTGAATATGATTTAATTAAATTTAGTTTGGCTTGATTGGATCAAGTTCAATTGATTTATTGGATAAGCCAAGTGCAAGAAAAAAACTAGTCCTAGTTCAATTAGGACTTGGGTCAACCTAATTTTTAATTTGCTTAAAAAATTAAATCTAATTTAAATCTAATTTAATCTGGTTAAATTAGATTCTTAATTAGGTTAAGATCTATTTTAATTGGGTTGATCTAATTTTGGTTTGAGAAACCAAATTAAAACAAGTCATAAGATAGAATCCTAGTAAGACTAGGATTCCACCTTGCGCCACATAAGCCCCCCCATGCCCTCTCTCTTATTCCATGCCAATCTCTTCTTATTTTGTGTGACAAAAGCCCTCCCTCAGGTTTTTCTTATGTTCAAAAGGTTTTCTCTCTTCTTTCATACATGGAAAGTGGTTGTGGATCAAATCAAAGTAGGAATAAGTTTGAATTTCAAATTCTATGAGATAGAGTTTTAGAAATCCAAAACTCTTTCCTTTTTGCACCAAATTTATCCAAATTTTTTCTGAGATTTTTGTGAATTTTAGGGCATATATTGTGCACCCTTTTTTGGTGGTTCATGTATGAAAATAAAGAGTAGGAGCCCAAGAGTTGGGTGCCCCTTATCTTGCCATGTTTGGATAAGCCTTGACTAGGTATTTGACCTAGACAAGGACTCTATCATATCTTTCTCTATAAAATGAGTTTCTTTATGAAAGTTTTGGTAAATATAGAGATTTGAGAGACCCCTGGGTATCCAAAAATTAGAGAGAAAGACCTTTGGGTCGTAGAGATATAATAGACACAAGACAGGATGTCTAGGAGAGAGTAAAGAGAAGAAGAAGAGGGTCTCCTTCTAGGGTTGTTAGTTTCATCTCTTCCCTTCCTCCATCTTGAGTTTCTTGAGAGTGTCTTAGATCTAAAATTTCTCTTCATACTTCTTATCTTTGGAAGAGTCCAAATCAAAAAGAAAGAGGCACCTGATCAACCATCGAAGAAGGATCAGCGCAGTACTAGCATACTGGGCTGATTTCCTGGAGCAGGACTTCTGATCGAGATTCGTGGGCTCATGTGGATGACTCTTAGAGGCCGGACATGTGTGCGGCTTGTAACATCATCCTTAAGCTCGGATCAGTAAGGTTAGAACGTCTGACTTGTAAGGTAATAGATCTGATCTATTGTTTAATACATACATTAGATGTAGTATAGAAACATATTGATATGATCAACATGTAGTTCATTCTCTATATATTTTAATTTTTGATTTAATGCTATGTAATAATCATGTAATAGAATCTTAGATCTAAAAATTTTTTGATTTTAAAAAATAAATTTTGATTTATTTTAATCTTCCGCTGCCTGATCTTGAAAAAAGTTTCAAGATCTAAACCTGAAACCCTAGATCTGGTTTTTTCAGATAGTATTTAGCATTTAAAAACCTAATTATACTTAAAGAATCAAGTTAAACTAAGTATTTTTTTAAAAAAAATTGATGCACAGACCAGAGAGTCTGTAAGATATTGAGGATCAAGTATTAAGAAAACTCAATAAAGAGTTAAGTTTAAAATTTAAATAATTTTTTTGAGTATTTTAAAATTTTTCTATCAGCATCAAAGAAGAATTTATTTTCTATAGACTTATATAAGATAACTATATATTTTTTTATATATTAAAAAAAATAAAAAAAATTAAGTACTTCATGTTGAGTAATCAGGCCTCTTTACCTAAGTAAGCATTAGGTTTACGTCAAAAGGTATGAAGGGCAAAGATGTTTTGTTGTAAAGCAAGTTTTAACTCGTAGTCTGTTTGATTCGAGTAAGTAAGTCTGAGATATATTTTATACCTGGTGTCCTAAAGCCATCTGGTTCGAGAGTCATTGACTGAAAACTCGCTACCTGGGTCAGACAGAAAGCTTAAGGGGTTAAGATACTCAATAGCAGTACAACATTAAAAAAAAATTAATAAATAAAGGATGGAAGTAACAATATACTTATCCATATAAAGGTTAATGATTTGGAGATAAAGATAGGAGTAATTTAAAAAATTTCAAAAATAATTTAGTATTCTTAGTTTAACTTCCATATTGATTAGTATTAATACTCCAATGACATACCTCACTCACGCTTTACTGAACATCAATGGTCCTTTTAAAAATTATTTGATAAAATTCGAAATACTAAGTTAAATAATATTTAATTCTAAATTCTTTTTTTATTTAAGGATGAGCAAAGTTCATATTGGGGGGTGTGATAAGTCATATATTTTTATATTTATTTTAGATATTTTTGATAATTTATGGTGCTAACATCTTCTAAAAAATTTAATTTTATCAATAAATTAGATTTTTTTATAAAAATAAATAATTTTAAAAAATATAAAATTATTGCTTATTTATGAAAAAAAGATGTTAATTTAATTGAGTAATTTTGAGTACCAAAATAATAAAAAATTATTGAGCAATTTAATGCATATTTTTTAAAAAAATTTTAAGCATAAAATCGAAGTAAAATCAAGTCAAAATATCTCAAAAAATATTTTAAATAGCCTTTAGTGCACGGTGGACCGGCCACTTGGTCCATAGATTCAAGGGCATGATCTACAGAAATAGTATGCAGCGCATGACGTGGTCTACGTCGGGCAAAAGCATTTTTGCATGATCGAATGGTAGAGATTAATACCGAATGCGATCGGATGGCTGTTGTTCATTATCGGTTGAAAACTAAGAGAAGAAGGAAATCTGAGTGCCATCCGATGGCCAAAAATTGATCTGGAGTATGATCCGATGGCTAGTGTTCATCCTGACTATGAATAAAAAATCAAACGTGCTGATCAACGACCCAAATTCCATCTGAAGTGTGATCTAATAGCTGATATCGTTCTTAATCAAGAGGACTTAAATGCTGATTTCTGGGCTGATCTGGGTGGTCCAATGAAGATTCAACGGCCAAAATAAAATGATACAGGTATAATAAATTTCTAAGGATTTTAGGACTCCTTTTGCTATCAAAAAAAGATAAAAAAATTATCTATAAATAGAAAATCCGAGAATAAGAGAAAAGAGCAGAGAAAATCAATGAAAAAATAAAAAAAATAGAAAAAAAAATTAAAGAAGTTTTGGGACCCAAAGGAAAGAAGAAGAGAAGCTAGTTTGTTCTACAGAGTACGAAGAAAGAAGAAGAGGTCATCAATCATCTTTCTGACGAAGCTATACCGATCAACTTCAGATCCTTGTTATAATTTTATTTTATATTATTATTTTTTAAAATTTTTTATACTTAAATTTTATTTTTAATGCAAAAATTTATTTTTTTTTATTTTAAATTTTTATCTTTTATTTTTATTATAAGTAGATGCTAAGATCTAGTTAGTAGATCTTAGTACCATTTATTTTTATGCTCTTTAAATTTTTATTATTTATTTTATTATAAGTAGAAGCTAGGATCTAAATAGTAGATCTTAGTATCAGATTTATTTTTTACACTTTTAATTTTTGGTTTTCGACTTAAATTACTTTTCTTTTAAATTTTATTTTTTTAATAAAATCAAAAATTTCAAATCAAAGTACTACTTTCTCTATGGATTCAACCCAACTCACTACTCTCTATATATTTTTAATTTTTATTAAAATTAAAATTAATTTGATAATCACAGTGTCCTAATGACAACATCGCGACTTATCAATCATATAACCCTACTTGCTCCTATGACCGAACGATCTGATGATTATTTAATTCAAGTACTTTACTATTTAGATCATCTAATCTAACATATACTGGACTGATCAAATATCAAATCTAAAAATTAAAATTATTTAGATCTAATCTAAATAATATAAAATCAGATCTAAATACATATAAAATCATATCATATTGAATGAGACTCTAATACCAATTGAAGAAAATTAGGCAGTTCTATGCATATAATTTTAAAATTTTGTAGCAGAATATGATAGATTAAATGATTTAATCTAAATTACATGAAGGAAAAACAACCCTTTTTCTTTGTAGGATCTTCCAGATTTCGTCAAATCTAGGGTGAAATAATTTAAAAATTTTATCCTATACTATTTTAGATCTAATATCTATTAGATCTAATTTTATTATCTGATATTTAAAATTTAAAATTAAATCTAAAAGTATGAGAAGTATAGACATACCTCAAGGGTAATCTGATTACCCTGTAGATGATCTCAGCACAGCCCGAGGTTCTGATGTAGCCATGCAAGCGCCTGGCCTCTACCGGTATCCACTCAGATAGGACCTAGAACATCTTCTCCTCATGAATCTATGCTCCAAAAATCAAATCTCTATCTGATTTGAAAGTACTTCAGAACTCCTTCTGAAGTTGGAGCAGCAGCCTGTCGAAGATGTCCTATAGCCTTCCTGTTCCAGGCATCACCATGCCTTGGACCTTTTCCAGATGGATGTCCAACTCCTTGGATGTGAAGAGGGGAGAGAGGAGAGTAGGGATGATGTAGAGAAGAGGAGAGGATTCTCATTTTGGCTGGGTATTGAGCAGAAAACCTTAAACCCTAGGCGCAGACAGGGATTTTATAGACCTTGTATGCTGCGCAGTGCCACATCATTCGACCAATCAAAAAATTTTATTTAATCTAGAAAAATTTTGATTGGTAGAGTGATGTCACCTGATCACATCAGATAAGAACCTCACCTTATCTCCAAAAGTTGGCACCAAGATTGGATAAGCACAAAGAGAGTTGGCGCCAAGGAGTCCAATCTTATCAAGTCTCTCCAATCCTTGTCCACTTAGGGCGCCCACTTAGTCCAATTGGGCTCACGCCATAATCTAATTATGGTTCCCAATTTGATATGATTTAGGTATGTGGACACTCCACAAAAATCTTTCAATGAGCTCTCTTCAGTTTAAGACCCATATGTCAACATTTGACAGATGTACTAAAATAAAATTGGTAGGTGTCAGGAATTAGCAGGTGTTGTCTTAAATTCATCTCATGAATTAAGACAAGACTTTTCTAAGCTGGACAAGATTCATTTAGACTGAGAGACACCTTCTCAAGGTTCTCTGGATGAGTCAAATCATATTTGGCTCAGTCGAGATAGAAAAGATTACACGAGGAGAAAGTTAGACTCAATCATGTGCTAGCACGATTTTCTTGAACCTAATTGGATCTAATCCAAATCAATTGGGTTAGCCAAATTGATGACATCCAGACCCTAATCCTTAATTGTGTGATCTAGTTAGGTTCAATTCTATATAGTAATGAGACATGTCATGATCTCATCATCGACATCATCGAAACTCATTTCGATGGACCAGAACTCTTCTGATTCAGACAATTAGAATGATCGATCATCAATATCATTCTAATTGCTTCCAAAATCCACTAGTGACACCTAGCAGTATATGGTGGCAACCCATCAAAATTAAAGATGAACCTCTCGGTGCAGCTACCTGTGTGATTGAGTTCCTCTATCATGAGTCCCGACTGAATTAGGGTTAAGGTGCTCGTCAAACCCAACATCAGTCATATGAATCAATCGATCGATCGAGTCCGATGTGAAACTCCAATGAAAATTTTTTTTTCATTATTTCACTCTGCCATGGCCATGGGCTTAAGGACTCGATCTTTCGATCACCATAGGACTACTCCTCTCATCTACCGAGGTTGATAGATCCCATCTTGGTGTGACATAGTTCCTACAATGAATATGCTACAGCCAACATACACCTCAGGATTTTGAATGGCTAGGAGATCAAGTTATGGTGTAGTCAAACTATAACACACTCAAGGTGAATTATCGATGCACCTCAGATCAAAGAACTAGACACACAACTATAGCATCCAGCTAGTCATCGACGAGAAGGTAGACTTCCTTATGATTGCTCGAGGTGGTCATGCTCAGTACTCTCATTCTCAATGAATAACTATACTCTCGCTCTGGTGTCTCTACACCATAGACTCAAGACACATCTACCCTAAGAAAATGATCGTACACCAACCTTCCAGATCGATCACTATCCTCGTGATGATCCTATGGTCAGGAGCTGTTTATGAGTTAGTTATGTAAATTCATGCTTTAAATTTTCAACTCTTGAAAATATAAATTGACATTCCTACTAACTCAAAGGATGTATCACAGACACAATGTACACAATGTGATAGAAAAATAATCTATTTATTGATTTATAGTCAAAATTATAAATTTGCCCTTAGATTTGTACAGGAATGTGTTAGCTAATCTGGCATCTAGGGCACACATCTAACAAACTCCCACTTGACCTAATGCCAATTGACTACATATCTAAGTCCCATCTTCTCAAGGTGGGCTTTGATCTTTTGCTGGCCTAATGGCTTTGTCAACGGGTCTGCCATATTGTCTGTGGAGTCGACTGTCTTGACCTCGACATAACCCTTTTCAAGGTAATCACAGATCAAATGGAATTGCCGCTCGATGTACTTGGACTTCTTGTGAGACCTTGGCTCCTTAGCTAGGGCTATGGTGTCATTATTGTCACAGTAAAGAGGTATGACATCCGATGACATCACTCCAAGCTCTGTGGTAAACTTTTTATACCAGAATGCCTCCTTCACAGCTTTCGATGCAGCAATGTACTCTGCCTCCATGGTGGAATCAGCAATCACCATTTGCTTGGAACTTTTCCAGCTGACTGCACCACCATTGCAAATGAACGGACTCCCAGATGTCGACTTTTGATCATCTATATCAGACATAAAGTCTGAGTCTGTATATCCCTGAATCTGAAGTTCTCCATTCCCAAAGACTAGAAACATATCCTTAGTCCTTCTCAAGTACTTAAGGATACATTTCACAGAAGTCCAATGCTCTTCGCCTGGATTCGACTGATATCTGCTTGTGACACTCACAGCATAGGCTATATCAGATCGTGTACATAGCATGGCATACATGAGGCTCCCTATTGTCGAAGCATAAGGGATCTTGTTCATGCATTCAATCTCCTCAGGTGTGCTAGGGCATATCTTCTTAGAGAGATGAATGCCATGTCTAAAAAGTAATAAACCTCTTTTTGAGTTTTCCATGCTAAACCTTTTTAGCATCTCTTCTATGTACATCTTCTGTGAAAGTCCGAGCATCCTATTTGGTCTATCTCTATAGACCTTAATACCCAGTATAAAGGATGCCTCTCCTAGATCTTTCATAGAGAACTCCTTAAACAACCATACTTTGACTGAGGTCAAAATGGGAATGTCATTTCCAATTAGGAAGATGTCATCTACGTACAATATGAGGAAGACAACTACGCTCCCACTGACCTTTTTAAACACACATGGTTCCTCCTTGTTCTTGATGAAACCAAACATTTTGATCACATCATTGAAACGAGTATTCTAACTCCAAGATGCTTGCTTAAGTCCATAAATGGACCTTTGCAGCTTGTCGATCCTGTGATCATCATCACTGGATGTGAAACCAAGTGGCTGTTCCATATAGATATCTTCCTCAAGATATCCATTTAAGAATATCATTTTGACGTCCATCTGCTATATTTTATAATTAAAATAGGCTGTAATAGCAAGCAATGTGCGGATGGATTTTAGCATGGCTACGGGCGAGAAGGTATCCTGATAGTCAATGCCTTTGCATTGACTATAACCTTTGACTACGAGCCTAGCCTTGAATATCTCCACATTTCCATCTACACCTATCTTTCTCTTGAAGATCCATTTACACCCAATAGGTACAATACCTTCAGGTGGATCTATCAAGGTCCAGACTTGGTTTGAGTGCATCGAGTCAATTTCTGATCTCATTGCCTCTAACCATTTCTCAGAGTCGATATCTGATATCGCCTCATCATAGGTCTTGAGATCATCACCATGAACCACATTTTCTGTGAGGAACATTTTCTCTACATCCTCTTGTATAGTACCTAAGTACCTTTCAGGAGGATGGAAAACCCTAGTCGATCTACGAGGTGGAAGAGGTTGTGTTAGGACTGGTTCTGATTGATTTGATTCTTCAAGTTCTTTAGCTCGTTGCTCTTGGGAGACATTCTCCTTGAGCTTAATTATTCTTCTGATGCCACCATCTTGAACAAATAATTTTTCAAGAAAAATAGCATTTCGACTCACAATCACATTATGGTCTTTCAGAATATAAAAATAGTATCCTAATGACTCTTTAGGATATCCTTTGAATCGAGCTCTAAAAGATCTGAACTCTAACTTGTCCGTTTGCTATCTCTTGACATGAGCCGGACAACCCCAAATTCTGAGATGATTCAGACTTGGCTTCTTACCATGCCATATCTCATATGGTGTGTTAGGAATGGTTTTAGAGGGAGCCCTATTCAATATATAAATTGCTGTCATGAGACAATGTCTCCAAAAAAATTCAGGGAGGTCCGTGAAGCTCATCATGGAACGGACTATATCTAATAGTGTCTGATTTCTCCATTCTGAAACTCCGTTGAGTTGAGGTGTTCCAGGTGGAGTCCATTGAGAGACTATGCCATTGTCCTTAAGATAGTCTAGGAACTCCCGACTAAGGTATTCACCTCCTCGATCTGATCGAAGAACCTTAATGGGCTTTCCTGTTTGTTTTTCTACCTCATGTCTGAATTCTTTGAACCTTTCAAAAGCTTCAGACTTGTGTTTCATTAGAAATACATACCCGTACCTAGACATATCATCGATAAAGGTAATGAAATAGATGTAGTTGCCTCTAGCCGGTACATCAAATGGGCCGCACACTTTTGTATGACTAGGGCAAGTAGGTTTGTGGCCCTTTACCCATGTCCCACAAAAAGAAGCTTGGTCATTTTGTCTTGAAGGCATGATTCACAAATTGGATATGACTCGAAAGTCAACAGACTCAATAACCCAAATTTCTCCAATTTGTTAACCCTGTCTTCCGCTATATGACCTAGCCTTAGGTGCTACAGATACCTATCATTTAGACTATCTCTAGGCCTTTTATTTTCTATGGCATTCATGTTTTGCTCAATATTAAATATAGATACATCAATATGTAGCTGATAGAGATCGTTAATAAGAAAACCATCTGCAACTTTATTATTTTCATAAAATATGTTACAATGGTCCTTATGAAAGCTAATCACATAGCCTTCTTGTGCTAAACATGAAATAGAAATCAAATTCCTGCTTGCTGCAGGTACATAATAACAATCTCTAAGAAATAAATCTAATCCTAACGGTAATCACAAAGGGTAGGTTTCCACGACCACAGCAGCAACTCTTGCTCCATTTTCGACGTGTAGGATTATCTCTCCATCCCTCAGCCTCCTGCTCTCCTCAAGACTCTGCATAGAAGTGCATAAATGAGCACTAGAACCAGAGTCAAGCACCCAACTGGATGCAAAAGAAACCGTAAGGTTAGATTCTAAAATGAGCATACCTCCAGAAGGACCATCCTTCTTGTTCTTCAGGGTGGCCAGGTACTGAGAATAGTTCCACTTTCAATGACCGTCTGATTGGCAATGAAAATATTTTCCCTTATCAGCAGCCTTCTTCTTCGGTTCTATCTTCTTCTTCTTGCCATCCACCTTCTGCTTCTTCGCAGACTTTTTTTTCTTTCTAAAAGACTTTCTCTTGGAAGAAATCTGCTCCACAGTAAGAACTGAGCCTTTTGAACCCTTCATAGAAAGCTCAGTCGTAACCAGCATGTTCATTAACTCGGCCAAGATACACTGCATCTTATGCATATGGAAGTTCATGATGAACTGACCATATGCATCGGACAAGGACTGAAGGATCACATCAATCTAAAAATTTTTGTCTAAGATGATATCGAGCTTCTCAAGCTCCTCAAGATCCTTGATCATTATCAAACAATGATCTTGGACTGACTGCCCATCACGCATTTTGGCCTTAAAAAGTCTTTGACAGACTTAATACTTGGCTGCGCGACTTTGTTTACCAAACAACTCTTGTAGGTGAGCCAACATTTGATGGGTAGTCAAAATATTCTCATGCTAGCGCTGCAAGTCATCAGACATTGCACCCAATATGTAGTACCTTGCTTTGTTATCATCATCCGTCTACTTTTTCAGAGATGCTCTTTGTTCAGCAGTCGGACATGCTGGTATGGCAGGTGGGTCCTGGTCCAAGACATGAGTCAATTTTTCAAAACCCAAAATAATTCTGTAGTTCCTCAACCAGTCCTTGAAATTTGGTCCAGTCAATCTATGGGTGTCTAGTATTTTGGTCAAGGGGTTGGAGGTAGACATGTTTCCTGTAGAGAGTCAAAAGTTTCTAGTTAGATTTTGTAATCAGACTTAACCAATTTGTTTAGAAATTTCATGTTTAAACAAATTAGGCTCCCACTATTTTCTCAGATCCCTACACTCCTTTGGTAGAGATGTGAAAATCTCCATGATCAGTGATTTCTAGTGGGTGGTGCGGTCTCATCGACTGGCTTATCACCTCACCTAACAGTTATTGGTGATGGATTAACCGATGAGTGGACAACTCTTGTCCAATGATTCTCTAATCGTGGTGCACCCAAAACTTGGTCTCTAATTCATGAAGTTCATCGTGTCCGAAAAATTGCTTCAATCCTTGGTTAAGTCAGACCCACCATTTGCACGAACTAGATTCCTGATTAGGTCCCTCACCGTATCCAGAATATTGAGCCCAACTCATCCTCTAATTCATAGCATCCAATGCCTAATGGACATAGTTGCGTCTTTCCGGTGTAACCGAGCCACTGTAACCAATCGAGAACAATCAACCCCGGGAAGGGCCCGCACATCCACAATGGTGGAAGACCTAGACTTAATATTTTTTTAGGAAGATTTGATTTAAGTCTCATTAAACTTGACTTGACATAGTCATAACAATTATGACTAACCTAGTGGCATGGGTTAGCTCAAATTGTTAGTCACCTCTAATCAGAACTGAGTCGACACATATGGCCAGATAAGTGAGACCGATGGGAGGGATATGCCATTAACTTGACAAGAACGCATTCGAGTCGAGTAGCTCCCAATTAAAAACCAGTCGGTCGCATCTGCCCAACTTACCTTAGATACCAAATTATCGAACCAGAATTAATTGGGTTAGCCTATAATCCAGGCTCTAACCACTGAGCCAAATTAGGTCTTAACTTGATCGAGTCACATCTAAATGTGATTCGACCTTGACCCAGACTTAATCTTATTAGGCTGGTCAATTATTAGCTTTCATGATCCCATCTAACAACTCTTGATTCGGTTTGATCAACCGCTAGACCTAATTGAGCTACCCAAGTCCGAACCCAATTTTATGAAAATATCTTAGATCTGAAATTCTAAATTTTAGATCTAACTTAATTTCATAAGCATAATTCATTAATTAAGTTTGGGTTCATAAATAAAATATGTAAAATAAATCCTAGGGTTTCAGGATCTAAGATTTTGCAGAAAAGTAAGTTTTAATTTTTGATTAAGGATGAATGCACAGCACCCCTATACGTCATAAGAACACCCCATTAAATGGGAGGAGAGGGCCTTTAAACCTTACTTTATTTTTATGACAGGACGGCTATGAGGAACACCTTAATCAGAAATATAAATTTCACTACAAAACTAGTTAGATCTAAATTTACATATCACATATATAATTTAAGATCTAACTAATACATGCTTTGCATACATCTCATATATCAAAAATTGATCTAATTAACATGCTTTCAGATCTGATATATTATATGTAATATCTAAAAAATAAGATTTAAATTGAACTTATTCAAAATTAAATCTATTCTAGACAAGTTACTAGAATAATTCTACAACTAGTCTAGGCATGCAACAAATCAATTTTATGAAAAAAATAAAATTTTATTTTCTATTTGTTGATTTGATTATAATACTTATAACATCAAAAAAATATAGAATAAATTAGATCTAATTCATATTTTAATCACATTAAAATATAAACTTACAAGACTATTCATGGATTCAACTAATCTTAGTCTAGTCATGCATCTCATGCATGTTAGATCTTATTAGATTTAATTTAAAATATTTTGATTTCAGATCCTATCACATCTGATGTGACATATAAATTTTTTTAATATCAAATAAATTAAAAATTAAAATTAAATCTAAATTAGATCTGAAACTGAGCCATGAACCTGGCTCTGATACTAGTTGAAGGAAAAACCGCCTTTTTCCTTTGTAGGATCTTTCAGATTTCATCAAATCTGGGATGAAATAATTTAAAAATTTTATCCTACTCTATTTTAGATCTAATATCTATTAGATCTAATTTTATTATCTGATATTTAAAATCTAAAATTAAATCTAAAAGTATAAGAAGTATAGACATACCTCAAGGGTAATCTGATTACCCTGTAGATGATCTCAGCACAGCCCGAGGTTCTGATGTAGCCACGCAAGTGCCTAGCCTCTACTGGTATCCACTCAAGTAGGACCTAGAATGTATTCTCCTCACAAATCTATACTCCAAAAATTAGATCTCTATCTGATTTGAAAGTACTTCAGAACTCCTTCTAAAGTTGGAGCAACAGCCTGTCGAAGATGTCCTGCAGCCTTCCTGTTCCAGGCGTCACCACGCCTTGGACCTTTGCCAGATGGATGTCCAACTCCTTCGATGTGAAGAGGGGAGAGAGGAGAGCAGGGAGGACATAGAGACAAGGAGAGAATTCTCATTTTGGCTGGGTATTGAGCAAAAACCCTTAAACCCTAGGCACAGACAGGGATTTTATAGACCCTGTATGCTGCGTAGTGCCACATCATTCGATCAATCAAAAAATTCTATTTAATCTAAAAAAATTTTGATTGATGGAGTGATATCATCTGATCATATCAAATAAAAATCCCACCTTATCTTCAAAAGTTGGCACCAACATTGGATAAGCACAAAGAGAGTTGGCGCCAAGGAGTCCAATCTTATCAAGTCTCTCCAATCCTTATCCACTTGGGGTGCCCACTTAATCCAATTGGGCTCACGTCATAATCTAATTATGGTGCCCAATTTGATGTGGTTTAGGCATGTGGACACTCCACAAAAATTTTTCAATGAGCTCTCTTCAGTTTAAGACCCATATGTCAACATTTGATAGATATCCTAAAATGAAATTGGCAGGTGTCAGGAATTAGCAGGTGTTGTCTTAAATTCATCTCATGAATTAAGACAAGACTTTTCTAAGATGGACAAGCTTCATTTAGACTAAGAAAAACCTTCTCAAGATTCTCTAGATGAGTCAAATCACATTTGGCTCAGTCGAGATAGAAAAGATTACATGAGGAGAAAGTTAGGCTCAATCGTGTGCTAGCACGATTTCCTTGAACCTAATTGGATCTAATCTAAATCAATTGGGTTAGCCCAATTGATGATATCCAGACCCTAACCCTTATTTGTATGATCCAGTTAGATTCAATTTTGTATGGTAATGAGATATGTCATGATCTCATCATCGACATCATCGAAACTCCTTTCGATGGACCAGCACTCTTCTGATTCAGACAATTAGAATGATCGGTCATCAATATCATTCTAATTGCTCCCAAAATCTATCAGTGACACCTAGCAGTATATGGTGGCAACCTATCAGAACTGAAGATGAACCTCTCAGTGTAGCTACCTGTGTGATTGAGTTTCTCTATCATGAGTCCTGACTGAATTAGGGTTAAGGTGAACTCGTCAAACCCAACATCAGTCATATGAATCAATCGATCGATCCGAGTCCAATGTCAAACTCCAATGAAAAACTCTTTTTCATTATTTCACTCTACCATGGCCATGGGCTTAAGAACTTGATCTTTCGATCACCATAGGACTACTCCTCTCATCTACCGAGGTTGATAGATCCCATCTTGGTGTGACCTAGTTCCTACAATGAATATGCTACAGCCAATATACACCTCAGGGTTTCAAATGGCTAGGAGATCGAGTTATGGTGTAGTCAAACTATAACACACTCAAGGTGAACTATCGATGCACCTCAGATCAAAGAACTAGACACACAACTGTAGCATCGAGCTAGTCATCGATGAGAAGGTAGACTTCCTTATGACTGCTCGAGGTGGTCACGCTCAGTACTCTCATTCTCAATGAATATCTATACTCTCGCTTCGATGTCTCTACACCGTAGACTCAAGATACATCTATCCTAAGAAAATGATCGTACACCAACCTTCCGGATCGATCACCATCCTTATGATGATCCTATGGTCAGGAGTTGTTTATGAGTTAGTTATGTAAATTCATGCCTTAAATTTTCAACTCTTGAAAATATGCATTGGCATTTCTACTAACTCAATGGATGTATCATAGACACAATGTACACAATGTGATAGAAGAATAATCTATTTATTGATTTATAGTCAAAATTATAAATTTGCCCTTAGATTTGTACAGAAATATGTCAGACAATCTGGCATCTAGGGTACACATCTAACATTACATACATAAGATCTAATCTAAACTATCTTATCAAGATTTAATATATGATTAAACATATGATTAAGATATGAAAT
The DNA here is from genome assembly GCF_000442705.2 of Elaeis guineensis. Lineage (NCBI taxonomy): Eukaryota > Viridiplantae > Streptophyta > Magnoliopsida > Arecales > Arecaceae > Elaeis > Elaeis guineensis. The sequence continues at coordinate 98,258,160 of NC_025997.2, read as the reverse complement.
AATAAAATCTACATCGGTCATATCGATGCTCTAGATTAGATCTAACCATTAGATATAATCAAATCTAACCTAACGAGTTCAGAACTCATTATTGAAGCATGGATTGCTGATCTCCATAATTGCATCCTATGGATTGGAGCTCCTTCAGGTTGCTCGTAGCCGCACAAGACGTCCGACCTCTATGAATCGCCCATATGAAGATCGATTGCTGATCAATCTCCTCGGGGGTGCTAGCTCGTGAAGATCTTTGATGGCTAATTTTTTCTTCTTCTTTGAATCTCTTGGACACTATAGAGAAGGAGAAGAGCTAAAGGAAAAAGGAGAGGCTAGAGAAAATTATTTTTCTCTTCTTGAAATCCATCATCTATGGTATGTAACTATTGGATCCCCTTTATATAAGTGGGCTAAGGATTAGGGTTAAGAGGAGGTGCCAACACTTTCATGCCATAAGAGATATATGGCATCCAAAATTTCCAAAGCCAATTTTGTGATGGTGTGAGAAAGAAATTACATCTTTCTCATGCCAACCAACCTTCTCAACATGAATAAAGAAAGGGATTTTGGCACCACCAATATTTTTGCATAAATTCAGATTTATTTTTTTCTTATCTTCTTATCTATGATTTGAATCAAATTCAAATAAAAAAAAAAAGATAAAGTTCATGACTCATCATGAGTGCCACCCACACTATCTCTACGCCCTCTTTTCTCATGCCAAAAAATCTCTCATGCAAACCCCTTTTGCGTGTAGTGTATGGCATGGATTCTAGGGCATGCGCATGGGAGAGAATCCCAGTTGGTTGGGACTCTTCAGTTTTTCAATTTTGGTTCAATCCAAATCTGATTTGGCTTGGACTCAATGAGAGGAAAGAACCTAATCTTATTAGGAACATAATTAAAAGAATTATGCCCTACAAGCCAATCATATATGGGATACGATGGGATATTTTTCTGTATTTTATCTTTTGAACGCATGTACTTGATATTGTTAATTAATAAAATAAATTTTTTGATTCATTATATATTGCATCTTATAATTATTTAAAGATTATAATGAATCCCATAGGTCTGGATAATGATTTTAGAGCCGTGATGAGATCATATCAGTGAGACCTAAATACTTGATAGCCCTGATCTAAAATATTCTTAGTCATTGATTCATTGAGTCTGGGATCAATGATATCGATAAGATTGACATATTTTTTGTATGCTCAGTGGTGAGAATGGTTGATCTCACAACCACTTGTGTGGTAACACTAATATAAAGATGTGGGTGCTCATTAGAAAATGAGTTCACTGAATTGACCTATGAGAGAACATCTAATGGAGTTTTATTTACATATTAGCTGATTATTCTCTAGTGAGAGTTGTGCAAGTGATTATTTTGTTAGAAAATATGTCCTAAAGCCAATTGTGTGATGATTACGCTAATTATAAATGTATATGAATTGATAAATAACAAAAATTATTTGATATTTTTCATCACAAGGTTACATCTTCTAACAAACTCCTATATTATGATGAAGTCCTTAGGACTACTTTGATCGATAAAAGAAGATTTATCATATAGTCCTTAAACTGATTCGTGATCAAACGATGCGCTATTACTAGGACGATAGCGATATCAAGTGTAGGTCGTTGTATGCCATATGTGTTGGTTGTCCTTGTTATCAAATGATATGGAGATACTGGTATGGCATGCAGGTGAGATGTAAGAGTACATCATCACTGAAAGTGACCAACTACGAAGCACTCTACTGTCAAGGCTAGCTCACGAAAGGTATGGGTAAAAGTGTCCCTCCGATTTGAGATCATCACAGTGACTTGCAAGCAACTCACTGTACTTTGGTACTGCACTAATTGAGTTTCTAATTCAGTGATAAAAGATTTTTGGATGCAGTTAAGTACTTATCAAATCGGTGTGTGAGTCAAGATGGGATTGACCTCTCTAAATTAGTAGAAGATATGCATCAATGTATTTCAATTTAGCAAAACTTGAGCCCGGATAATCCATGTGATGGATTTAAAAAAGATTAAAATATAATGTGGATGATTTATCTAGGATTGATAGTTAAATCTTTAATTTTTCTCGAGCATTAGGATTAAAAAGATGAATTATATGGTAACCATACATCAATAGATTCTTGAATGTTACTTCATCTTCATTCGATCTATCCAGACGTCGGGTCATCATTGCTAGATGGTTACATTGATTAGTTTTGGAAGATATTTCTATGCTATCGACATAGATTCAAACCTATAAGGTCATACTCAAAAAAAATTTCTGACTGATCATATAGCGATCAACGATTGAGAATCGTTCAAGGGCTTAATTGTCAATTTGATTGATGGTTAACCTTATACAAAAGTTATAATAAATTAATTCATCAAGTATTAGTAAATTAATAGAAGATTAATTAGTAATTAGATTATTAATTAGCTTAATTTGATTGAGTAAAGAAGATTAAATAAAATCTAATTGAATTAGATTCAATTAGGTTTGACTCGATTAGGTTATGAGATGACCTAATCGCTAAGGGAGAATTGCCCCTGATTTGATCAGGACTTTGGATTCATCAATTTTTAATTTGATTAAAATTTGATTAAAAATTTATGAATTTAATTAGATTGAGTTTTATATATTTTATTTGGGCTAAACCAGATATGATTTGGTTTGGATTCAAATAAGGAAACTTAGAGTCCTTATTGGAATAGGATTCTTCTCCCTATGCCAATCCAGATTGCACACCATATATCTCCACACACAAAATAATTTTGTGTGAGATTTTTTTACACCAAAGAGTCCTTTCCCTTATCTATCTTACATCAAAATTTGAATTATTTTTGTTAAAAAAAATTCTAAAATTAGATTTTAAAATATCCTTATCAAGAGAATCTATTCTCATCCAGATCAACCTCTCCATGCCAATAAATTTTTTTCTTCTTATATGTGTGACATTTTGAAGAGATTTTTTATGAAAGATTAGTTGGAGAATTGTTTACTATAAAAAATTATGGTAAGGGGTGTCTCATATTTTTTTGACATATTTTGGGATGTGAAATTGTGAAGAGAGGCAGAATGCTGTAAGAGTCTAGGATCACTAGGACTCTTCACCCCACCTCCTTACTTGCCTACAAAAGGGACTTTTGTGGTTTTTTTTGTGTGTAAGATACCAGAAGAGAGGTCTTCATGTGAAGAAAGTTTTGGCATGATTCATGCTATGAAAAATAGAGAGGAGGGTCATTTCTCTTAGGGTGTGCGCAAAAATCTGAATTTTAAATTTTTGGTTCTAAAGATTTGGGAAGAGAGAATAAAATAAAATAAAAATTATTTTTTTCTTTTTATTTCTTTCACCTCTTCATCTCCTCCAGATGTTCATCTTCAATCTCTGAAAAGATTTCAGAGATTTGAAGAAAAGATCCAGATCAGCCAAGAAGAAGGTCTTTGCACGAGCTAGCACTCCCGAGAAGACTGATCAGATTGGGACTTCGAGTGAATTTTTTATAGAGACCAGATGCATATGCGGCTATGAGCAACTAGCAAGGATCCTCTCCACCATATCTCTTAGTAGCAGAGATCATTGACCCATGATCAGGTATGGAGTTCTGAGCTCAGATTAGAAGTAGATGTGATCTACTGCTCACATGCATGCATGCTGATTTTATCTTCAGATTATTTTAGATTTTATATGCAACATAACATGTCATGGATCATATAATAGATTGATTTGATAATTATATTATATATATATTAGATTAATTTGATTAATCTAATGGTCTTTCACTATAAATTTTTTAAAAAATTACAAAATACATACATGAAATCATCTCCGCATTCCAACAGTGGTATCAGAGCCTAGATCTGTTATGACATGATTTATGTACATATTAAATCTAAAATTTAATTTTATTTAGATCTAATATATAATATTTAGATCTAAATTTAATTAATGATTGACCGTACAAATTGACATAAGGTTGTCTTGCTGTAGGGTTTACCCTTTATAGTGAAAAGGTTGTCCTAGTTTGTACTGATCTTTGATAAAATCTGATTTTATATCATGCATGTGATATTTATGATCTGATTTAGATATGATCTAAAGGTATAATCAGATTTGATATAATTTAAATTAGATCTAAATTTAAGTATATATGATATTTGATTAGATTAAATAATCTGATTAGCAAGTATTTGGATTGGGTTGATCATCAAGCCGTCCAGTCATAGGAGCAAGAAAGGTTTAAAGACCCTCTCTTCTTATTCGATGGGATGCTCTTATGATGTGTAGGGGTGCCATGTGATTAGATCCCAAGAAGAAGAACATGAAAGAAAAAACTTACTTTTCTGCAAAATCCTAGATCTTGAAATCGTAGGTTTGTTGTATGTGATACAAAGTTGCATGAAATGTAAGATATAGAATCTATATGATTAAAATTATTTTAATCATGATAAAATAAAATATCAAATCATAAAAATTTTAGATATGATCTAAAAGTATTATGATTGAGTTTATTTTAGTGTTATGCAAGAATCTTCAGTTCTGAAACTCTTTGAATCGTGCTTACAAAATTACTGAGCCGACCCAATTTTAAACTGAGTTGACCTAGTCTCCTTATGTTGCCGGCTCAATGTTGATTGAGTCGACCCAGTTTTAGAGTAAAAAATCTTTATGTAATATTTATTGTAAATCATTTGCAAAATAAAAGGTTAAAATCTAAACCTAAATCCATGTTGATGCTGAACTTAATGAAAAATTAAGTGTAGAATCGATTAGATCTAGAATTATGAATTAAAGATCTAATGTCATTCACATAAAACCTGAGAGCATAGGTTAGCTCAAATTAGGTTCTCTTAATTGGGTTAGACCTAAGATTAGAATCAAAAAGTTAATAGACTAACTAGAGAAATTGATAAAATCTAACTAAATATTGAATTAGATTAAATCAGAATTTTTCTAGAACCAATATAATAGTTGTAGATGGTCAAGTTCATATCTTTGATTAGACCAAATGGATCTTGATTATGGCTCAGTGGTTGAACTCGAATCATTAGGTTAGTCTAATTGAAACTAATTAATCAATTGGTGTCTAAGGTAAGTTTGGTATTTCAATCGGTGATTTTTAATTGGGAGCGACTTACCTAGCCATTTCGATGGTGTCTAAGGCAAGCTTAGAAAACCCTCCCATCGATCTCACTTATCTGGCCAATTTGGTGAATTATGTCTTGATTAGATTGTTAAGTGATTCGAGCTGACCCATATCATTAAGATTGATCAGTGTGACCGATCTAGGTGCCAGTTCAACCAGCATGACTTTAATCCAATTCAATGACTTGGTGGAGTCAATGGAAGGATTGTGGTTTATTGATTGATCTCTTCTCTAAATTGATTAAATTTTTTAAATTATTAGATCCCTAAAATGAGCTAGTTATGAGGATAACTAGATCATAGCCTCCCATTAAGTTGGATGATAATGGATCCATTAGTATGATGATCATTGGAGGCCCAAAGGTCTGGTGTTCATCTACTATTGGAATTATCATTCAATAATATGATGACTTAATCGAGTCTCTCTGTTAAGTAGTCAGGTTAGCCGGTCAAAATCAGATCTGATTATTTGGTAGCTGGATTCGTAAGTATGATCATGTTAATAGTTGGACCTAACCAAAATTTGCAGAGAAGACCAAAGTCAACTGAAAAGTTACCTGGGGCTAAATCGATTACTAAAAATTATTTGGTAAAATATTAGGTTAAAAACCTACCTATAGATGTACATGGGTGAGCCGACTAAAGTTGAGCTTGTGTGTAATCTATGTGGATTCTAGTACCCACTAAAGAATTAAGGTAATTTCTCAGATTGGAGGTAGAAACTACCAATTCGAATAAAATAGTGAGAGAACCTTTAGACTAAAGTTCAAATCTTTAGATTGAATCAATTCATAAACATAGAGATCTTATGTTTTTCTTTCAATTATGGCTAGATGTATGTTGCTCCATTCACTGTTTATCAGTGACTGACTTATAAGACCCAACTTTGATGATTGATATCGAAAGTTATAAATAGTTCTAGAGCATGAATGGATCCTACATATGATTATGGATCTAGCACCTAATGTTCTCACATCCAACACATATGATGTAATCAAAGGCACTTATTAGAAGTGGCCAAATGATCATATCATCGTGTGGTGTTATTGAGAGCAGCAAAAAATATGAATTTAGTTATAAATTCATTAATACTTAATGGATAAAAATTCTTCAAATATTGAAGGAGTTCTTTCGCACCTTTAAAGATGTGTCTTCAGTTGGAAAATAATCCTTTGAGAAAAGAAAAGAAGATGCAAGAAAATCATGCTTGAGCTGAGGAGCCCGAACTGATAAAAGAGTCTAAGATTTGCCTAGTCTAGTAGAGTCCCTTGATCCAAATAGGCTAAGAAGAAAAACTAGCAAAGAATTGCTAGATAAGATATTTATATAATAACACCTTGTGATTTCTCTATCCGTGACACTACTATCTAGGTATTGAATATCAGAAGTCTATACAAATTATTACAATGACTTCAGGATAGTAGAAAGATTGAAAATAACAAGAGCTTTCTGAACATTGGAGTTGGAAGTTATGTTCCAATCCTAATTTTAGAAATCATCAAAATTATTTTTAATTTTAATAATATTATTTTAGTGATTGTCACTATTATCTAATAATTTTTATGATATCATTATGAATGATGTCAAAATCATGTGGACAATTAAGAAATGACATTTATGAATAGTCATAGCTTGTTAGTGTATTGTACACAATCAAACAAACTCTCTAAAATAGATAATATCATAGATATCTATCTTTAGCAATTTAGGCTCGATCATTAAACAAGAATAAGATTAATAGAAGATAATTTTTGAAGTCAATAATTATGAATCATTGTCAACCTGTCAATCCTATCTCTTTAGTAAGATGACCAAGTCATCTTTTATTGGAAAAGATGAACGAGCTAATGATGTTCTGAATCTGATATATACTGATGTATTAGATCTACGGATATGTTTGTCATAAATTTGAATTATTTAAAATATTCAAATAATTTCATAATAAGATAGAAAAATGAACTGAAAAGAATATTGAAACTCTTCGATCAGACCAAAAAGGAGAATGCCCTTTTGATGAGTTTTTTGACATATCTAGAAGAGAATAAGGATTCTCTCTTATTGGAATTGATTTTGTTAGATATAGTTCGATCTATGATGGAGTTTACAAGTCTGTCAGTCTTCTCTTAGAGTTATACTCTTAAGACTATTTGTCATGTTCTAAACTGGATTTTGAACTAATCAATCGCAAAGACTCTATATAAGATATGGATAAGGTATAAGCCGATACTTTCTTACCTTAGGATTTGGGAGTATTTAGTTTATGTCAAATATTTGTAGACCAATTAGCTTGGATCCTAATCCTATATGTATTATTTTGTAGGGCCTCCCAAAGAAACTAAGAGATACAACTTCTACCTTGCTAAAGAACAAAAGTTATTCGACATTCTTTTTAAAAAAGGAGTACCTTGGTGAAGGTACTGATACCTTTAATATGGAGCTTATGAAGTTTGATAGATAGAAGAACTGACACAATCTAGTGAATCCATAGAATCATATTTAATTAGATCAAACCCAGAACCCATTGTAAAGGCACCACGAAGGAGATCCAATAGAGTACCATATTCGTCGGATGGAGACTTCAGTTTTTAGATCTGAGACATGATCCTTTTGAACTTGATAAGAACAATAAGGATTTGATCATCTATATAGATGTCATGTAGAGGTCCGACTCTGATTAATGGCTTGAAGCCATAGAGTTTGAAATGAAATCCATAAAGATCAATGGTGTATGGACATTCATTGATTCACTCGAAGGGTAAAGTCCATAGAGTGTAAGTGAATCTTCAATAGGATCAGAGTAGCGCAAACGAGAAGGTAGAGACCTACAAAGCTCATCTGGTTGCCTAAGGATATTGTCAACATTATGGTATTGACCATAACTAGACATTTTCTCTTGTGGTAATGCTAAATATTTTAGAGTTGGAATGTGCATTTTGACAAGTGATCAAAATGCATGGCTTCATTAAGAATGAAGAAGAATCCTACAAAATGGGTTAATATTCTATGAGTGTATTTCATATTTTGTATGTGAATAAAATTCTCTTAGTTGGGAATGACATTCCTTACAATACATGGAATAAATGTTTCACTATTATTATTGTTTTCTATAAAGGATTTTGAGAAAAGTATCTCTTATTCTAAAGATAAAGATCTATAAAGATAGATCTAAGAGGCTGCTTAAGTTTTTCTAGTCTAACAAACACAGAGTATTTGTGAGTAGAATTTATTCTATCATGTACACCATGTATGAGATCAGATATAGTATACTCACTAAGATAGTGAGTGGATATGTACAAGATCCAAATGAGAATCACTGGAAGGTCATTCTTAAGTATTTGAGAAATACTAAGGACCAATGACTCAGTTATAGAGAATTTGACTTAAAACTTATGGAGTATGACTCTAATTTTTAGTTGGACATAATAGTAGCAAGAATGTATCAGAATATATCTTTATCCTAAATAGTGGAGTAATCTGCTGAAAAGGTTCCAAGCAAAAAAATATAGCCAAATTCAAATTATGAGGCAGAATGCATTACAGCATTCGATGCTTGCAAGGAAGCCATGCGATTGTATAGGTTCACTAGCAAGTTAGGAGTGGCATCTTCCGATGATGGTCCTACTGTATTGTACAGTACCGAAGCCATAGCTCATACCAAGGAGTCAAAGTTTCATTAGCTTACTAGGCATTTTGCATTGCTACCACCTTATTCGAAAAATTTGTTAAGGTAATATCAATCTTTAGAAGATCGATGGAAAGAAGAACTTGACCAACCTATTTACTAAAGCCTCACTATCTAGGAGTTCTGAGATGATAAATCGAAGATGGGTATATGATATTATACTGCTTGGCTTTAGTCCAAGTTATAGTTGTTCGGAAATATGTCCTAAAGCCAATCGTGTGATGAATATGCTAATTATAAATATATATATAAATTTATAAATAATAAAAGTTATTTGATATTTTTCATCACAAGGTTACATCTTCTAATAAACTCCTATATTATGATGAAGTCCTTAAGACTACTTTGATAGATAAAAGAGGATTTATCGTGTAGTCCTTAAACTAATTCGTGACCAAATGATACACTATTACTAGGATGATAGTGATATCAAGTGTAGGTCATTGTATGCCATATGCGTTTGTTGTTCTCATAACCAAATGATATGGAGATACTGATATGGCATGCAGATGAGATGTAGGAGTACATCATCACTGAATGTGACCAACTGCAGAGCTCTCTGCTGTCAAGGGTAGCTCGCGAAGGGTATGGGTATAAGTATCCCTCCGATCTGAGATCACCACAATGACTAGCAAGCAACTCACTGTACTTTGATGTTAGACTAACTGAGTTTCTAATTCAGTGATGAAAAGTTTCTGGATACAGTTAAGTACTTGTTAAGTCGGTGTGTGAGTCAAGATGGGATTGACCCTTCTGAATTAGTAGGAGATATGCATTAGTGTATTTTAATTTAGCAAAATCTGGGCCTGAGTAATCCATGTGATAGATTTGAAAGAGATTGAAATATAATGTGGATGACTTATCTAAGATTGACAATTAAATCTTTGATCATCCTCGAGTATTAGGGTCAAAGAGATGAATTATAGGTAACCATACGCTAATAGGTTCTTGAATGTTGCTTCACCTTCATTCGACCTATCCGGATGTTGGGTCACCATTACTAGATGATTACATTGATTGGTTCAGAAAAGTATTCTTGTGCTACCGACTTAGGTTCAAACCTATGGGGTCACACTCAAAAAAAATTTCTGACTGATTACGTAGTTGATCAATGATTGAAAATCATCAAAAGCTTAATCGTCAATTTGATTGATGGTTAACCTTATGTAAAAATTATAGTAAATTAATTTATCAAGTGTTAGTAAATTAATAAAAGATTAATTAATAATTAAATTATTGATTAACTTAATTTGATTGAGCAAAGAGGATTAAATAAAATCTAATTAAATTAGATTCAATTAAGTTTGACTCGATTAGGTTATGAGATGACCTAATCGCTAAGAGAGAATTATCCCTGATTTGATCAAAATTTTGGTTTCATCAATTTTTAATTTGATTAGAATTTGATTAAAAATTTATGAATCTAGTTAGATTAAATTTTATATATTTTATTTGGGTTAAATCAGATGTGATTTGGTTTGGATTCAAATAAAGAAAACTTAGAGTCCTTTTTAGAATAGGACTCTTCTCCCTATGCCAACCTAAATTGCACGTCATATATCTCCACACACAAAATTATTTTGTATGAATTTTTTTCACACCAAAGAGTTCTTTCCCTTATCTATCTCACATCTAAATATGAATTAGTTTTGATAAAATAAAGATTTTAAAATCAGATTTCAAAATATTTCTTATCAAGAGAATCTGTTCTCGTCTAGATCAACCTCTCCATGCCAATAAATTTTTTTCTCCTTATATTTATGATATTTTGAGGAGATTTTCTGTAAGAGATTAGTTAGAGAATAATTTACTATAAAAAAAATATGGAAATGGATATCCCATATTGTTTTGGCATATCTTGGGATGTGAAATTGTGAAGGGAGGCAGAATCCTGTAAGAGTCCAGGATCACTAGGACTCTTCACCCCATATCCTTACATGCCTATAAAAGAGACTTTTATAGTTTCTTTTATGTGTGTAAGATGCTAGAAGATAAATTTTCATGTGAAAGAAGTTTGGGCATAGTTCATGGTATGAAAAATAGAGAGGAGGGTCCTCTTTATTGGGGTGTGCGCAAAAATCTGAATTTTAGATTTTTGATTCTAAGGGTTTAGGAAGAGAGAATAAAATAGAAGAAAATTATTTTCTTCTCTTTATTTTTTTTATCTCTTTATCTCCTCCAGAAGTTCATCTTCAATCTCTGAAAAATTTTAGAGATTTGAAGAAAAGATCCAGATCAATCAAGAAGAAGATCTTCGCGTGAGCTAGCACTCTCGAGAAGACCGATCAGATCGAGGATTCGAGTGGATTTTCCATAGAGGCCGACCTTATGTGCGGCTATGAGAAACCAGCAAAAATCCTCTGCACCATGTCTCTCAATAGTGAAGATCATCGACCTATGATCAGATATGAAATTCTGAACTCAGATTAGAAGTAGATGTGATCTATTGCTTGCATGCATGCTGAAGGAAAATCGCCTTTTTTCTATGTAGGATCTTTCAGATTTCATCAAATCTGGGGCAGAATAAATTAAAAATTTTTATCCTATGCTATTTTAGATCTAATATTTATTAGATCTAATTTTATTATTTGATATTTAAAATCTAAAATTAAATCTAAAAGTATGAGAAATACAGACATACCTCAAGGGTAATCTAATTACCCTGTAGATGATCGCAGCACTGCCTGAGGTACTGATGTAGCCACGCAAGCGCCTGGCCTCTACTAGTATCCACTTAGGTAGGATCTAGAACATCTTCTCTTCATGATTTTATACTCCAAAAATTAGATCAATATCTGATTTGGAAGTACTTCAGAACTCCTTTTGAAGTTGGAGTAGCAGCTTGTCGAAGATGTCTGCAGCCTTCTGTTCCAGGCATCACCATGCCTTGTACCTTTGCCAGATGAACGTCCAACTTCTTGGACATGAAAAGGGGAGAAAGGAAAATAGGGAGGATATAGAGAAGAGGGGAGGGGATGGCAGCTAATGGTTTTTTTGCATAAAACAAGTTCTATCTCGAAACCCTAGGTGCAGCTGGGTTTATATAGATCCTGTATGCTGCGCAGTGCCACATCATTCGACCAATTAAAAAATTCTAATAAATTTTAGAAAAATTCTGATCGGTGGAGTGATGTCATCTGATCACATCAGATAAGAATCTCCATGCTCTCTCTCCTATGTTGGCACCAACATTGGATAAGCACAAATAAGGTGGCGCCAAAGAGTCTAAGTTTATCAGGACTCTTTGGTTCTTATCCATTTGGGGTGCCCACTTAAATTCAATTGAGCTCATGCCATAATCTGATTATGGCACCCAATTTAAAGTGGTTTGGATATGTGGACACTCCATAAAAATCTTTCAATGAATCCTCTTCAGTTTAACACCCATATGTCAACTTTTGACAGATGTCCTAAAATGAAATTGGCAGGTACTAGAAATTAGCAAGTGTTGTCTTAAATTCATCTCATGAATTAAGATAAGCCTTTTCTGAGCTGGACAAGCTTCAATTAGACTGAAAGAAATCTTTTCATGGTTCTCTGGATGAGTCAGATCACATTTGACTCAGTAGAGATAGAAAAAATTATACAAGAAGAAAGTTAGGCTCAATCGAGTGCTAGCACGATTTTTTTGAACCTAATTGGATCTTATCCAAATCAATTGGGGTAGCCCAATTGATGACATCCAGATCCTAATCCTTATTTGTGTGATCCAGTTAGGTTCAATTCTATATAGTAATGAGACATGTCATGATCTCATCATCGACATCATCGAAACTACTTTCGATGGACCAGAACTCTTCTGATTCAGATAATTAGAATGATCGATCATCAAAATTATTCTAATTATTCTCAAAATCCACTAGTGATACCAAGCAGTATATGGTGGCAACCCATCAGAACTGAAGATGAACCTCTTGATGCAGCTACCTGTGTTATTGAGTTCCTCTATCATTAGTCCCAATTGAATTAGGGTTAAGGTGAAGTCATCAAACCCAACATCAGTCATATGAATCAATCGATCGATCCGAGTCCGATGTGAAACCCAATGGAAAACGTTTTTCCATTATTTCACTCTACCATAGCCATGGGCTTAAGGACTCGATCTTTCGATCATCATAGGACTACTCCTCTCATCTACCGAGGTTGATAGATCCCATCTTGATGCGATCTGGTTCCTACAATGGATATGCTACAGCCAACATACATCTCAGGGTTTTGAATGGCTAGGAGACTGAGTTATGATGTAGTCAAACTATAACACACTCAAGGTGAACCGTCGATGCACCTCAGGTCAAAGAACTAGACACACAACTGCAGCATTGAGCTAGTCATCGACGAGAAGGTAGACTTCCTTATGACTGTTTGAGGTGGTCATGCTCAGTACTCTCATTCTCAATGAATGCCTGTACTCTCGCTCCAATGTCTCCACACCATAGACTCAAGATTCATCTATCCTAAGAAAGCGATCGTACACCAACCTTCCAGATTGATCACCATCCTCGTGATGATCCTATGGTCAGGAGCAATTTATGAGTTAGTTATGTAAATTCATGCCTTAAATTTTTAACTCTTGAAAATATGAATTTACATTCCCACTAACTCAAAGGATGTATCACAGACACAATGTACATAATGTGATAGAAGAATAACCCTTTTAATCATTTATAGTCAAAATTACAAATTTGCCCTTAGATCTGTATAGGAATGTGTCAGCCGATTTGGCATCTAGGGCACACATCTAACAAACTCCCACTTGACCTAATGCCAATTGGCTACATATCTAAGTCCCATCTTCTCAAGGTGGGCTTCGATCTTCTGTTGGCCCAATGGCTTAGTCAGCGGGTCTGCCACATTGTTTGTGGAGTCAACTCTCTTGACCTCGACATAACCTTTTTTGAGGTAATCATGAATCTGATGGAATCGCCGCTTGATGTGCTTGGACTTCTGGTGAGACCTTGGCTCCTTTGCTAGGGCTATGATGCCATTATTGTTACAGTAAAAAAGAATGGCATCCGATGTCATCACTCTAAGCTTTGCGGCAAATTTTTTGTATCAGAATGCCTCCTTCGTAGCTTTCGATGCGGCAATGTACTCTGCCTCCATGGTGGAATCTGCAATTATCATTTGCTTGGAACTCTTCCAGCTAACTATACCACCATTGTAAATGAACAGACTCTCAGATGTCGACTTTCGATCATCTATACCAGACATAAAGTCTGAGTCTGTAAATCTCTGAATCTGGAGTTCTCCATTCCCAAAGACTAGAAACATATCCTTAGTCCTTCTTAAGTACTTAAGGATACATTTCACAGAAGTCCAGTGCTCTTCGCCTGGATTCGACTGATATCTGCTTGTGACACTCACAGCATGGGCTATATCAGGTCGTGTACATAGCATGGCATACATGAGGCTCCCTATTATCGAAGCATAAGGGATCGTGCTCATGTGTTCAATCTCCTCAGGTGTGCTAGGGCACATCTTCTTGGAGAGATGAATGCCATGTCTAAAAGCAATAAACCTCTTTTGGAGTTATCCATGCTAAACCTTTTTAGCACCTCCTCTATGTACATCTTCTGTGAAAGTTTCAGCATCCTATTTGGTCTATCTCTATAGACCTTAATACCCAATATAAAAGATGCCTCTCCTAGATCTTTCATAGAGAACTCCTTAGACAACCATACTTTGACTGAGATCAACATGGGAATGTCATTCTCAAATAGGAGGATGTCATCCACGTACAATACGAGGAAGACAACTGCACTCCTACTGATCTTTTTGAACACACATGGTTCCTTCTCGTTCTTAATGAAACCAAACGTTTTGATCACATCATTGAAATGAGTATTATAACTCCGAGATGCTTGCTTAAGTCCATAAATGGACCTTTGCAGTTTGCAGACCTTGTGATCATCATCATGTTGTGATCCAGGTGGTGTGCCCAAGGCCCAGGGGACCAAGGCTAAGGCCAAAGTCCATCATTCATGAGGGCTTCATGGAGCCTCTAGGGCTAGTTGGGCTCTAGGTTGAAAGGTTGTGAGCCTTTCGAGTTCTTGAGGTCTAGGTTATGTAGGCCTCAAGGGACCAACTCTTTATGGGCTAGGTCTGGGCCCAGGATAGGTGAGATTAGGTCGAGTCATGGGTGTACATGGGTTTGGGCTAACCTAATCTCCCATAGAGTTGGTCAAGGGAGTTTTGGGTTTGGGTCACTTGATCCTGTGTTTATATATACATGCATTGTATAGGTTTGATTAAGCCAAGAAATACGAAAACTCTTTCTCCCAAATCTCTCTCTCTCTTCTCCCTCTCTCTATAGGTATTCTCCATGCCCCAGGAGCAAGAAACCCTAGGGTTTCTTGCCGCCAGGTCCATAGAAGGCAGGAAAAGCAAGGGAGGCGCTAGCTCCTCCCTCTTTGTGCCGCCAACCAGATTGTCTCTCCCCCTCTTGCAGCCACCCAAACATCAGGTCTAGGATTTGAAATCTCTTGAGAAGAGGTTGGTACAAGTTCCTCTCAGATCTGGAGTTGATCTGAGGTCGTTTGAGGTGCGGGTGAGATCTCCATCAACAGATCTATAGGAAAGGCTGCAGTAGGACAGATCTGCAAGGTCTGATTCTATCTACCTTCTTCCCTATCTAAAATATCCTGATTTAAGATCTACAAATTAGAAGACCTCAGTCCAGACCTGATCTAGTTGGGTATCAGATCTTGGATTTTTTGGAGGTGATCTTAGAGGCGTTCTTCATCTGGAACGAAAGGCTGACGAAGAAGACAGCAACCAGGCTGATTTCGTAAAGGGCCTTCAATCGAGTCCAGAAGTCTCCAGATTTGTTCATTGCTGGTTCTGCTATACCAAAGGTCCATGATAGGAGCTAGGATCATGCTCCAATAGTTGGTATCAGAGCCACGTTGGTGAGGAAGTGGTTCCAAGCATGAGAAGTTGAAGATCCCAAGTGCTGAAAATTTTCAGCAAGGTACCATCAAGGTATATTCTACACTTCTTGATTTTATATTGCTTGTTTGGCTTGGATCTAGTCATGGGCAGCAATATGAAGATCGATATCGAGAAGTTTGATGGCAAGAAAAATTTTTCCATATGAAAAATCCGGATGGAAGATCTTCTGGTGCAAGTAGATCTGGATCAGGCTTTGGATGAGAAGTCTGAGGGAATGACAGATAGACAGTGGGCATCGTTGGAGAAGAAAGCATGCTCGGTGATCAGAGGATGTTTGGTGGATGTGGAGTTGTATTCGGTGCTGGAAGAAAAGACCCCGAAGGGCCTTTGGTCAAAGTTGCAAACCACGTATATGGGGAAGAATATGTGCAACAAACTAATGCTGAAGAAGAGGTTGTATAGTCTTCAGATGCAGGAGGGATCTGATGTGATTGGTCACATTCAGAGGTTCGACCAGTTGTGCATGGAGTTGATGAATATCGAGGTAAAGCTGGATGAGGAGGACAAGTCCCTGTTGCTTTTGTGTTCGCTGCCAGGATCATATGACTCTTTGGTGACTACACTGCTCTACGACAAGGAGACTCTGGAATATGAGGACATGGTCTCGATGCTGAGGTCTAATGAGCAAAGAGAAAAGTTGACCAGAGATCGGGCTCCCTAGGAGGGTTTGGTAGTAGGGGAGAGGACAGGTAGAGGCAGAGGAAGAAGCAAGTCCAGGGGGCGGTCCAAGTCCAGGAAGGGAAAGAAAGAGATGAAATGCTTCAAGTACAATGAGTTCGGGCACTTCAAGTGAGAATGTCCACTATAGAAGAGCAAGAAGGGAGAAAGAAGTGGCTCAGAATCAGTGAGTGCAGTTGCTGGATAGCAGGTGGAGGATGATCTACTTGTGGTATCAGATGGTCACAAGCATTACACAGAGGAGTGGACACTAGACTCTGCATGCTCACATAACTAGACACCACACAGGTCTTGGTTTGCGACATACACCAAGACAGATGAGGGATCAGTGACTCTAGGCGACAATCATCCTTGCAAGGTGGCTGGGATAAGAATAGTAAGGGTGAGAATGTTTGATGGGATTGTGAAAACATTGACAAATGTAAAGCACATCCTGAAGCTGGAAAAGAATCTGGTGTCACTAGGCTACTTGGAGTGCAGTGGATACAGCTTCAGCAGTAGGGCTAGAAGTGGAGTACTGAACATCTCCAATGGAGCTATGGTGGTGATGAGAGGTAGAAGGTTGGACAATAACCTCTATCGCATGGAGGGATCTATGGTGACCAGAGAGTCTGATGCAGCAGTTGCAGCACAGGACTAGCAAGGGGCTTACAGGATGTGGCACTACCGCCTAGGCCACATGGGTGACAAGGGGCTGAGGGAGTTGAGCAGGAGAGGACTCATCTCTGATCTGGAGGATGGTACTACAGGAGAGATCTGTGAGCCTTGCCAGATGGGAAAGCAGAGGAGAGTTCAGTTCAACATCAATACAACCCGCAGTGTAGCCCCTCTGGAGTTAGTACACACGGATGTGTGGGGACCAGCCCTAGTTTCAGCTAGGAATGGGGCCAGATACTTCATGACCCTGATTGATGATTTCTCAAGGAAACTCTGGATTTACTTCATGAGAGAGAAGTCTGAGGTCTTCACCAAGTTCAAAATCTGGAGAGCTGAGGTGGAGAAGGAGCAGGGGAGGAGCGTGAAGTGTTTGAGATCAGACAATGACGGGGAGTACACTAGCAGAGAGTTCCAAGACTACTATGAGGAGTGTGGGATCAGGAGACACTTCTTAGTTAAGGGGACTCCACAGTAGAATGAGGTGGCCGAGAGGATGAACAGAATACTTCTGGAAAAGGCACGATGCATGAGGCTGCAGGCAGGGCTTCCAAAGGCATTCTGGGTTGACACAGTTGACGCAGCAGGTTACTTGGTCAATCGATCACCTCACACTAGGTTGGATGGCAGGCTTCCAAAGGAGGTGTGGTCTGGGAGGACAGTTGGGCTGGGCCATTTACGGGTATTTGGGTGCACAGCCTATGTGCACATTGGAGCTGGTGAGCAGAGCAAGCTAGATGCCAGATCACGCAAGATGGTGTTTCTAGGCTATCCAAGAGGAGTTAAGGGATACAGGCTGTGGGATCCCTTAGAAAAGAAGGTCATCATTAGTCAGGATGTGACTTTTGATGAGGAGTCAGTCCTACGGAGGTGAGCAGGCATGGAGGAGCGGCAGGAGCAGGAGGAGGTCTAGCAGGGTGCTGCTGGACAGCTTACCTCTTTGATTTTGCCTCTTGCAGGTACTACGGGAGGACATGACATTCAGGTGGAGAACCTACCTAAGGTGTCTCCACAGGTGGAGAGGACTCAGATGGATGATCGAGGTAGAGAGGTCCAGCAGGAGTGAGCTGGATCGAGGACTGATATCGGTGTTGCCCTACACAAGCCCAAGAGGACCATCAGGCAACCAGACCGATATGGCTTCGAGGAGACACTGTCATATACCCTGGTGACAGTGAATGGAGACCCATATACATATCAAGAGGCTATTGAGAGTTAGGACATAGATCGGTGGGTCTGGACGATGTCCGAGGAGATGCAGTCTCTCTACCAGAACCAGACGTGGTGATTGGTGCAGTTGCCACAGGGGAAGAGGCCCATTGGCTGCAAATGGGTCTACAGTCGCAAGGAAGGGCCTTCAAAGCAGGAAGGTATCAGATTCAAGGTGAGGTTAGTGGCCAAGAGATACTCCCAGAAGAAAGGCATCGACTTCAGTGAGGTCTTCTCTCCCATCGTCAGACATACTTCCATCAGAGTGTTGCTGAGTATTGTAGCAGCTCAGGATTTAGAGCTAGAGCAGATGGATGTCAAGACGGCATTCCTCCATGGGCATTTGGAGGAGAGGATTTACATGGAGCAGCCATTCGATTTCAGGGATCCAGGATCAGAGGGAAAGGTTTGTTTGTTGCAGAAGTCACTATACGGACTGAAGCAGTCGCCGAGGCAATGGTACAAGCGGTTCAACTCCTATGTGCGCAGCATTAGACTTTTCAGGTGCGAGTTTGATCCTTGTGTTTATGTTTAGTCTCTTAAGGATGGTTCTAGGGTGTTCCTACTCTTGTATATGGATGACATGCTTATAGCATGCAAGAGTAGGAAGGTAGTGCAGGATCTGAAGGCATCCTTATCTCGAGAGTTTGAGATGAAGGATTTGGGCCCTGCAAGAAAGATCCTAGGCATGGAGATTTTTAGAGACCGAGCCTGGAGGGTGCTGCATCTATCTCAAGAAGGCTACATACAGAAGGTCTTAGAGAGGTTCGGGATGAAGGGAGCAAAGCCGGCGGAGCTGCCACTTGTCGGTCACTTCAGACTCTCGAAGACCATGGCACCATAGAATGAGGTGGAGGCTCAGGAGATGGAGAAGGTTCCTTATGCTTCAGGAGTTGGGAGCTTGATGTATGCGATGGTCTGTTGTAGGCCAGACATCGCTCATGTAGTGAGTCAGGTTAGCAGGTTCATGGCGCAGCCTGGCAGGGAGCACTGGAGAGCTCTGAAGTGGATATTCAGATACCTGACGGGTTCAGTTGGAGTTGGCATCTGCTACGGACAGCGAGGAGGTGTAGTGGGATACTCTGATATGTCCAGGGAGGCTCAGGGGCTAATTGGCGATTATGTAGATGCAGACTTCGATGGAGATGTGGATACCCGGAGGTCTACGACAGGCTTCATCTTTAGCCTGATGGAGGTCTTATTTCTTGGAGATCGATTCTGCAGCCTATCACGGCCCTATCCACTACAGAGGAGGAATACATCGGGCTGACAGAAGTAGCTAAGGAGGCAATTTGGCTAAAGGGTTTGTTGACGGAGATGGGCCTTACTCAGGAGGCCATTAGAGTGCACTGTGACAGCCAGAGTGCACTTCTATTAGCACAAAACTCAGTCTATCATACAAGGACAAAGCACATCAACATTCGATATCATCAGATCAGGGAGCTTGTGGAGGATGGCAAGGTAGAGCTGGTAAAGGTACACACCAAGGAGAACCTAGCTGATGCACTTACGAAGGTACTTCCACGGGATAGCTTTCAGAGATGTGTTGAGCTGATTCGGTTGATGGATAGAGTGGAGCTGGTTGAGGCCTTGGGACACTAAGGTGGAGATTGTTGTGATCTAGGTGGTGTGCCTAAGGCCCAGGGGACCAAGGCTAAGGCCAAGGTCCATCATTCATGAGGGCTTCATGGAGGCTCTAGGGCTAGTTGGGCCCTAGGTTGAAAGGCTATGGGCCTTTCGGGTTCTTTGAGGTCTAGGTTATGTGGGCCTCAAGAGACCAACTCTTTATGGGCCAGGTCTGGGCCTAGGATAGGTGAGATTAGGTCGAGTCATGGGTGTACATGAGCTTGGGTTAACCTAATCTTCCATAGAGTTGGTCAAGGGAGTTTTGGTTTGGGTCACTTGACCCTGTGTTTATATATACATGCATTGTATAGGTTTGATTAAGCCAAGGAATATGAAAACTCTTTCTCCCAAGTCTCTCTCTCTCTTCTCCCTCTCTCTCCAGCTATTCTCCATACCCCAGGAGCAAGAAACCTTAGGGTTTCTTGCCACCAGGTCCATAGAAGGCAGGAAAAGCAAGGGAGGTGCTAGCTCCTCCCTCTTTGTGCCGCCAACCAGATTGTCTCTCCCCCTCTTGCAGCCACCCAAACATCAGGTGTAGGACTTAAAATCTCTTAAGAAAAGGTTGGTATAAGTTTCTCTCAGATCTGGAGTTGATCTGAGGTCGTTTGAGGTGCGGGTGAGATCTCCATCAACAGATCTACAGGAAAGGCTGCAGTAGGACAGATCTGCAAGGTCTGGTTCTATCTACCTTCTTCCCTATCTAAAATGCCCCAATTTAAGATCTATAAATTGAAAGACCTCAGCCCAGGCCTGATCTAGTTGGGTACCAGATCTTGAATTTTTTAGAGGTGATCTTAGAGGCGTTCTTCATTTGGAACGAAAGGCTGACGAAGAAGATAGCAATCAGGCTGATTTCGTAAAGGGCCTTCAATCGAGTCCAAAAGTCTCCAAATTTGTTCGTTGTTGGTTCCGCTGCACCAAAGGTCCGTGGGAGGAGCCGGGATCATACTCCAACACATCACTGGATGTGAAACCAAGTGGCTGTTCTATATAGATATCTTCCTCAAGATATCCATTTAAGAATGTCGTTTTCACATCCATCTACCATATTTCATAATCGAAATAGGCTGCAACAGCAAGCAATGTGTGGATGGATTTTAGCATGGCTATAGGCGAGAAGGTATCCTGATAGTCAATGCCTTCGTGCTGACTATAATCTTTCACTACGAGCCTAGCCTTGAATGTCTCCACGTTCCCATCTGTACCTATCTTTCTCTTGAAGATCCATTTACACCCAATAGGTACAATACCTTCAGGTAGATCTACCAAGGTCCAGACTTGATTTGAGTGCATCGAGTCAATTTCTAATCTCATTGCCTCTAACCATTTCTCGGAGTCGATATCTGATATCGCCTCATCATAGATCTTGGGATCATCACCATGAACCCCATTTCCCGTGAGGAACATTTCCTCTACATTTTCTTGTATGGTACCTAAGTACCTTTCAGGAGGATGGAAAACCCTAATCGATCTACGAGGTGGAAGATGTTGTGTTAGGACTGGTTTTGATTGATTAGGTTCCTCAGATTCTTTAGCTCATTGCTCTTGGGAGACATTTTCCTTGAGCTTAATTATTCTTCCGATGCCACCATCTTGAATAAACTATTTTTCAAGAAAAATAGCATTTTGACTCACAATCACATTGTGATCTTTCAAAATATAAAAATAATATCTTAATGACTCTTTAGGAATCCTATGAACCGAGCTCTAAAAGTCCTGAACTCTAACTTGTCCGTCTACTGTCTTTTGACATGAGCTGGATAATCCCAAATTCTGAGATGATTCAGACTTAGCTTCTTACCATGCCATATCTCATACGGTGTGGTAGGAATAATTTTAGAGAGAACTCTATTCAATACATAAATTGCTGTCATGAGATAATATCTCCAAAAAATTCTGGAAGGTTTGTGAAGATCACCATGGAACGGACCATATCTAATAGGATCCGATTTCTCCGTTCTGAAATCCCGTTGAGTTGAAACGTTCCAGGTGGAGTCCATTGAGAGACTATACCATTGTCCTTAAGATAGTCTAGAAATTCTCGACTAAGGTATTCACCTCCTCGATCTGATCAAAGAACTTTAATGGGCTTTCCTGTTTATTTTTCTACCTCATGTCTGAATTCTTTGAATCTTTCAAATGCTTCAGACTTGTGTTTCATTAGAAACACATACCCATACCTAAACATATTATCGGTAAAGGTAATGAAGTAGATAAAGTTACCTCTAGCCTGCACATCAAATGGGCCGCACACATCCATATGTACTAGGGCAAGTAGGTCTGTGGCCCTTTCTCCATGTCCCACAATAGGGAGCTTGGTCATTTTGCCTTGAAAGCATGATTCACAAACTGGATATGACTCGAAAGTCAACGAACTTAGTAGCCCGGATTTCTTCAATTTGTTAACCCTGTCTTCCGCTATATGACCTAGCCTTAAGTGCCATAGATACTTATCATTTAGACTATCTCTAGGCCTTTTAATTCCTATGGCATTCACATTTTGCTCAATATTAAAAACAGATACATCAACATGTAACTGATAGAGACCATTAATAACAAAATCATTTGCAACTTTATTATTTTCATAAAATATGTTACAATGGTCCTTATGAAAGCTAATCACATAGCCTTCTTATGCTAAACATGAAACAGAAATCAAATTCCTGCTTGCTGCAGGCACATAATAACAGTCTCTTAAAACTAAATCTAATCCTAACGGTAATCGCAGAGGGTTGGTTCCTATGATCACAGCAGCAACTCTTGCTCCATTCCTGATACGTAGGATCATCTCCCCATTTCTCAACTTCCTGCTCTCCTCAAGATCCTGCATAAAAGTGCATAAATGAGCACTAGAACCAGAGTCAAGCACCCAACTAGATACAGAAGAAATCGTAAGATTAGATTCGATAATGAGCATACTTCCAGAAGGACCATCCTTCTTGTTCTTCAGGGTGGTCAGGTACTGAGGACAGTTTCGCTTCCAATGGCCTTCTGACTGACAGTGGAAACACTTTCCCTTTTTAGAAGCCTTCTTCTTCGGTCCCGTCTTCTTGTTCTTGCCATCCACCTTCTGCTTCTTCACGGACTTCTTTTTCTTTCCAAAAGACTTTCTCTTGGAAGAAGTTTGCTCCACAGTAAGAACTGAGCCTTTTGAACCTTTCATTGAAAGCTCAGCCATAACCAGCATATTCATTAACTCGACCAAGGTACATTGCATCTTATGCATATGGAAGTTCATAATGAACTGACCATATGCATCGGACAAGGACTGAAGGATCACATCAATCTGAAAATCCTTGTCTAAGATGATATCGAGCTTCTCAAGCTCCTCAAGATCCTTGATCATTGTCAAACAATGATCTTGGATTGACTGCCCATCACACATCTTGGCTTTAAAAAGTCTTTGACAGACTTGATACTTGGCCGCGCGACTCTGTTCACCAAATAACTCTTGTAGGTGAGCCAACATTTAGTGGGTAGTCAAAATATTTTCATGTTGGTGCTGCAAATCATCAGACATTGCACCTAACATGTAGTACCTGGCTTTGTTATCATCATCCATCCACTTTTCCAGAGACGTTCTCTGTTCAGCAGTCGGACGTACTGGCATCGCAGGTGGGTCTTGGTCCAAGACATGAGTCAATTTTTTGGAACCCAGAATAATTTTGTAGTTCCTCAACCAGTCCTTAAAATTTGGTCCAGTCAGTCCATGAGTGTCTAGAATTTTGGTCAGGGGGTTTGAGGCAGATATATTTCCTGTAGAGAGTCAAAAGTTTTTAGTTAGATTTTGTAATCAGACTCAACCAATTTGTTTAAGATTTTTATTTTTAAACAAATCAGGCTGCCATTATTTTCTCAGATCCCTACACTCTCTTGATAGAGATGTGAAAATCTCCATGATTAGTGATTTCTAGTGGGTGGTGCAGTCTCACCGACTGGCTCATCACCTCACCTAACAGTTATTGGTGATGGGTCAACCGATGAGTGGACAACTCTTGTCAAATGATTCTCTAATCATGGTGCACCCCATGCTTGGTCTTTAATTTATGAAGCTCACCATATCTGGGATATTGCTCCAATTCTTAGTTAAGCCAAACCCACCATTTGCACAAACTAGATTCCTGATTGGGTCCTTCATCGTATCCGAATATTGTGCCCAACCCATCTTCTAATCCGTAGTATCTAATGCCTAATGGACATGGTTGCATCTTCCCGATGCAACTAAGCCATTGTAACCAGTCGAGAACAATCAATCCTGGAAAGGGCCTGCACATCCACAATGGTGGAAGACCTAGACTTAATATTTTCTTAGAGAGATTTGATTTAGGTCTCTTTAAACTTGACTTGACATAGTCATAACAATTATGACTAACCTAGTGGAATGGTTCAGCTCGAATTGTTAGCCACCTCAAATTAAAACTGGGTCGACACATATGGCCAGGTAAGTGAGACCGGTGGGAGGGATATGCCATTAACTCGACAAGAATGCATTCGAGTCGAGTAGCTCCCAATTAAAAACTAGTCGGTTATATCTGCCCAACTTACCTTGGACACCAAATTATCGAACCAGAACTAATTGTGTTAGTCTACAATCCAGGCTCTAACCACTGAGCCAAATTAGGTCTTAACTTGATTGAGTCACATCTAAATTTGATTCGATCTTGACCCAGACTTAATCCTATTAGGCTGGTCAATTATTAGCTTTCATGATCCCACCTAACCAACTCTTAATTCGATTTGATCAACCGCTAGACCTAATTAAGCTACCCAAGTTCAAAACCCAATCTTATGAAAATGTCTTAGATCTGAAATTCTCAATTTTAGACCTAACTTAATTTCATAAGCTCAATACATTAATTAAGTTTGGGTTCATAAACAAAGCATGTAAAATAAATCCTAGGGTTTTAGGATCTAAGATTTTGCAGAAAAGTAAGTTTTGATTTCTGATTAAGGATGAACGCGTGGCACCCCTACACGTCATATGAACATCCCATTGAATGAGAAGAGAGGGTCTTAAAATCCTACTTTATTCTTATGACCGAACGGCCATGAGGTACACCTTAATTAAAAATATAAATTTAACTACAAAACTATTTAGATCTAAATTAACATATCACATATACAATTTAAGATCTAACTAATACATGCTTTGCATACATCTCATGTATCAAAAATTAATCTAATTAACATACTTTTAGATCTGATACATCACATGTAATATCTAAAAAATAGAATTTAAATTAAACTATTCAAAATAAAAACTATTCTAGACAAGTTACTAGAACAATTCTACAACTAGTCTAGGCATGTAACAGATTAATTTTATAAAATAATTAAAATTTTATTTTTTATTTTTTGATCAAATTATAATAATTATAATATTAGAAAAAATAAAGAATAAATTATATTTAATTCATATTTTAATCTCATTAAAATATAAAACTTAAGACTATTCATGGTTTCAATTAATCCTAGTCTAGTTATGCATCTCATGCATATTAGATCTTCTTAGATTTAATTTTAAATATTTTGATTTTAGATTCTATCACATCTGATGTAATATCTGAAATCATTTAATATTAGATAAATTAAAATTAAAATTAGATCTAAAATAGATCTGAAATAGAGCCAACAACCTGGCTCTGATCCACTTGAAGGAAAATCGCCTTTTTCCTGTGTAGGATCTTCCAGATTTCATCAAATCTGGGGTGGAATAAACTAAAAATTATTATCTTATGCTATTTCAGATCTAATTTCTATTAGATCTAGTTTTATTATCTAATATTTAAAATCTAAAATTAAATCTAAAAGTATGAGAAATATAGACATACCTTAGGGGTAATCTAATTACCCTGTAGATGATCGCAGCATTGTCTGAGGTTCTGATGTAGCCATGTAAGCGCCTGGACTCTACCAGTATTCACTTAGGTAAGATCTAGAATGTCTTCTCTTCATGATTCTATGCTCCAAAACTCAGATCAATATCTAATTTGAAAGTACTTCAGAACTCCTTTTGAAGTTGGAGCAGCAGCCTATCGAAGATGTCCTACAGCCTTCTGTTCCAGGCATCACCACGCCTTGTACCTTTGCCAGATGAACGTCCAACTTCTTAGAAGTGAAGAGGGGAGAAAGGAGAGTAGGGAGGATGTGGAGAAGAGGGGAGGGGGTGGAAGCTAAAAGGTTTTTTGCATAAAACAAGTTCTATCTCGAAACCCTAGGTGCAGCAGGGTTTATATAGATCCTGTATGCTGCGTAGTGCCACATCATTCGATCAATCAAAAAAATTCAATAAATTTTGAAAAAATTTTGATTGGTGGAGTGATGTCATTTGATCACATCAGATAAGAATTCCCATGCTCTCTCTTCTATGTTGGCACCAACATTGGATAAGCACAAATAAGGTGGCGCCAAAGAGTCCAAGTTTATCAGGACTCTTTGGTTCTTATCCATTTGGGGCGCCCACTTAAATCCAATTGAGCTCATGCCATAATCAGATTATGGTGCCCAATTTGAACTGGTTTGGATATGTGGACACTCCATAAAAATCCTTCAATGAATCCTCTTTAGTTTAAGATCCATATGTCAACTTTTGACAGATGTCCTAAAATAAAATTGGCAGGTGCTAGAAATTAGCAGGTGTTGTCTTAAATTCATCTCATGAATTAAGACAAGCCTTTTTTGAGCTGGACAAGCTTTAATTAGACTGAGAGAAATCTTTTCAAGGTTCTCTGGATGAGTCAGATCACATTTGGCTCAGTAGAGATAGAAAAGATTACATGAGGAGAAAGTTAGGCTCAATCGAGTGCTAGCATGATTTTCTTGAACCTAATTGGATCTTATCCAAATCAATTGGGGTAGCTCAATTGATGACATCCAGATCCTAATCTTTATTTGTGTGACCCAGTTAGGTTCAATTCTATATGATAATGAGATATGTCATGATCTCATCATCGACATCATCGAAATTTCTTTCGATGGACCAGAACTCTTCTGATTCAGACAATTAGAATGATCGATCATCAAAATCATTCTAATTGCTCTCAAAATCTACCAGTGACACCTAGCAGTATATGGTGGCAACTCATTAGAACTGAAGACGAACCTCTTGGTGCAGCTACCTGTATGATTGAGTTCCTCTATCATGAGTCCCGACTGAATTAGGGTTAAGGTGAACTCGTCAAATCCAACATCAGTCATATGAATCAATCGATCGATCCGAGTTCAATGTGAAACCCAATGGAAAACTTCTTTCCATTATTTCACTTTGCCATGGCCATGGGCTTAAGGACTCGATCTTTCGATCATCATAGGACTACTCCTCTCATCTACCAAGGTTGATAGATCCCATCTTGGTGCGATCTGGTTCCTACAATGGATATGCTACAACCAACATACACCTCAGGGTTTCGAATGACTAGGAGATCGAGTTATGGTGTAGTCAAACTATAACACACTCAAGGTGAACCATCGATGCACCTCAGGTCAAAGAACTAGACACACAACTGCAGCATCGAGCTAGTCATCGATGAGAAGGTAGACTTTCTTATGACTGTTCGAGGTGGTCACGCTCAGTACTCTCATTCTCAATGAATACCTGTATTCTCTCTCCGATGTCTCCACATCGTAGACTCAAGACTCTTCTACCCTAAGAAAGTGATCGTATACCAACCTTCCGGATCGATCACCATCCTCATGATGATCCTACGGTCAGGAGCAATTTATGAGTTAGTTATGTAAATTCATGCCTTAAATTTTCAACTCTTGAAAATATGAATTTACATTCCCACTAACTCAAAGGATGTATCACAGACACAATGTACACAATGTGATAGAAGAATAACTCTTTTATTGATTTATAGTCAAAATTATAAATTTATCCTTAGATCTGTACAGGAATGTGTCAGCCGATCTGGCATCTAGGGCACACATCTAACACATGCATGCTAATTTTATCTTCAGATTATTTCAGATTTTATATATAACATAACATATCATAGATCTTAGAGTAGGTTAATTTAATGATTAGATCATATGCATATTAGATTAATTTGATTAATCTAATGGTCTTCTACTGTAATTTTTTCAAAAAAAATTTAAAATACATGCATGAAATCACCTATGCATTCCAAAACCTTTGATCTAAGATCATCATGGTACCTCATGTACATGAATTCATATTTTGGTTCACTTTCTAACTTAATTCTCTGATCTTTGTGTGGGGTGATTTGGATGTGGTGAAATATGCATAGAGATTGTGAGTGATCAATAAGAGATCGATCACTCCTAATAAGGGGAGCGAACATCCTATGTGATCTCATAGGTTGATGATTCTGAAAATCTTTAGCCAAAGAAGGATGATAATTAGAAAGATATTTTTAATATATCATCAACTGAATCATCATCTTCTAATTGAGATACTTTAGATAAGCAATTGGGCTTCACATGATTCCATGCCTAAAGCTCATCTGTGGTGTTGTTTGACTGAAGGATTGAATTACACGGTAACTTACCACTGAAGGATATTTTGATAAATTTTAATAAATTTTATCTCTTTCAGATAGTCATGACATGTTGCTAGATGTCAATATTAACTTGTAGATACATAAAATTAAAAAAAAATAATTTAAAAATTAATTAAAAAGAATCTTAGTTAATTGGGGTACTGGGACTGACCTAGTCTAATCGGATTAGCGTTTGATCAAGAGCCTGATCTATTGCTGGCTAGATTTGAAATCCAATGGGTCACATACATTGAGATTTGATCTTGATTTAATTTAATTAAGATTTATTATAAATTCTAGAGGTTAATTTGATTTGCTAGCATATTGTATTAACCTTAGTTTCTAATTAGGTTAAGTTCAAAGTGTTTGAGCTAAACCAAATCTATTGTCTTTGACCTAATTGGATTAGGTCTATTTTAATTGGATTTTTACTTAACTTGGAAGCATTTCAAGTGTGGAAGGACTCCTCCATGCCATTTGATGTGCATGCCAAAAATAAATGCCACCCACTCCTTTTGTGTGTTAAGGAAGATGGAGAGTCCTTCTTTAGGTCTTTTAACATCTCTTCATTTTCTATCGATTTTCCTTAATTATCACATGCCAATTTTTATATGGAAATTATGGGGTACAGAAGAGGAGGAGTCTTTCTATGTGAAGGCTCTTCTGTACCATTTAATTTATCAAAGAATTATTTCTCTGCATGAGAAAGTGAATCGCCAAGAGTTGGTGCCCCTTAGAACTCCTTGCTATCCCTTCATTCCTTATTTAAATGGGATGCCCCTTATAAAAGTTGAGAAATTTTGAGGTTTTGGCATATGATAAGAGAAAAAAAAGCTAGAAAAAAGTCAAAAAGAAAATACAAGAAAAAGAGTGAAAAAAATAGAAAGAAGAGAGGTGAGGAAAAAAGGCAAATGTGGTGTGCTTGTCCTAGGGTTTGATTTTTTTCATATGTTGGAGTACAAAATCAAATCATAGGTTGTTAGATTTATAGAGTAAATTCTCTTGGCATGATCCTAGTGAAGGAATCAAAGGTAAAAGTATGTTGGTGCAATCATTTTTTGAGAAGGAAGCCGGTAGTGTTCTTGTGAAGAAAAGGTTGCGGTGGTGCACCAGTTGGGAAAGATCTTGTTTATCATTCGTGTGGATCTTTGCTGGAGGATTTCTACGTTGGAGTCTCATGGAGATCATCTTCTTACCATATTTCTCATTTTAACAAGTAAAAGTTTCTAACTCTTTGCGTGCTTGGTTTGAGTTTGTTCGACATCTATAAGGTAATTCTGGAGCTTGAGTTTTGATTGGATAGTTTTAATTGTAAAGCTTTCAATGTGTATATTAAAATTTTTTAAAATCTATATTCTACTACGTGATTGGAACCCAACAGTGGTATCAAAGCTACCTTTGTTAGATTCGATCATACAAGTACCTAAGTTGTAGTATAGATTTGATCTGATTCATATTTTACCAATTTGTTGTATCGATTTTGAGCATCGATCTTAAAATCAAAATTTATTTTTAACTTTATTTAAATCATGAATTTAAATTTTAGTTACTAAATTTAGAATTTTTAATAATATAAAATTTAATGGTTCATGATTTTTTGATACTTAAATCATTTTAATTATGGGTGTATTGTATTTACATGCCTAATTTGATTATGATTTTGTAAGTTGACTGAATTTGTTATATGTTTAGTCAAAATTATTTGTACACCTTTTGTGATTATAGTAATCATTTTTTGACATGATAATATGAATGATATTATAACTTGAAAAGCTTGTTGTATAGCATGAAATTTAATATGTATGTTACATATTATATAAAAGTTAGGATGTGCTGAGACCAGTCTACAACCCTCTATAAAAAATAAATTAAATTATAATATCGAGATTCACTTACAAATCGAATGTCGAATTTATTTGATCAATTGGTGTCTAGGTAAGTGTTATAAGTGGTTTTCTAATTAGGTCCGTATGCTAGCTTGGCCAACTATGTTGGTGTCTAAGAAAAGCTACAGAGAGCCTCTCACCTACTTACCAGATCAATTTGGCCTAATTTAGTTTCATCCTTAGATTGATTAGTGATGCAGACACTACAAAGGCCTTCCTTTATACTTAGTCAATATAGTATGTCAAGATCTTGGTAAGTTTGTTGTGCTATCCATAAGACTTACTATAAAAATTGATATGATGTTGACTAAGTACATACTGATGCTTATAATATATTTGAATAGTGTTGCCTTATTGTACTATCCATAAGGGCAGTATTGTTTAAGTATGACCATATGGAAATGAAGGGTTAACTTAACTAGAACACTATAGTTTGTTGTGCTTTCTACAAAACTATGAGTGATCTAGAAGCAACAAAAAATGTTGAAAATTATATGAAGTATAAATGGTAAAGAGTTATCTACTCTTAAACTCATGAATGCTTGTTGTGTTATCTACAAAATATTTATGAGTGTTGGGTATAAAATACGCTCAGCCGAAGTTCACAGCGGGATTGGCCATTGCAGGCTTCTTCTCCAACTTCAACCGCAAGAAGGACTCCGCCCGAGCTCCTACGGGAGCCGGGCTCCGTCGCCAACCACTGATAGACTCTGCCCGGACTCCTTCGGGAGTCGGGTTCTGTCACCAACTTCAACTGAAGGAAGACTCCGCCCGGACTCCTACGGGAGCCGGGCTCCGTCACCGACTTCAACTGCTGGTAAGCTCCGTCCAGACTCCTACGGGAGCCGGACTTCGCACCTGACTTCAACTGAAGGAAGACTCCGTCCGGACTCCTACGGGAGCCGGGCTCCGTCACCGACTTCAACTGCTAGTAAGCTCCGTCCGGACTCCTACGGGAGCCGGACTTCTCACCTGACTTCAACTGAAGGAAGACTCCGCCCGGACTCCTAAGGGAGCCGGGCTCCGTCAGCAACTTCAACCGAAGGAAGACTCTGCCCGGACTCCTACGGGAGCCGGGCTTCGTCACCAACTTCAACAGAAGGAAGACTCTGCCCGGACTCCTACGGGAGTCGGGCTCCGTCACCGACTTCAAATGCTGGTAAGCTCCGTCCGGACTCCTACGGGAGCCAGACTTCACATCTGACTTTAATTGCAGGAAGACTTCATCCGGACTCCTATAGGAGCCGGACCTTGTCCTCAGCTCCAACTGCTGGAAGGCTCTGTCCGGACTTTGCACCTGACTTTAATTGCGGGAAGACTCCGCCCGGACTCCTACGGGAGCCGGGCTCCGTCACCAACTTTAATTGCAGGAAGACTCCGCCCGGGCTCCTGCGGGAGTCGGGCTCCGTCACCAACTTTAATTGCAGGAAGACTCCGTCCGGACTCCTACGGGAGTCGGGCTCCATCACCAACTTCAACTAAAGGAAGACTCCGCCCGGACTCCTACGGGACCTGGGCTCCGTCACCAACTTCAACTGAAGGAAGACTCCGCCCGGACTCCTACAGGAGCCGGGCTCCATCACCGACTGCAACTGCTGGTAAGCTCCGTCCGGAATTCTACGGTAGTCGGACTTCACACCTGACTTTAATTGCAGGAAGACTCCGCTCGGACTCCTACGGGAGCCGGGCTCTGTCACCAACTTTAATTACGGGAAGACTCCGCCCGGACTCCTACGGGAGTCGGGCTCCTTCACCAACTTCAACTAAAGGAAGACTCCGCCCGGACTCCTACGGGAGCCGGGCTCCGTCACCAACTTCAACTAAAGGAAGACTCCGCTCGAACTCCTACGGGAGCCGGGATCCGTCACCGACTTCAACTGCTGGTAAGCTCCGTCTGGATTCCTACAGGAGCCGGACTTCGCACCTGACTTTAATTGCAGGAAGACTCCGCTCGGACTCCTACGGGAGCCGGGCTCCATCACCAACTTTAATTATAGAAGGACTCCACCCGGACTCCTACGGGAGCCGAGCTCCGTCACCAACTTTAATTGCAGGAAGACTCCGCCCGGACTCCTACGGGAGCCGGGCTCCGTCACCAACTTCAACTAAAGGAAGACTCCACCCGGACTCCTACGGGAGCCGGGCTCCGTCACCAACTTCAACTGAAGGAGGACTCCGTCCGGACTCCTACGGGAGTCGGACTCCGTCACCGACTTCAACTGTTGGTAAGCTCCGTCCGGACTCCTACGGGAGCCAGACTTCGCACCTGACTTTAATTGCGGGAAGACTCCACCCGGACTCCTACGGGAGCCGGGCTCCATCACCAACTTTAATTGCAGGAAGACTCCGCCCAGACTCCTACGAGAGCTGGGCTCCGTCACCAACTTTAATTGCAGAAGGACTCCGCCCGGGCTCCTGCAGGAGCCGGACCTCATCCCCAACCTTAACTGCTGGAAGGCTCTGTCCGGATTCCTACAGGAGCCGGACTCCGCCCCCGACTCCGATCGCAGCCCACCAGCAACATCCGAGCTCCTTTCAAATGGATAGCCACTTCTCTCCACCGGGCGCCTCAACCGAGCTTCGGCCGACAGGCCTGGACCCCCCGGCAGGCTGCAGTAACAGCCATGACTCTGCTCCACTTCCTGCGACGGCTTCCACATGGTTCCATCACTCCCTGGTAGGCCGCAGTAACAGCCATGATCCTACTCCACTACCTGCGATGGATACGGTGCAGGTCCTCGACCTTCTAGCAAGTCGCGACAACGGATGCCGTCCCACTATCCGCAACAGACTCCACATGTCACGTCTCGGCGGTGGCCACGATCCTGCTCCACTACTCTTCACAACAAACTCTGTCTGACTCTGGGCAATCCACTGCCAGACGGTTACAGATGTCGCTATTAGTCTACTGCCCTCTTTTCGTCTATAAAAGGGGACCCCAGATACGTTATTCTATAAGCTCTCATTTTTACCTAGAAACTCTGCTAAAATTTTCGTTCGAGCACTCCATTCTTGTTGAGGCAGAGAACTGACTTGAGCATCAGAGGATCTTGCCGGAGCAACCTCACCTCCTGTTTAGACTTCTTTTGCAGATCCCGGAGGCGACCGCGACTCCCTCGACTCCAGCTTCTCCGGCGCAAGCAGATTTTTGCACCAATAGGATTGGCACTAGAGGAAGGGGCCTGTGTCTTCGCAGTATCCTTGTTCTTAAAGGAGCGCTCAATGGGGCCGCCTCCGGTCATCTTCTCCGACACCCGCTCCTCCTTTCCCCCACCGGGTCCTCGCCCGATGTCTTCTCGTGAAGCATCCACACAGCTACCCACGATCTCCGCAGCCATATCTCAGGCCCCGATCCCGCCTCTGGTTCCCCGGGCCCTGCATCCTCCGGCAATGGTCATCGATATGGAGCGGTCGGACAATCGGCCTCCAACGGATTTCGCCAACACCATCTCAGGAGGATCCCGACAGGAAGCAACCAACGTACCAGCCATACCCCCCAAGCGGCAAAAGACTGAAGAGCCCATAACCTTCACTGAAGAAGATGCCCAGGGAGTCCAATTCCCTCATAACGACGCGGTCGTAGTTTCCATGAATATAGCAAATTACGACATTCATCGCATTCTCATCGACAATGGAAGTTTGGCCGATATCTTGTTCTACGATGCCTTTTCAAGAATGTCCATCCTTGACGGTCATTTGAGACCGATTAGCTCCCCTATGGTAGGGTTTACCGGTGACGCTGTTCCGACGGAAGGAATGATAACTTTGACTGTGGTCGCAGGTCGATATCCAAGGCAATCTAGGGCTCTAGTGAATTTCTTGGTGGTGAAGGCACCGTCAGCCTACAATGCAATCCTCGACCGACCTGGCCTCAATGCTCTCCGAGCCGTCATGTCAACCTACCATTTGAAGTTGAAATTCTCCACCAGCCAGGGGATCGGAGAGGTCCGGGGAGACCAAGCCCTGGCCAGGCACTGCTACAGCATAGCCTTACAAAGAAGCGACCAATCTGACCCCTATCCCGTTGATGGGTTGGATGCTCGCGATGACCTCACCGAAAAGAGGGGTGCCCCAATTGAAGATCTGGTATCAATCCCTTTGAATGATGGGAACACGGAGCATGTAGCAATGATCAGCTCCAACCTGGAGGAGGAGGTGCGGATGCGTCTCATTGATTTTCTATGAAGGAATGCGGACGTTTTCGCTTGGGTTCCAGCAGACATGCCAGGGATTGACATGGAAGTCATGGAGCATCGCCTGGCCGTCGATCCAAAGCATCGACCGACGAAAAAAAAAATCCGAGGTCATGCACCAGAGAGGCAGAAGGCGATAGCCGAAGAAGTGGACAAGCTCCTTAAAGCCAGATTCATTAAGGAAGTCAATTATCCTGACTGGATTTCCAACGTTGTCCTAGTCAAAAAAGCAAACGGCAAGTGGAGGATGTGCATAGACTTCAAAAAGATGAATAAGGCCTGTCCAAAGGACAGCTACTCCCTTCCCAGAATCGATCAACTGGTGGATGCGACCTTGGGCCATGAGCTCCTCACCTTCATGGATGCGTTCTCCGGCTATAATCAAATCAGAATGGTGCCGGAAGATGAAGAAAATACCGCTTTCATCACTAATCGTGGCCTTTACTGTTATAGGGTCATGCCTTTCGGCCTCAAAAATACGGGCGCAACCTACCAACGGTTGGTGAACAAAATCTTCAAGGAGCAGATCGGCCTTAACGTGGAGGTCTACGTGGACGATATGCTTGTAAAAAGTAAATTTTCCAGAGATCACATCACCGACCTCGAGGAGACCTTCGACGCTCTTCAAAAATATAGGATGAAGCTGAACCCAACTAAATGTGCTTTCGGGGTAACCTCGGGAAAGTTTCTGGGCTTCATGGTGTCGGGGCACGGGATCGAGGCCAATCCAGAGAAAATTCGCACCATCCAGGAGATGGCCGCCCCAAAGTTGATAAAAGAGATTCAGCACCTCACGGGGAGGATAGCGGCCCTGAATCGCTTTGTCTCAAGTAGCCCAAGAACTTCTGTTGGATCTCTGAGTGCCAACAGGTGTTCGAGGAACTAAGGAGCTACCTCGGCTCACCCTCGCTGTTGGCAAAGTCGGAGCCTGGGGAGGAACTATTTTTATATCTAGCGGTCTCTCCCATGGCTCTCGCGGCCGTCCTTGTCAAAAAAGAAGCGAAAGTCCAACGGCCAATCTACTACGTCAGCCGCACTTTGAGGGATGCCGAGACCAGGTACACCAAATTAGAAAAATTGACTTACGCCTTGTTGATTGCAGCCTGGAGGCTCCGGTCCTACTTTCAAGGGCACACCGTGACGCTGCTCACTGATCAACCGATCAAAGCAATTTTGCACCAGGCGGATGCCTCTGGGAGGATGGCAAAGTGGGCGATTGAGCTCACAAAATTCGACATCAACTATCGACCCAGGCCAGCAGTGAAGGCCCAAATACTGGCAGATTTCATAGTGGAGTGTACTATCCCAGAGGAGGCTGAACCTGGACAAAGTGAAATTGATGACCTGAAGTCCCAACCGAACTCTCCCAAAGAAGAAGCAGATCCCTCTGATCACTTTTGGACCCTCTATGTGGACGGGACTTCCAACATGTCAGGCACGGGTGCAGGCCTAATCTTGGTCAGTCCGGAGGGAATCGTCATGGAGTACGCTCTGCGTTTTGAGTTCCCCGCAACAAACAATGGAGCGGAATATGAAGCTCTGATTGTAGGACTAAGGGTCGCCAAAGAGCTGAGAATAGACCAGCTCTGGGTCCACAGTGACTCTCAACTAGTAGTGGGACAAGTCAGCGGAAGTTACGAAGCGCGGGAGGACAGTATGGCCAAATACCTTGAAAAGGTAAAGGAGCTCGTCCCCGCCTTTAGCAGCTTCAACATCAAACAGATCTCAAGGTTGGAAAATACCAGGGCTGATCTTTTCTCCAAGCTGGCAATGCTAGCTCCAGCCGAACTGCCCAAGGGCGTTCTCTTTGAAGTTCTAAAGCGCCCGAGTACAGAAGAGTCGTGGCCCATGATGGAAATTGACCACGAGCCCAGCTGGGTCGACCCCCTGATAATCTATCTCAGAGATGGAGTTCTCTCCCAGGATGCGAAAGAAGCTCGGAAGCTCCGGAACCAAGCCTCCCGGTACATCCTTTACGAGGGCAAATTGTACAAGAGATCATACTCCTTGCCCCTCTTAAAATGCCTCCGGCCTTCGAAGGCTGACTATGCCTTGTGGGAAGTGCATGAAGGAATCTGCGAAAACTATTTGGGGGCTAGATCTTTATCCCACAAGTTGCTCCGCCAAGGGTATTACTGGCCGACAATGCATCATGATTCGATCGAATATGTCAGAAAGTGCGATCGATGCCAGAGATATGCTAACGTCCAGAGACAGCCCGCCACCGAACTCACACCCTTGAGTGCCCCATGGCCTTTTGCACAGTGGGGGATGGACATCCTTGGCCCCTTTCCTATGGCGTCTGGGCAGAGAAAGTTCCTCCTTGTAGCGATCGACTACTTCACCAAATGGGTTGAAGCCGAACCATTAGCAAAAATCACAGAAGCAAAATTGCAAGATTTCGTCTGGAAGTCGATCGTGTGTAGGTTCGGTCTGCCTAGGACCCTAATCACTGATAATGGACGACAATTTGTGGGAGTAAAATTTGCCGAATTCTGTGAAGATCTAAACATCTCCCACAACTTCACATCGGTAGCCCATCCTCAGGTGAACGGCGAAGCTGAGGTGACTAACAGAACCCTTTTACAGGGGATTAAGACAAAGCTCGAAAAGGCGAAGGAAACTTGGGCGGACGAACTTTATCATGTGCTGTGGGCGTATCAAACTACCCAGAGGCTGCCCACAGGGGAAACCCCCTTTGCTTTGGCCTTCGGTATGGAGGCCGTCATCCCAATTGAGCTTAAACTCCCATCGGCGCGAGTCGTAGCATTCGACGAACATCAAAATTCGCAAAGTCTTAAAGCCAACCTCGACCTGCTGGAAGAAAGATGAGAGATAGCTCAGGTTCGAATGGCATCCTACAGATAGAAAGTCGCTCGATACTACAACGCCCGAGTCAAGAACAAAGTCTTTAGAGCAGAAGATCTAGTGCTTCGACGAGCCGCTGTCTCGCAGCCTCAGGATCGGGGGAAGCTCGCCCCAAACTGGGAAGGCCCATATGAGGTCAAAGAAGTAGTTCGGCCTGAAACTTATTATCTTAAGGAGCTCGGAGGAGCCGACCTCCCACGATCATGGAGCTCGGAGAACTTATGAATGTACTATCAATAACTTTATTTTAATTAAAAGTTGTATATCTACATGTCTTTGGCACTATCCTACATCCACAGGATAATCCAAACAAATTGTCTCGGAAGCGAGAGAGAAACCTCATCTCGACAAAACCGAAGGCTCGATTTCCTTTAGACCGGATGGGGAGAGAGGCCCTACAACACCCACACGCGTCCCCACAGCCCTGTTAGGGACAGAAGGAGAACCTCGTCCTAACTTGAGCAAAGTCGAAGGCCCGGTTTTCTTTAGACCGGATGGGGGGAGAGGCCCTACAACGCCCATATGCACCCCCACAGCCCTATTAAGGATAGGAGGAGAACCTCGCCCTAACTTGAGCAAAGTCGAAGGCCCGATTTCCTTTAGATCGGATGGAGGGAGAGGCCCTACAATGTCCATACGCGCCCCCACAGCCCTGTTAGGGACAGGAGGAGAACCTCACCCTAACTTGAGCAAAGTCGAAGGCCCGATTTCCTTTAGACCGGATGGGGGGAGAGGCCCTACAACGCCCATACGCGCCCC
This sequence comes from Elaeis guineensis, assembly GCF_000442705.2. Taxonomy (NCBI): domain Eukaryota; kingdom Viridiplantae; phylum Streptophyta; class Magnoliopsida; order Arecales; family Arecaceae; genus Elaeis; species Elaeis guineensis. Next base: position 98,220,006 of record NC_025997.2, on the reverse strand, counting down.
CACAGCCCTGTTAGAGACAGAAGGAGAACCTCGCCCTAACTCGAGCAAAGTCGAAGGCCCGGCTCTCTTTAGGCCGGAAGGTGGGAAGGGCCCAGCAATGCCCATACGTACGCCCACGGCCGTGCTAGAGATAAGAGGAGGATCTCATCCTAACCAGGGCTGAAACCTGTTACGACAAGAATGGGAGAAGAGCCTCATCCCGGCGTCAATTAAAAGTCCGATCATTCAAAGACCAGAAGAAAAAAAAAAGGGGGGGGGACTTTCCCCAGCGGCCCCCTCGCAATAAAACTCCGCCCAGACTCCCACGGGAGCTGGGTTCCGTCCACAACTTCTACTGCAAGGAAGACTCCGCTCGGACTCCTACGAGAGCCGGGCTCCGTCACCAACTTCAACTGCTGGTAAGCTCCGTCCGGACTCCTACGGGAGCCGAACTTCACGTCTGACTTTAATGACAGGAAGACTCTATCCGGACTCCCACGGGAGCCGAACTACGCCCCGACTTCGCCTATGGGAGCCGAACTCCCGTAGCCTCCCCAAGAGCGGAGGAAAAATTCCAAGTGAAAAATAAAAAAGGAAGGCGATGGGTCACGTCAACGACAAATGAAAAACAAACAGCATCCAAGATGCAAAGAACTCTATCTCGACAAGGACTGGGACTCTCATCAAGAACCCCAGCTTTCAAGGAAGCTTTCAACACAAACCCAAGGTAAGACAACTTTCTCAGGGTGACGGAAGCTCAGACCTCCAAGCTCGAGCCCTGATGGGGGCACCAAACCCGAATGGCCCCTGACGACTTTGCGGCCACAGACAAAAAAGATGGGTCGATACGATGGCAATCGGGTACCTCCGAACGACACAAGAGCCAAAAAGAAACTCGGTAAACGATGATTCAACACATGAGAAAAAAGGTAGTGGAAAATTACCTTCTTGTATGCATTATGGAGCCATCGAGGTTGAAGGAAGGGGGTAACTAAAAGGCGAGCCGGCGGGGCAACCACCGGTAACCTGAGGATGACGTCAAAAAAAAAAAAGAAAAAGAAAAAGAAAGAGGACGGGAAGGGAATACAACAATAGCAACGGCAAAGGAAAAAGTTTGGCAGACAACGATTTGATGCAAAGTACGGACAAGGTAACAAAATCACCTCCTCATTTTTTGACTAACAAGATGTACGTTACAAGACCCGGAGGGCCGAAAGAGAATACATTATTACAAGGCTCGAGCGCACGACTTGGAAGGGATACACTGGAGGCCACTTCAAGCTGCAAACTTCTCTTCCCGTTTCTATCCTTCCCAGCCGTATTTTCCAGTGCGTGTGACAAGCTTATCGGCTCTCGCCCCCACCTTGTCCCGCTCCACCTCCGAAATCCCACCCCTAGGGGGAAAAGGATGGGATAGATTCCAGGGGGCAGTAAGGGCAATGGCAGCGGTGACGAAGACCTGTTTCAAGAAGAACCAGAGTTACCGCCTACCGTGACGAGTGGGACACGTGTCGAGCGTGGGCCATTATTGCACCGTACCTGGGCCAGTGTACCAACAGGAATTTTGAAGGGTCCCTTCGCATCGCTCCGATTTGAAAAGACTCCAGCACGTGCACATTTAATGCCAAAATATCTGGGGGCGGTCGTGCGCAAGATTCGAGAGGCAACTTCAGCTGTGCCAATCTCTCTGTACTTCCTTCATTCGAAATTCAAACTCGAAAGTAAGGAGACTGGTGTTGGGTATAAAATACCCTCAGCCGAAGTTCACAGCGGGATTGGCCCTTGCAGGCTTCTTCCCCAACTTCAACTGCAAGAAGGACTCCGCCCGGGCTCCTACGGGAGCCGGGCTCTGTCGCCAACCGCTGATAGACTCTGCCCGGACTACTATGGGAGTCGGGCTCCGTCACCAACTTCAACTGAAGGAAGACTCCGCCCGAACTCCTACGGGAGCCGGACTCCATCACCAACTTCAACTGCTGGTAAGCTCCGTCCGGACTCCTACGGGAGCCGGACTTCGCACCTAACTTCAACTGAAGGAAGACTCCGCCCGGACTCCTACGGGAGCCGGGCTCCGTCACCGACTTCAACTGCTGGTGAGCTCCGTCCGGACTCCTACGGGAGCCGGACTTCTCACCTGACTTCAACTGAAGGAAGACTCCGCCCGGACTCCTATGGGAGCCGGGCTTCGTCACCAACTTCAACTGAAGGAAGACTTTGCCTGGACTCCTACGGGAGCCGGGCTCCGTCACCAACTTCAACTGAAGGAAGACTCTGCCCGGACTCCTACGGGAGCTGAGCTCCGTCACCGACTTCAACTGCTGGTAACTCCATCCGGACTCCTACGGGAGCCAGACTTTGCACCTGACTTTAATTGCAAGAAGACTTCATCCGGACTCCTACAGGAGCCAGACCTCGTCCTCAGCTCCAACTGCTGGAAGGCTCCATCTGAACTTCGCAGCTGACTTTAATTGCGGGAAGACTCCGCCCGGACTCCTACGAGAGCCGGGCTCCGTCACCAACTTTAATTGCAGGAAGACTCCGCCCGGGCTCCTGCGGGAGCCGGGCTCCATCACCAACTTTAATTGCAGGAAGACTCCACCCGGACTCCTACGGGAGCCGGGCTCCATCACCAACTTCAACTAAAGGAAGACTCCGCCCGAACTCCTACGGGAGTCGGGCTCCGTCACCAACTTCAACTGAAGGAAGACTCCGCCCGGACTCCTACGGGAGTCGGGCTCCGTCACCGACTTCAACTACTGGTAAGCTCCGTCTGGACTCCTACGGGAGCCGGACTTCGCACCTGACTTTAATTACGGGAAGACTCCGCCCGGACTCCTACAGGAGTCGGGCTCCGTCACCAACTTTAATTGCAGGAAGACTCCGCCCGGACTCCTACGGGAGCTGGGCTCCGTCACCAACTTCAACTAAAGGAAGACTCCGTCCGGACTCCTACGGGAGCCGGGCTCCGTCACCAACTTCAACTAAAGGAAGACTCCACCCGGACTCTTACGGGAGCCGGGCTCTGTCACCGACTTCAATTGCTGGTAAGCTCCGTTTGGACCCCTACGGGAGCCGGACTTCGCACCTGACTTTAATTGCGGGAAGACTCCGCCCGGACTCTTATGGGAGCCGGGCTCCGTCACCAACTTTAATTGCAGAAGGACTCCACCCGGACTCCTACGGGAGCCGGGCTCTGTCACCAACTTTAATTGCAGGAAGACTCCGCCCGGACTCCTACAGGAGCCGGGCTCCGTCACTAACTTCAACTAAAGGAAGACTCCCCCCGGACTCCTACGGGAGCTGGGCTCCGTCACCAACTTCAACTGAAGGAAGACTCCGCCCGGACTCCTACGGGAGCCGGGCTCCGTCACCGACTTCAACTGCTGGTAAGCTCCGTCCGGACTCCTACGGGAGCCGGACTTCGCACCTGACTTTAATTACGGGAAGACTCCACCCGGACTCCTACGGGAGCCGGGCTCCGTCACCAACTTTAATTGCAGGAAGACTCCGCCCGGACTCCTACGGGAGCCGGGCTCCGTCACCAACTTTAATTGCAGAAGGACTCCGCCCGGGCTCCTGCGAAAGTCGGACCTCGTCCCCAACCTTAACTACTGGAAGGCTCCGTCCGGATTCCTATGGGAGCCGAACTCTACCCCCGACTCCGATCATAGCCCACCAGCAACATCCGAGCTCCTTTCAAATGGATAGCTACTTCTCTCCGTCGGGTGCCTCAACCGAGCTTCGGCCGACAGGCCTGGACCCCCCGGCAGGCCGCAGTAACGGCCACCACTCTGCTCCACTTCTTGCGACGGCTTCCACACAGTTCCATCACTCCCTGGCAGGCCGCAGTAATGGCCACGATCCTAATCCACTACCTGCGACGGATACGGCGCAGGTCCTCCACCTTCTGGCAAGTCACGACAACGGACACCATCTCACTATCCGCAACAGACTCCACATGTCACGTCTCAGCGGTGGCCACGATCCTGCTCCACTACTCTTCGCAACAAACTCCATCTTACTCTGAGCAATCCACTGCCAGATGGTTACAGATGTTGCTATCTGTCTACTGCCCTCTTTTCGCCTATAAAAGGGGACCCCAGATACGTTATTCTATAAGCTCTCATTTTTACCTAGAAATTTTGCTAAAATTTTCGTTCGAGCACTCCATTCTTGTTGAGGTAGAGAACTGACTTGAGCGTCGGAGGATCTTGCTGGAGCAACCCCACTTTCGGTTTAGACTTCATTTGTAGGTCCCGGCGGCGACTGCGACTCCCTCGACTCCAGCTTCTCCGGTGCAAGCAGATTTTTGCACCAACAGTGAGGAATAAGGATCTCAACCTTACTTAGAAATATGATGATGTTTGTCATTTTTCATATTTGAGGGCTATGAAATTTGTTAAAATAGTGGAAGATACAATTAGACAAAAATTTTAAGCTAGTTGCGCATATCATCATGAGTTGTCTACTTACACAGTGTTCTTGTTATTGTAGATTAACTGCATAATGACATCTTCACTATCACTTTGTAGCATACTAGATGTAAATAAATTAATCGAACCAAATTATGTGCACTGGTTGAGAAACTTGAGAATAATTTTTACATAGGAGAAAGTCTCTTATATATTAGATACCCTTGTATCCGATACGATCAGAGAAGATGCATTCGAGGAGAAAAAGGCCACATATAAATTGTGAAAAGATGACAGTGTGACTGTTAAGTGAAGGAACCAGATCTAGAGTTTCAGGGTTAGATCTTGAAATTTTTTCAAGATCAGGCAGCAGAAGACTAAAATAAATCAAAATTTATCTTATAAAATCAGAGAATTCCTAGATCTAAGATCCTATTACATGATTACTAGAGCAAGTGTTGCTCCTTGAATTGATTTTGATGATTACAAAGTATTTGAGGGGGTTACTAATAATTTTGGCTTGAAAAAATATTTATTATTTTTAGGGGTAAAATCATAATTTTACCAAGACCTAATTTGAAAGCCTCAAGAGCAAGAACAGAAGATTTGTAATCTATTGGAGAAAATTTTATAATTTTTGGATATATATTTTGAAAAAAAATAATATTTATAAAATTGAGTCGACTCCATGAGTCGACTCATGTCAAATGGGGCTGAATGGTATGCTATTTTTTGGCCGGCACATCCAATTTAGTTGACCCCATGAGTCGACCCCTATGTATGAGTCGACCCTATGAGTCGACCTCTGTTGCTGTGCAAGCCAAAATTATAGAACAATCATTTTCTGTTCTCTGCCACAGTAGTCGACCCCATGAGTCGACTCATGTGTATGAGTCGACCCTATAAATCGACCCCTGCAATGGAAAAACTCCATAACGGCTATTTTTTAGATCATTTTGGTGCATTTAATGCTCATTTAATGATCTCTAATGGCTTTAAAACTACCTATATTACACTCCACCATCATTTGAAGCTATAAAAGGTACTTAAAGGAGGGAATAAAAAAGGTTTTTCAAGCATTCATTTCAGCCCTAAGCAAAGAGAAGCTTTCATTTCATGTTCACCAATCCCTCAAAAGCTTATTCAAGTCTTCAACAATCTTGAGGAGAATCAGAAAAGCTTCTTCATTATTGTGTAAAGTATATTTAAAGCTTTATTTGCTCATTAAAGGAGCTATATTTATATTTTCATGTGATTAACTGTTATACTCTATTTTTGAGTTGATCTTTACTTTTGGAAGGGTTCCAAAATATGGAAAGGTTGATTCGAACCTTGAATCGGATTATATTAGGTTGGCATGTACCCAAAAAATAAGTGTTCTAGTTTGGGATAGCTAGAGTCGGAGATACTGATGTTATATTCTTGTTGAATATGGTTTAGTGGATTTGAATTCTCAAGTAGGAGCTTGGGGAGTAGATGTAGGTGTAAGGTTGGCACCGAACCACTATAAATCTTTGTTGTTTATGGTGTGCTTACTTGTTCTCTATCTTATTTTTTTTTCTTCTTATACTCTTACATCTAATATCTTCATTTTGCTTAAATCACTCACTTCAACTAACTTACCTTTAATTACTTAATCCTTGTGGTTCTAGATTAATTTTAAATTTTCAAAAATCTAATTCACCCCCCTCCTCTTGGGTTATATAGCTGGGCAACAAGTAGTATCAGAGTCTGGTGCTCTAGCCCTACTTTGCTTTAACCATCAAAGAGCTAAAGATCTATGGCAACTCAAGTTGCTGCTTCACTAACCGAGGGGTAGTCCACAAATCGACCTTCACTTTTCAATGGATCAAATTATACCTATTGGAAAGCTCAGATGAAAATCTTTATTCAAGCACTTGACTATGATATGTGGAGTATCATAGTAAATGGACCACACACACCCACTAAAATAATTGATGGTGTGGAATCAACCAAATTCAAAAAAGAACGAGATGAGGTTGATAAAAAAATGACTCAACTTAATGCAAAAGCTATGAATATTTTATATTATACTCTAGATGCTCATGAATTTAATCGTATTTCAACATGCATGTCAGCTAAAAAAATATGGGATAGATTAGAAGTAACTCATGAAAGAATTAATCAAGTGAAGGAATCAAAAATTAACATGCTTGTGCATAAATATGAACTCTTTAAAATGGAGCATGATGAATCAATAACTGAAATATTTACTCATTTTACTGATATTATTAATGGTCTAAAAAGTCTTGATAAGTCTTATTCTAATAGTGATCTTGTGAGAAAGATTCTTAGATCTTTACCAAGGACTTGGGAGGTCAAAGTGACTGCAATCCAAGAAGCCAAAGATCTGAATATCTTACCTTTGGAGGAGCTTCTAGGATCGCTAATGACACATGAGCTAAGTATAAAATAACATCAAGAAGAAGATGTCAAAAAGAAGAGGACAATCACCCTCAAATCCACTGCTCAATTTGATGACAAATTCGATGATATAGAAAATGAAGAGTAGGATAAAGAAATGGCCCTTATTACTAAAAAGTTTAAGAAGTTTTTGAAGAAAAAAAGATAAGAAATAAGGAAGAGGCCACCTACAAAAGAAAAATATAGCAAAGAGAAGGATAAGAAGCAATCCTTTATTTATTATGAATGTAAGAAGTCAGGACACTTTAAGTTTAAATATCTCCAACTTAAGAAGGGTCTCAAGAAGTATAAGAAAAAAGCTATGATGGCTATATGGAGCGGAAGTGATGAGTCAAGCTTCGAAGAAGATTTAAATGAACAAGCCAACTTGTGCCTTATGGCATATGAAAATGAAGTAAACACTGAAACTCCTAATGACTTTACCTTTGAAGAACTTCATGAAGCATTTTATGATCTAATTGATGAATTAAAGAAGCTAGGGATAAAGAACAAAGAATTGAAATCAAAGAATCAATCTTTACTAAAAAAAATGAGATTATTTCAAATAAAAAATCAATCTTGTCTCAAAAAAATCTGAATTTAAAAAATGAGATTGCCAAGTTAAAATCAATGGTTGAAAAGTTTACTTTAAGTTCAAATAAATTTCAAATAATACTTGACAATCAAAAGGCCATTTATGATAAAGTCGGTCTTGGATATAACCCTTTAAAGAAATAAAAACTTCTGAAAAATATCTTTATAAACTCATCATGCAATAAGTTTTCAAATATTACTTCCTTTAAATATAGTAAAATAAGACACAAATTCTATACATATTTTTCTAACAAATCTGAAAATTCTAATGTGAAGAAAATATGGGTTCCAAAAGGAACCATTGTGACTAACCAAATAGGACCTAAGAAATCTTGGATAACTAAAGTCAAAACTTAATTTTTGTATGTAGGTGTGTCTTGCATCCCAAAAAATAAATTAAAAATGATATCTTAATAGCAGGTGCTTAAGACACATGACTGGTGATGAATCCTAATTCATCACACTTGATGCTAAAGATGGAGGGATGGTCATCTTTGGAGATAATGGCAAAGAAAAGATCATCGGTATAGGTAACATTGGTATCACTCCCTCCAAGTATATTAAAAATATTTTATTAGTAGATAGTTTGAAACATAATCTATTAAGCATCAGTCAATTTTGTGATAAAGGATACAAAGTCATTTTTGAATCTTTATTATGCATAATAACTAGTCCTATTGATGAAGGCATTAAATTTGTTGGGCATAGATATGGTAATGTCTATATGATAGATTTGAATGATCTTTCCAAAATAAACATGCAATGCCTAGTAGCCTTGAATGTCAAGATTAATGAGACTAATTGGCTTTGGCATTGTAGGCTTGCACATATTAGTATGCATTCACTTTCAAAATTTATTAAAAAAGAATTGGTTACCGGCTTACCCAAATTGAATTTTGAAAAGGATAGAATTTGTGATGCATGCCAACTGGGTAAACAAACAAGAGTCTCATTCAAATCTAAAAATATTATTTCAGCTTTTAGGCCATTAGAACTATTACACATGGATTTATTTAGACCCACTAGAACTACTAGTCTAGGTGGAAAACGATATGGCTTTGTGATTATTGATGATTTCTCTCGTTTTACATGGGTCTTCTTTTTGGCACATAAAGATGAAACTTTTCATGTATTCTCAAAATTTTATCGAAAAGTCACTAATGAAAAAGATTTTTCAATTCAAAATATTCAAAGTGATCATGGAACCAAATTTGAAAATCAAAGTTTTGAAAAGTTTTGTGATGAAAAAGATATTGACCATAACTTTTCAATACCTAGGACACTCTAACAAAATAGGATAGTAGAAAGAAAACATAGAACCCTTGAAAAAATAGCTCGTACTATGTTATGTGAAAGCAATCTCCCAAGATATTTTTGAACAGAAGCAATTAACACGGCATGTTACATATTAAACCATACTTTAGTTAGACCAATTTTAAAAAAAACTCCCTATGAGCTTTGGAAAGGAAGAAAATCAAACATTGCATATTTTCATATTTTTGGTTGTCGATATTTTATTTTGAACAATGGTAAAGAAAGACTAGAAAAATTTGATGCAAAATCCGATGAAGCTATTTTTCTTGGTTACTTCTCTTCTAGTAAATCTTTTAGAGTTTTCAACAAAAAAATTTTAGTAGTAGAGGAGTCAATATATATTATTTTTGATAAAACTAACGATCTTCCTTCAAGGAAGAATGAAGGTATTGATGATGCAGATCCTCTTATAGAAGAGATGAAGGAGATCATCTTAAAAAACTCAACAATTCAAAATGAAGAAGAACATGAAAATAAACAAGAAGATGAAGGTGAAGAATAACAAGAACAACCTCAAGGCTCAAATGATCTACTTAAAGAATGGAGGTATGATCACAATCACCCCAAAGAATTGATCATTGGTGATCCTACACATGGAGTAAGAACTCATTACTCTCTTAGAGATGTATATAATTATTTTGTATTTGTTTCTCATTTTGAACCAAAAACCATAGATGAAGCTGAAAAAGATTACAATTGGATAAATGCAATGTAAGAAGAACTTAATCAATTCGAAAGAAATAATGTATGGACTTTAGTATTAAGACCTAAAAATTATTCAGTAATTGGCACAAAATGGGTATATAGAAATAAATTGGATGAACATGGAAATGTAATTAGGAACAAAGCAAGATTGGTTGCAAAGGATTATAATTAAGAAAAAAAAATTAATTTTGATGAGACTTTTGCACCTATTGCTAGATTAAAAGCAATTAGACTTTTACTTGCATATGCTTGCTTTATGAATTTTAAGTTATTCCAAATGAATGTCAAAAGTACTTTTCTAAATGGATATATTACTGAAGAAGTTTATGTAGAACAACCTCCCGATTTTGAAAATCATGCTTTTTCTAATCATGTTTTTAAATTAGACAAAGCATTATATGGTTTGAAACAAGCACCTCGGGTATGGTATGAAAGAATAAGTAAATTTCTTCTTAATAATGATTTTTTAAGAGAAAATGTAGACACAACCCTTTTCATTAAAAGAAATCAAGATGATATCTTAGTTATATAAATATACGTTGATGACATTATTTTTAGGTCTACTAATGAAACTCTTGGTCAAGATTTTGCTAAGCTCATGTAGAGGGAGTTTGAGATGAGCATGATGGGAGAACTTACATTTTTTCTCAGACTCCAAATCAAACAAACAAAGGAAGGAATCTCCATCACTCAAAGCAAATATACAAGAGAACTACTCAAAAGATTTAGAATGGAGGGTTCCAAAGTAATTGGTACACCCATGAGCCCATCATGTAAGCTTGACAAAGATGAAAGAGGTAAAAATGTAGACTTAAAATTTTATAAAGGCATGATTGGTTCTCTATTGTATTTAACTGCTAGTAGACTAGATATTATGTTTAATGTATGTCTTTGTGCTCGCTTTCAATCAAATCCAAAAGAATTACACTTGAATGCAGTTAAAAGAATCTTTAGATATTTAAATGGTATACAAACTCTAGGACTATGGTATTCTAAAGACTCATCAATTGACTTAATAGGATATTTAGATGTTGATTTTGCTAGATGTAGATTAGATAGAAAAGGTATTAGTGGAACTTGCCAAGTTTTTGGAGTTAACTTAATCTCTTGGTTTAGCAAGAAGCAAAATTCGATGGCACTGTCTACGGTCGAGGCTGAATACATTGCAGTCGAAAATTATTGTGCTCAAATCTTGTGGATTAAGCAACAACTTGAGGACTTTGGCATAAAACTCCCATAAGATGTGATAACACTAGTGCTATCAATCTAACTAAAAATTTAATTCAGCACTCTAGATCAAAACATACTGAAATTAGATATCATTTCATAAGAGAACATGTTCAAAATAATAATATAATTCTTGACTATGTATGTACTGAGAAATAATTAGCTAACATTGTTACCAAGGCCTTAAGTGAAGATAGATTTTGCAAAATTAGAAGAGAACTAGGAATCCTTGATCCATCAGCTTAAGTATCTCTCTAATTCCAAGTTTTTAACGTCAAAAATTTGTTGAACCAAATTTGTTGAGCTCAATTCTCATCTCTTCTTTTCTCTTAAAAGCTTAAAATTGTACTTCACATGATCAATCTCTGGGAAGATACTTTTTTCTCAAAGTTTTAATTTTTTTCAAATTTTTTCATCATTCTTATGAATTTTTTTATGCCATGAGTAGACCCCAGGGTCGACCCTAGGATAAACTTATAATTCTGTCAAAACCCTTCAGGTGCTCTCTTTTAATTGAGAATTTTTTTTTGAGCCAACTCAGCCCTTCTTCTTCTTCCTCCCACTGAACCAAAAGCTCTCCCTATCTTCTCTCTCAAATTGAAGATTTCTCTCAAATCTCTCTTCCCACCGATTTTCATCCTTCAAATCGCCTGTTTAGGAACCAACTTCCTCTCTTTTTTCTTTCTCATATGGGTGATTCGAGCTTGCCCTAGATTCTACCCCTCTTCTCCAAACTGATAATTTATCTCTCCAAAATCTTTATTTTTTCTTCTAAAATCCTTTCCGTCTACCTCTCATTTAGTCTCCTAAGCTCCTTGCAAGTCTCTTTTGTCCAAATGGCTCCAAAAATGAAGCTACCGCAAAGAAGAAAATCTGTTCACGGGTTGGAAGAGAGTGTGCACAGAAAAAGAATAGCAGCCGAGCCCTCTCCTGCTCCAATCCCAGCTCCAGATCCTACTTCAGCATCTACACAGTCCCCAATGAGTCCAAGTAATGTACCTCTCTCTGATCGAAAAGTGAAACTCCGGAATAATATAGATTTCAAGTTTTTTGAAAAAGAAGGGTTCTCTATTAGATCGAAGATTAAAAATCAAGGATGAGAGTTTTACTGTTTATTAAAAGAAAATATTTATGTTAATTTGGTCAGAGAATTTTACTTAAATTTGAGTTATTACAATAGAATAGTAAAGTCTATAGTGAAAGGTGTTGATATTATTGTTGATTCAGTGCATTTGAGATAAATCCTGCACTTGCCTTGTGAAGGCTATACTAATATGGAGCTCCCAATCAAAGAAGAAGGAATTAATGTTATCTTAAGAAAAATTTTTATTAGAAATTTGAATAAATTAGAAGTAAAAATTTTTTCTATTAAGATGAGACTGTTATATCACATGGTAACCAAACTGTTTGTCCCTAGGAGTGGCAGACATGACTTCTTATCTGGTAGGGATATTTGCATCATGTACCATGTGATCACCCAGACCCCCTTGAACCTTCCTGCTTTGATGTTTGAGATCATGAGAGAAACCCTGAACAGGTCTAAGGCTCACTTGCCTTATGGTATGGCACTCACTCTGATCTTTAGGAGGTTCGGAGTTAGTTTTGAGGGGGAGGTAGTTACTAGGTTGTTTCATTCTAACACCATCAACCATCACACACTGCACCATATAGGTTTTTCAAAGACTGATGGCGGTTGGTCAAAGGGTGTCGAGGAAAGAACAGAGGAGTCAGATGAGGAGAGAGCAGAGGAGGAGAGACTGTCTTCACTTTCTCATGATCACAGAGCATCTCCTGATATTCAGTTCATGTCTAATCACAAGGTTGGTCCCTCAGAGTCAGTGAGGAGGCATGCTTCAGTTCCACAGTCAAGGAGCACGGTACATCCTTCAGAGTTCAGACTTGCAGATGATCAGATTGAGCTGATATCCCAACGTATTGCCTCCATTTTATCTCAGCAGTTTGCCACCTCAGTCTTTGCTCAGAGGTCGACATCTCAGGATGACTCAAATTAGACTTTGATCCCTCATATCTCTACTATTTTTCAGATGCTCACAGCTTAGTTCGTATGACTTGAGGAGCTTGAGGGATGTGTTCTGAGACTGACGGACAGACTTCTAGATTTGTAGGGATAAGTTTTAGCCTTAGCCCATCCCCAGTCGCAACAGAATATCACGGAGGTCTCAGACCTATTTGCAGAGGCGGCTAGACTTCGAGGAGTTTTAGAGAGTGGATTTGACTTTTTAAGGAGAGAGATCAGGGGCTCCAGTGAGACTGCCTCTACTCAGTTTAGTACCCCGATGCAGTTTGTGTCGAGAGCCTTGGAACTTTTGGATACAATCAGACTTTCCCTTCTAGCATAGTCCATAGCTTCTCAGGCTCCAGGATCCTCTTATCCCTCTACTCATGCCGGTACTTCTACCCGTGGCCGAGGTAGACGTGGTCGAGGTCATGCCGGTGGATTTGATCCTACATCTCCTCATCATATCTCTGACTCTTCAGATTCTGATCCCTCTAGCCATGATATCTATTAGATCTAGAATAGTTAATCTTTTTTTTATTTTTATCTAGGATCTATCTTACGGCCTTTGTATTTTGTTGGCTGATTGACTCTTGGATAGTTATTATCCATAATTTTTGTATGATCTATATATTTTGACTTAATATATTCAGTCACATTTTGATATATATATTTTTTATGCTTTGAATTTCAATGAATATCTTTGGATTAATATTTATGAATGAGATCAATTAAAATATTTTAATTATAAGATATGAAAAATGACTTATATATGTGTGATAAAATATCATGACTAGCAATATCTTCTAAATGAGCAAATTGATATGTCTTTTATAATTGCTATAGTGAGGGGGAGTAGAGAAATAAATAATGAAAGAGGGAGAGTAGAGAAATAAATAATGAAAGAGGAGGAGTAAAGAAATAAAATATGGTATCAAAAAAGGAGGAGTAGAGAAAATATATCCTTTATGTTATCCTTTTTTTTCTCTCTTCAAAATCTCTTAAGATTTTAATTGATGCTGTCAAAAAGGGAGAGTAGAGAATCAAAAATCGAGATCGAGCAATAAGCAATAGAGAAATAGAATCGAGAGTAATAAGCAAAATTATCAAAGAAAATGAGTAAAATTATCAAAGCAAATGTGTCAAAGAACCAAAATTGTCAATAATTTTCAAAGCAAATGATCTAATAAGCAAATTTTAAATTTCTCTTCAAACTACTCATAATGTATTTCATTCAAATAACTGGCTATAATGGTTAAGTGATGCATCTTCATAAATTTGAAATTCATGTTCAATACCTTATATATGTTATACTCTATTTTTGCTCAAGTGTTTTGTCATCATCAAAAAGGAAGAAATTATTGCTCCTTGAATTGATTTTGATGATTATAAAGCATTTGAGGGGATTACTAATGATTTTAGTTTGAAAAAAGATATACTATTTTTAAGAGGTAAAATCATAATTTTATCAAGTCCTAATTCGAAAGCTTCAAGAGCAAGAACAGAAAATTTATGATCTATTGGAGGAAATTTCATAATTTTTGGATATATATTTTGAAAAAAATTAATATTTATAAAATTGAGTCGACCCCATGAGTCGACTCATATCAAATGGGGCTGAACGGTAGGCTGCTTTTTGGCTGGCACACATAATTGAGTCGACCCCATGAGTCGATCCCTGTGCATGAGTCGACTCTATGAGTCGACTTTTATTGCTGTGCACGCCAAAATTATAGAACAATCATTTTTTGTTCTGTACCACAGTAATCAACCCCATGAGTTGACTCATATATATGAGTCGACCCTATGAGTCAACCTCTGTGACGGAAAAACTCCATAACGGCTAGTTTTTCAGCTCATTTTGGTGCATTTAATGCTCATTTAATGATCTCCAACGGCTCTAAAACTACCCAGATCACTCTCCACCATCATTTGAAGCTATAAAAGGCATTTAAAGGAGGGACTAAAGAAGGTTTTTCAAGCATTCATTTCAGCCCTAAGCAAAGAGCCTTCTTGAAGTTAAAGAAGTTTTTATTTCAAGTTCACCAACCCCTCAAGAGCTCATTCAAGTCTTCAACAACCTTAAGGAGAATCAAAAAAACTTCTTCATTGCTGTGTAAAATATATTTAAAGCTTTATTTGCTCATTAAAGGAGCTATATTTGTATTTCCGTGTGATTAACTATTATACTCTATTTTTGAGTTGATCTTTAGTTTTGGAAGAGTTTCAAAATGTGAAAAGATTGATCCAAACTTTGAATTGGATTATATTGGATTGGATTGTATCCGAAAAATAAGTGTTCTAGCTTGGGATAGCTAGAGTCGAAGGTACCGACATTGTATTCTTGTTGAATACAGTTTAGTGGATTTGAATTCTCAAGTAGGAGCTTGGAAAGTGGATGTAGGTGTAAGGTTGGCACCGAACCACTATAAATTTTGGTTGTTTGTGGTGTGCTTACTTATTCTCTATCTTATTTTCTTTTCCTTCTTGCACTCTTGCATCTAATATCTTCACTTTGCTTAAATCACTCACTTCAACTAACTTGCCTTTTATTACTTAATCCTTGTGGTTCTAGATTAATTTTAAATTTTCAAAACCCAATTCACCCCCCCCCCCCTCTTGGGTTGCATAGCTGGGAAACAGTAAAAACTATATGTTGATCATATCAACATGTTTCTATACTACATCTAATATATGTAAAATATAATAGATCAGATCTATTACCTTGCAAGTTAGAAGTTCTAATTTTGCTGATTTGGGCTTGAGGATGATGTTGCGAGCCACACACGCATCCAGCCTCTTGGAGTCATCCACACAAGCCCATGAATCACGATCAGAAGTCCTAGTCTAGGAAATCAGCACAGTATGCTAGTACTGTGCTGATCTTTCTTCGATGGTCGATCAGATGCCTCCTTCTTCTTAATTTAGACTCTTCCAAAGATAAAAAATAGGAGAAGGAGTTTTATATGTGAGACACTCTCAGAAAACTCACAGATGGAGGAAGGGAAGGGGTGAACTCAGCAACCTTAGAAGAAGACCCTCTTTTGCTTTTTTTTGCTCTTACCTAGACACCTAGTTTTGTGTCTATTATATCTCTAAGTTTCAATACTCTTTCTCCCTAATTTTCACACATCCCAAAGGAATCTCAATACTATATAATTCACAAAAATTTCAAGAAGAAATTCATCTTAAATAATGAGATATGAAGAGTCCTTGTCTAGGTCAAATACCTAGTCAAGAAAAATCCAAACAGGGCAAGACAAGTGGTGCCCAACTCTTGGGTGCCCCCTCATTCTTTTTCTATCATGGACCACCAGAAAAGGGTACACAATATGTGCCATAAAAACCATAAAAATATCAAAAAAAATTTGGATAAAATCAGTGCCATGAGGAAAGAGTTTTGGTTTCCTAAAATTCTATCTCATAGAATTTGAAATCCAAACTAATTCCTACTTTGACTTGGTCCACAACCACATTTCATGTAAGAGAAAAAGAGTGGAAAGCTTTGGGCATGTGTGAAAAACTGGGAGAGAAGGCTTTGTCACACAAAATAAGAGAGAGTGGGCATGGGGGGCTAAGGTGGCGCAAGGTGGAATCCTAGTCTTACTAGGGTTCAATCTATGACTTGTTCAAATTTGGTTTCTCAAACCAAATCAAACCAAAACAAAATCAATCTAATTAAAATAGATTTTAACTCAATTAAAAATTTAATTTAATCAAATTAAATTAGATTTAAATCTGATTTAATTTTTTAATCAAATTAAAAATTAGGTTGACCCAAGTCCTAATTGGACTAGGACTAGTTTTTCCTTGCACTTGGCTTATCCAATAAACCAATTGGACTTGATCCAATCAAGTTCAAATCAAATCTAATTAAATTATATTCAATAGACTTAATCTCAGCCCATTGGCTTAATCAAATTAAGTTAATTAGCAATCAAATTGCTAATCGATCCTCCTGCAACACTTGCACTAGGTTAAATGTCAATCGTATTGATCGTTTAACCCTAGAACGATTCTTAATCGTTGATCAACCATCCGATCGGATCATGAACTCAAATGTGTGTGACCTCATAGATTTGAACCTAAGTCGGTAGTATAGGAATAAATTTTTATACCAATCAAAGTGACCATCTAGTAATGGTACCCGACTGTCGGATAGGTCGAATGTGTAGAACAATATCCTTAGAACCCATGTGGATATAGTTTCCATATAATTTATCCCCTTGACCAAAATGCTCATAAGACACCTCAGAGTTCAACTGTCAACTCTGATCAGGTTGTCCACATTGTATTTCAAAATATCAAATCCATCTGATGGATTATCCTGGTTAAGGTTTTGCTAAATTAAAATACAGCGACTCATTCTTCTCCAACTCTTGGAGTGGTCAATCCCATCTTGATCACACTCCGACTTTGCAAGTACTTGACTGTGCCCAGAAGCCTTCCATCACTAAATTAAAAATTCAGTTAGTCCAATATCAAAGCACAGTGAGTTTCTTGGAAGTCACTGAGGTGATCTCAGGTCTAAGAGATATTTATACCTATATCCCATCAGAGACATTCTCGACGGTAGAATGCTCTGGAGTTGATCATGTTAAATGATAATGTACCCTTACATCTCATCTGTATGCCATACCAGTGTCTCCACACTTTTTGGTTAAGAAGACAACCAACCCATATGGCCTACAGTGATCTATGCTCAATAGAAGCTGTCGTCCTTATTAACAGCCCATCATTTGGTCATGAACAGTTTTAAATCGATAAATTTTTTCTTTATCGAATCTAAATAGTCCTAAAGACTTCATCACAACAACAAAGTTCATTAGAAGATGAAAACATATGATAAAAATATCAAAAATATATTTTATTTATTAATAAATCAATTACAATATAAGGTTGCTCAACCGTCAATAGGTTGATGATTGGCTTTTGGGATATATTTTTCAACAACTCCCACTTGTTCTAAAACCACTCGGCACAGTATCTAATACCCATCTTCGACTTATGGTTGTCGAACTCCTTTATTGCCAAGACTTTAGTGAAGGGGTCGGCCTAGTTTTCCTTTCCATCAATTTTCTGAAGGTCGACGTCACCTCGATCCATGATCTCCCAGATTAGGTGGAAGCGGTGCAAAATGTGCTTCATCCGCTGGTGTGCTTTAGGTTCCTTCGCCTGAGCAATGGCACCAGTGCTGTCGCAGTAAAGTAGGATCGAACCATCAATGGAGGGTGCTACTTTGAGCTCGATGATGAATTTCCTCAGCCACATAGCTTCCATCGCGGCATCCAATGTTGCATTGTACTCTGCCTCACAAACAGAGTCTGTCACAGTATGCTGCTTGAAACTCTTACAGCAGATAGCTCCACCATTCAGAGTAAAGATATAATCCGATATGCTTCTGCTATCATCATGGTCAGATTGAAAGCTAGAGTCTGTGAACCCCATAAGTTTTAGATCTGACTCGTCATAAACCAACCATTGATCCTTAGTATTTCTCAAATACTTAATGATGGCTTTAACCACTTTCCAATAGTTTTCTCCAGGATCAGATTGGTATCTACTCATTACTCTTAGTGAGTATGCCACATCTGACTTTGTACATATCATGGCGTACATGATAGATCCCACGATCGAAGCATATGGGACTCTACTCATACATTCTCTCTCTTCAGGAGTTGTCGGACAATCTTTCTTAGAGGGAGAAATTCTATGACCTGTCGGTAGATAGCCCTTCTTGAAATTCTTTATGCTGAACCTCTTTAGCACAGTGTCTATGTACGTGGACTGGGATAACCCAAGCATCCTTTTAGATCTATCCCTATAGATCTTCATCCCTAGGATGTAGGATGCTTCATCTAAGTCCTTCATCGAGAACTGTGATGACAACCAAACTTTTATTCTCTGTAGTATGGGGATGTCATTCCCGATTAAGAGAATATCATCTACGTACAAGATAAAAAATACCACAACTGGACCATTTGCCCATTTATAGATGCAGGGCTCTTCTCCATTCTTAACGAAGTCATACATTTTGATCACCTTATCAAAATACATGTTCCAACTCCGAGAAGCTTGCTTCAATCCATAAATGGATCTCTGAAGCTTGCACACCTTGGACTCATCTATGGATGTAAATCTCTTAAATTGTACCATATACACCTCTTCAGTTAGCTTTCGATTCAGAAAAGTTATCTTTACATCCATCTACCAGATCTCATAATCCAGATGGGCAGCTATTGCAAGCATTATCTGAATGGATTTGAGCATTGCCACAGGGGAGAACATCTCATTATAGTCAATACCATAATGTTGATGATACCCCTTGGCAATCAGATGGACTTTATAGGTCTCCACCTTTCCATCTGCACCCCTCTTCCTTTTGAAGACCCATTTACACTCAATGAATTTAACCCCTTCAGGTGGATCAACCAATGTCTATACATCGTTGACCTTCATGGACTCCATTTTGGATTTCATGACTTCAAGTCATTTTTCAAAATCAGATCTCTGCATTGCATCCATATAGGTGATTGGATCCTCATCATTCTCATCGAGTTTGATGGGATCACCATCCCGGACCAAGAAACTGAAGTACCTATCCGACTGATGCAGTACTCTACCAGATCGCCTTAATGGTGCAGGTACATTGGGCTCCAGATCTAATCTAATCAAATCTGACTCAGGTTCAGCTATTGATGTCGGTCCTTCTACCTATTAAACTTCGTCAAGTTCAACCTTAGAGGCAACGGTTCCTTCACCAAGGAACTCTTTTTTTAAAAAAGTTATCTTAAGGCTGACGAACACCTTTTGTTCATCAGCATGGTAGAAAAAATATCCTTTGATCTCTTTGGGATACCCTATGAATGTACATTTGTCAGACCTAGATCCAAGTTTATCTGTAACTAACCGTTTGACATAAGCCGGGCACCCTCAGATCCTAAGGTGTGAAAGTGCTGGCTTACGTCCTGTCCATATCTCATATGGAGTCTTAATTACAGACTTATTTGGAACCCTATTTAACAGATAACAGGCCGATTCGAGTGCATATCTTCAGAAGGATATCGACAAGCTGGCAAAACCTATCATGGATCGGACCATGACTAATAGAGTCTGATTTCTCCTTTCAGACACACCATTATGCCGTGGTGTTCCTAGAGGAGTCCATTGGGAGAGAATCTCATTCTCTCCTAGACATGTGAGAAACTCATCAGAAAGGTATTTCCCTCCTCGATCAGATCGAAGAGTTTTAATACTCTTCCCAGTTTGTTTTTGTACTTCACTTCAGAATCGTTTGAACATTTCAAATGAATCCAACTTATGTTTCATCAGATAGACATATCCATATCTAGATAGATCATCCATGAAAGTGATGAAGTAAAAATATCCACCTCTAGCACTTGTGCTCATGGGCCCGCATACATCAGTATGTACTAGGCCCAAGAGCTTAGTAGCTCTCACACCTTTTTCAATAAAAGGTGACTTGGTCATTTTATCAAGAAGACAGGACTCATAGATTGAAAGTGATTCATAATCACTGACTTCGAGGATTCCCTCGAGTCAATATGTTTATCTTGTTCTTGTTTATATGACCTAGCCTTCAGTGTCATAAGTAGATATCTGATACACTATCTAATCTAGGGTGCTTGCCAGTAGAATAGACTACGTTAACAGGTTGTGATAACATATACACACCATTGTTCAAATGTCTACAAAAAATAGTAACACTATTCATAATGATATTACAAACTTATTTCTTTATTAAAATTTCATAATCATTTTTGACCAGAAGGTCTACAGAAATAATATTTAAAAAAAATTGAGATAGAAATGACAATCATTAAGAACAACTGTATGGGACTCAAATACAAGTTTCAAGATTTCTAATGCTAGAACTAGAACTGATCTTCCATCTTCAACGTTTAGGAATCTCTCGCCATGCTCGAATCTCCTACTGACCTGCAACCCTACAATGAATTGCAAATATGGTAAGGGCTACCAGTATCCAATACCCAGTCAGTTATATCAGAAATAGAGAAATTGCAAGGAGTTATCATATAAATACCTTGCCCAGCAACAGCTTGCTTCTTTCTCTGCCTGTTTGGGTCTAGGGAGGCAATGTACTGAGGACAGTTTTTCTTCCAGTGCCCCTGCTTCTTGTAAAAGAAGCATTCAGCTTGACTCTTATCGGGTTTGATCTTTCTGGTCTGGCCCTGTACTGATGTCCCAGCCTGAACTTGCACCTTCTTCACTTTCTTTTTCTTGTTCTTCTTCCCTTTCTTAAAGGGTCAAGAACCAGAAGATGAATCTCCCACTAAGTTCACTGACTCCTTGTGGAGTTGGTGATCCTTCTCAAAGTTCTGAAGCAACCCCAATAATCCATGGTAGTTTATTTCAGGCTTTGTCATTCTATAATAAGTGAAGAATGGGAGATAAGATTTGGGCAGCAAGTTCAGTATTGCATCTTTCCCAAGCTGCTCATGCAAGAAAAAGCCGAGCTTGCTCAAATGCTCTGTCAGCTCAATCATGTACAATACATAATCAGTGATAGAGGCACCATCCCGTATTTTGGCGTTGAAGATGGCACAACTAGTCTTGTGCCTCTTCACATCATCGAGTGTGCCAAAGGCATCCTCCAATACTTGAAGCATGTCCTTTGGCTAAGCTGTCTCAAATCTGCAACTAAACTCGTTGCTCATGACAGTCAGCATGATGCAGCGCACCGTGATCTGATCACTGAGCCACTTCTGGTAAGTATCTTTGACTGTTCCACGTGCATTGACAGCTGGCTCCTCAGGTGCAGAATCCGTTATCACATATAGGATCCATTCATGCTCCAGGATAATCTTCAACTTTCGATACCAGCTACCAAAGTTGGGTCCCACCAACTTATCATTATCCAACAATAATAAGAGCGATAGGAAAGTGGATATATCTGCACAAAGAAAAATTATAACCTAATTAGTAATTGATTCATTAAATCAAAAGATTTGGACTTTAATCAAAAGGTTTCTCCCACTATTTTATTAAAATTGGTAGCCTCTACCTGCAATTCGAGGAATTACCCTAATTCCTTAGTGGGTACTAGAATCCACTTAGACTGCACATAAGCCCAACTTTGGTTGACCAACCCATGTACATCTAAGGATAGGTTCATAACCAATTATTTCTCTAAATAATTTTTAGTAATTTTAATTTTATCCCAGTCCCTAATCAGTAGGCTTTGGCCTCCACTGAAAAGGTCTGGTTAGGTCCAATCATTAACATGACCATACTTGGCCCATCTAGCCAATGAATGATTAGGCTCAACTTTGGTTGGCTAACCTAACTACCATTAGAAAGATGCGGTCAAAAAATCATATTATGAATGATAATTCCATTAGCCGATAAGCACCAGGCCTTTGGGCCTCCAATGATTATCCAACTAATGGACCCATTATCATCCACTTAATGGGAGGCTATGATCTAGTTATCACCATAACTATTTTATTTTAAGGACCAAATAATTTTAGAAGATTTAATTGATTTAGAGGAGGAGGTCAGATGAACCAGCTTATCATGATCCTTTCACTAGCTTCACCGAGTCAGCTTAAGGGAGACCATTAAAAGAGCTGGTCTAGGAGCACCTAAATCAGTCACATTGATTTACCTAACTGACATCGGTCAGCTCGAATAGTCAAGTGATCCAATCAAAATATTATTTCACCAAGAGGCCAGGTAAGTTCAATCGGTGGGAGGGTCTGCCAAAACTTGCCTTAGACACCATCAGAAATGGTCAGGTAAGCGGGCTGCCAATTTAAAACCATCGGTCTGGTTTACCTTAGACACCAACTGATTTAATTAGTTTTGATTAGATCAATCTAACAGTTCGTGCTAGACCACTTAGCCAAGAATTAAGTCCATTTGGTTCTCGTTAAAGACATGGACTTGACCAACTACAACTATTGTAATTGATCTAAAAAATCCTTGACCTAATCTAAGACAACAATTGATTTGATTTAGTCAATTCTCTAATTAAGTCCATCTTTAATCTAACCTTAGGTCTAACCCAATTAATGAACATAATTCCTACTAACCCATTAACCCAATGTGTTACGATTTGGGTCTTAGGTTCTTCAATTCACAATCCTAGAACCTAATTAAATAACTTCTTAATTCTCAATTAAGTTTTGGGCTAAGGGTTGGGGTTCGGCTTTTCGATAATAATTTTCATATTTGTAAAATATTTTTACAACATGATTCTTACCAACCAAGTTGCTTGTTTGATTCATAATCAAAATGTAAGTGAAATAAGTATGAAACTACTTTAGATCTAATCTAAACAGGTTCATGTAATTGAAACAATTTTAAATTTAAATTGTACAAATTTTTTAAACAAATATATGATGGTTCTTTGCACGAAAATTATTAACAAAGAGATTTTTTTTTAGATTTAAATATCTTTTGAATCTAATAAATCATAAATTTAATATAGATCATATCTAACAAATTTATAATTAAAGATAGATCTACACGAACTAGGACAATCTTTGCACTATAAGGGGTAAACCGTACAGTAGGACAACCTACAGTTCGTGATTGATCTAAAAATTTTAATTTTAGATTTAACAATCAGATTATAAATTAGATCTAATCTAAAAAATAATCTAAGCATGTATAAATAATCATGTAATAAACAACCTAGGCTCCGATACCAATTGAAGGAACCAGATCTAGGGTTTCAGGGTTAGATCTTGAAATTTTTTCAAGATCAGGCAGCGGAAGACTAAAATAAATCAAAATTTATCTTATAAAATTAAAAAATCTCTAGATCTAAGATCTTATTATATGATTATTATATGGCATTAAATCAAAAATTAAAATATAAACAGCAAGAATTACATGTTGATCATATCAACATATTTCTATACTACATCTAATGTATGTAAAATATAATAGATTAGATCTATTACCTTGCAAATTAGATATTCTAACTTTATTGATCCGGACTTGAGAATGATGTTGCAAGCTGCACATATATCCGGTCTCTAAGAGTCATCCACACGAGCCCATGAATCACGATCAGAAGTCCTGGTCCAGGAAATCAACACAGTATGCTAGTACTGTGCTGATCCTTCTTCGATGGTCGATCAGATGCCTCTTTCTTCTTGATTTAGATTCTTCCAAAGATGAAAAGTAGGAGAAGAAGTTTTAGATGTGAGACACTCTCAAAAAACTCACAGATGGAGGAAGGAAAGAGATAAACTCAGCAACCCTAGAAGAAGACCCTCTTCTTCTTCTCTTTGCTTTCACCTAGAAATCTAGTTTTGTGTCTATTATATCTCCACGCCCCAACACTCTTTCTCTCTGATTTTCACACACCCCAAAGGAATCTCAATGATCTATAATCCACAAAATGTTCAAGAAGAAATTCATCTTAAATAATGAGATATGAAGAGTTCTTGTCTAGGTCAAATACCTAGTCAAGGAAAATCCAAACAGGGCAAGACAAGTGGTGCCCAACTCTTGGGTGCCCCCTCCTTTTTCTACCATGAACCACCAGAAAAGGACACACAATATGTCCAATAAAACTCACAAAAATCTAAAAAAAAAATTAGATAAAATCAATGCCATAAGGAAAGAGTTTTGGTTTTCTAAAATTCTATCTCATAGAATTTGAAATCCAAACTAATTCCTACTTTGACTTGGTCCACAACCACATTTCATGTAAGAGAGAAAGAGTGGAAAGCTTTGGGCGAGCATGAAGGTCTGGGAGAAAAAGTTTTGTTGCACAAAATAAGAGAGAGTGGGCGTGGGGGGCTAAGGTGGTGCAAGGTGGATTCCTAGTGTTACTAGGATTCAATCTATGACTTGTTCAAATTTGGTTTCTCAAACCAAATCAAACTACAACCAAATCAATCAAATTAAAATAAGTTTTAATCTAATTAAGAATTTAATTTTATCAAATTAAATTAGATTTAAATCTGATTTAATTTTTTAATCGAATTAGAAATTAGGTTGACCCAAGTCCTAATTGAACTAGGACTAGTTTTTTCTTGCACTTGGCTTATCCAATAAACTAATTGGACTTGATCCAATCAAGTCCAAACTAAATCTAATTAAATTATATTTAATTAAACTTAATCTTAGCCTATTGGCTTAATCAAATTAAGTTAATTAGCAGTCAAATTGCTAATCGATCCTCCTCCAACACTTGCACTAGGTTAAATGTCAATCGTATTGATCATTTAACCCTAGAACGATTCTTAATCGTTGATCAACCATCCGATCGGATTGTGAACTCTAATATGTGTGACCTCATAGGTCCAAACCCAAGCTGGTAGCATAGAAATAAATTTTTGTATCAATCATCAATCAAAATGACTATCTAGCAATGGTACCCGACGACCGGATAGGTCGAATGTGTAGAACAACATCCTTAGAACCCATGCAGATATAGTTTCCATATAATTCATCCTCTTGATCAAGATGCTCATAGGATACCTCAAAGTTCAACTGTCAACTCTGATCAGGTTGTCCACATTGTATTTTAAAATATCAAATCCATCTGATGGATTATCCTGGCCAAGATTTTGCTAAATTGAAATACAGCGACTCATTCTTCTCCAACTCTTGGAGTGGTCAATCCCATCTTGATCACACTCCAACTTTACAAGTACTTGACTGTACCCAAAAGTCTTCCATCACTGAATTAGAAATTCAGTTAGTCTAGTACCAAAGCACAGTGAGTTGCTTGCAAGTCACTGAGGCGATCTCAGGTCTAAAGGACACTTATACCTATATCCCATCAGAGATATTTTTGATAGTAGAATGCTCTGGAGTTGGTCACGTTCAATGATGATGTACCCTTACTTTTCACCTGTATGCCATACCAGTGTCTCCACACTCTTTGGTTAAGAAGACAACCGACCCATATGGCCTACAGTGACCTATGCTCGATAGAAGCTATCATCCTTATTAACAGCCCATCATTTGATAATGAACAGTTTTAAGGACTAATCGATAAATCCTCTCTTTATTGAACCTAAATAGTCCTAAAGACTTCATCACAATAACGGAGTTCATTAGAAGATGAAAACTTATGATAAAAATATCAAAAATATATTTTATTTATTAATAAATTAATTATAATACAAGATTGCTCAATTGTCAACAGGTTGATGATTGGCTTTTGAGACATATTTTCTAACAAGTGTATCATATTTGCCTCCATAAATAATAAGCTTCAAAGGCTGCGTGAAGGCATGGATGTTTCTTCTATACTCCTTAATCTAAAGGTGTTACATGGAAAATAAAATCGAACTGCTAGATATGAGATATCTAAGTAGTTGTTCCATGCTAGAATGAGTGAAGGCACATCCGTGCAAACTCATATCCTTAAGATGATGGATTTGATCATTCGTTTGAGATAATTGAGTTTCATCATAGATGGTAAGATTAGTCAGGATTATTAGATGTATGTCCTAGAAGCTAATATAGCTGACACATTGTAATAAAGCTAGGACACAATTTTGTACTTAATACATTGATTTGATTAATAAAAGGGCAAGTTTAATTTTTATTTAAGTATGATGTGTCCTTAAAATCGACCATCGAATTAACATTTCAATACATATTCTCAAAATATTGAGAACTAGAGATATATATTTAATTTTTAAATACCCTCGATCATTGTATTATCATGAGGATGGTGATCGATCCGAATAAACTGGTGCACAAATTACTTCCTTCAGGATGATGAGTCTCTGATCTATAGTGTAGAGACATTGATCGATGAATGCGGATACTTGTTAGAGAATAACTAGTACTGAACGTGACCATATAAGAGATTACTTGGATTTCTACTCGATCGTCATTGATTGTCTCGATGCTGTAGTATGTGAATGGTCTTTTGACCTACGATGGTATGACTACTCGTAGTGAGGCTGCTAAAGTTTGACTGACACATAAACATGATCTCAATAAGTCTTTGTAGTGGATATTGACAACAGTTGATCCACTGTAGGAGTAGGATGTGCATCAAGATGAAATCTACCGATCTTGATAGAAAAGAGTAGTCTTATGAGATTTTAGAGGCTAAGTCTGAAAGTCTGTGGCTACAGCAGTATGATTGTTGGGAAAAAAATTTCTATAAGGATCATAATTGGACTTGAGCTGATTGAATCTATTATATGACTAATGATGAGATATGATAATTTATCCATAACCTGCCATCTAGTTAGGACACACAATAGAGAGCCTTAATCACACGCGAACTATACCTTGAGGTTCTTTTTTGATTCTTTTGGGTTGCCACTATATACTGCTAGGTGTCACTGATGGATTGTGAGAGCTCACTAGGGTTGCTTAAGATTGACAATTCTTAATGAGTTAGAGTAGAATTATTCCGATCTTTTGAAAAAAATTTCAATGATACAATGATAGAGATCATTGTATATCTCACTACTAGATAGAATAGAATCTATGGGATTACACAACAAAGAAATTAGATCTAGAATAAGCAATTGAGCTTATGAAGTCTCAATTAGATTTAGAGAAACTCTATTGGGTTCAGAATAACCTTACTAGCACATGGTTGGACCCAATTTTTTCTTTATATTTAAATTTTTTATTTGATAAGATTAATTTAAATTTAATTATTTACTAATAATCTAAATGAATTAGATTCATTGAGCTCCAATTATTAGGTGCCTAAGAGTTTGGATCAAATAAATTAAGGGTTTAAGTTCTTAATTAATTTTCTTGATAGTTTTTATTGGACGCCACTTGATTTGATCAAGTTGGACATGTCCACCTATTAGAGCGTGTATGGAACCATTATGGGGCATCCCACGAGTGCCATGTTAGGTATGTTTTTGTGAGTGTAAAGGCTCTAATAGTTGGCATCTAAAGGATATCCTAAAGGGAGTTAAATAACTAAAAGAATAAGGATTCCTAATGCAAATAAGAGTTGTATTAAGTGGTTGTTTGATTTTGAATAGGATTCAAACCTTATGTTTATTTAAAGAGATCTTTCCTAAGGTCTCTAGGCACTTCAACCAGTAGCCCCACACCTCCCTTGAAGAGCCCATGCCCCCTCTTTCTCTTCTCCCTTTCTTCTCTCTTGGAGATCCAACACCCATACCTTGGGCATCCTCCATCTTCAATGCCCAAAGGTGTTTGGGTGTCTCCTATTACTTGCTGATTTTTTAGTCTCTAGTTGCTCCATAATCTTGGGAAGAAAAGCAAAAGAAGAAGAGAAGAAGAAGATCAAGGAAATGATCAAAGAGTTGATCGTGATCTTGGCTTCATTCAGATTTGCAAGCTAATTTTTCTTAAAGAAAAAAAATCAATATCAAAGAGAGCTGTTCCAGGTTGATCTTGAGTAGATACCGATAGAGATCAGATACTTGCATGGCTAAAAGAGAGTCTATTCTCTTCTACATCTAGATTAGAAGAAAAAAAATTACAAAATAAGTATGTGATTCGATCACATATTCAATTTCAGTATATGTTCAATTTCAGCATATAAAGTAGATCCTAATACTTTATATTTTATGCATGTATGATGTAGATTAAAAGATATTTTAATTTTTTATTCTACTATGATATTTAAATTTTTTTTTTTTAAACATAGATATATGCCCCGATATTAAAATTTCAACAGTGGTATCAGAGCCATGAGTTTCATATGCAAGAAATTGACATATATATTTTGAAAAAAAATTTATAATCTGATTTTTTTTCTTGAGACATGAGATGTAGATGGGTATTTTAAATCTAAAATTTATTTTAAGTTTAATTTTAAAATATATATTTGATATGTGAAAGTATGAATAGATCTGAATTTTATTCTAGAATAATTTTTAGTTCATAATTATGTGATATGTAGATGCATGCATAAATTTAAAATTTTATTTGACCTAATTTATGATTCATATATGAGATATATGATTATATATTTAGACCAAAAAATTATTTTTAATATGATTCATGATTTATATATGAGATATATGATATCCTGTTATGATCTGAATTTTGTTTAGATCTGAATTTTATACACATATATGGGATATATGTTTGTATGTTAAATCTGAAAAATAATTTTATAATTTAAAACTTATCTTTTATGCAAAGAATTTATATTTAAAATTTAGTTTTGGAATATGAAATTTATGTTTTTGCATGAAGATTTTGGTTATGGATAAATCAAAAATTAGATCATGTAATTAGATTTCATCTCAAATTTTTGATTTGAACATTATGGGTTTAATTTGATTAAGTAATTGATCAAATCAAATTAAGTATTGATTACAGTTAGATCAATTAAGTTATATGATCATACAATTATTGTTGATCAAATTGATTAAATTCTATATATAGAATCGATGAACCACTCTATTTGCAAAAGGTTTAGTGGTTGCATATTCTCAGTATACCATGGTGGTTTAGTTGCATCAAGAATACACAACTACTCTATTAGCAAAAGTTTGCTCCAAGGTAAGGATGGGGTTGGGTCGAATAACTATTAAGTGAGAAACTCAATGATGACCTTGTACTTGCTTATGAATGGTGGGTCGGGCTTAACTAAAGAGTGTGATCAATAACTGTTAGGTGAGCTCACATGACTTAGAGATCAAGTTGCTGCAATATACATAAAAAAATATCTAGGCAAAGAGTTATCCTCGCATCAGTGTGCATATTATCAATAACTATTAAGTGAGGTATATGACATCGGTGGGACCGCAGCATCCACTAAAAATCCATTTATCATATTAGAATTTTTATTTTCCATCCAAAGAGTGGAGGGATCTAAAAAATTAGTGAGATTTATTGTTTGCATCTTAAAATTTTTAGAAGCAAATATAACTTTAAAAGTATAAAAGTTTAACTTGAATCTTTACTCTCATAGTTAAAGAATGTCAGCCTCAAACCCTCTAGCCCGCATCCTTGAACCCAATCATTTAATCAAAATAATCTATAAAGACTGGCTAAGAAAACTCAAGATTATCCTGACTTCTAAAAAATTAGGTCATGTACTCGACCAAAAATCCTTTTTATTACCAAACTGTCCCACTGCTGAGCAAAGAGCTGCTTATGAAAAATGGATGGATGAAGACAATCGGGTCAAGTGCTATGTGCTGGCATTTATGTCAATGAGTTGCAAAGTTAGCATGAGCATATGCCTACTGCCAGGGCTATGATCACTTACCTATAAGAGTTATATGGTGAGTAGAGCCCTACAGTGCACTTCGAAGTATCCAAGAGACTCTTCAATTTGAAGATACGCAAAGGGCAGTCAGTCCATAAGCACTGTATGACAGTAATCAAGGATGTTGAGGAGCTTGGAAAGCTCATGCTTAATATGCAAAAAGAATTACAGATGAATTTGATCTTTCAATCCCTTACGAGTTCATATAGTCAATTTATTATAAATTTTTATATGAACAAACTTGATTGCACTATATCTGAACTGGTTAATATGTTGGTCACTACGGAAGGAACCTTGAAGAGTTCAAGGGATACTATTCTTGCTGTAGAGCGAACTTCTTCTAAGAGAAAGTCTAGTTGGAAGAAGAAGATAAAATCTGCTAAGAAGAAGAAGAAAGAGAGCAAGCTAAAGAAAAATGTTCCAAAGAAGGCTGAAGCAAAGGAAAGTGTTCCCACTGTGATGCTGAAGGCCACTGGAAGAGGAACTATCCACTCTATCTAGAGAGCCTAATGACCAAGAAGGGTGATAAACCTGCAGAAGATATGCTCGTAATTGAATTTAATCTTATGGTTTCTTCTACTACTAGTTGGGTATTAGACTCTGGTTCGAATGCTCATATATGTACCTCAATGCAGAGTCTAATAAAAAGTAGGATGTTGAGGAAAGGTGATATGATCTTTCGGATCGATAATAGAATAAAAGTTGCTGCAGAAGCCATTGGCACTTATTCTCTTTGATTACCGTCAGGATTTAGATTAGATTTAAAAGACTATTATTTTATTCCTGTGACTAGTTGGAATTTGATTTTCGTGTCTGAGCTAGCATAGGAAGGTTTTGATTTTAATTTTAATAAAAAATTTTATTTCATTTATTTATGAAATAAATTGGTTGCACGTGATCTTTTAATTGACAGTCTGTATCACTTGCATGTTGATGCGAATATGAGTTTGAACGAGCAAATAGTGAGTGTCGTAGGTCAAACGAGATCCAAAGAAGAAATTAACTAGAAGTACTTGTGGCATCATAGACAGGCCATATTGGAGAGGACAGGATAAACAAACTAAAAAAGGATGGAATCTTTGGCTCTCTTCATCCAGAGTCGTATCCAGCTTGTGAATCTTGCCTTCAAAAAAAAATGATCAAGTTATCCTTTGTAGGATATGGAGAAAGGGCCACTGAGTTACATGCTTTGGTACACACCGATGTATGTGGGCCATTTGATATGCAGACCAGGGATGGTTATAGCTACTTCATTATCTTTATTGATGATCTGTCTAGGTATGGGTATGTGTATCTAATGAAACATAAATTTGAAGTCTTTGAAAAGTTCAAAAAATTCAGAAATGAAGTAGAAAAATAAATAAGGAAGCCCATCAAGGTTCTTCGATCTGATCGAGGAGGTGGATACTTTAGTCAAAAAATTTTGAAATATCTCAAAGATAACGGCATAATCTCTCAATAGACTCCTTCCGAAACACCTCA
Organism: Elaeis guineensis; assembly: GCF_000442705.2. Lineage (NCBI taxonomy): Eukaryota > Viridiplantae > Streptophyta > Magnoliopsida > Arecales > Arecaceae > Elaeis > Elaeis guineensis. Next base: position 98,188,661 of record NC_025997.2, on the reverse strand, counting down.
GCTCAACAGAATATCTGAAAGGAGGAATAGGACCCTATTAGATATGGTCAGGTCCATGATGAGCTTTACTAATCTACTCTTAAATCTTTGGAGACATGCCTTATTAATTGCAATTCACCTATTGAATAGGGTTCCATCAAAATCCATTCCTACCACACCTTATGAGATATGGTATGATAAGAAGTTGAGTCTAGATTATTTTAAGACTTGGAGATGTCCGACCTATATTAAGAGACAAATGACTGATAAATTGGAGGATAGATCTGTAATAGCTCATTTTATAAGGTATCTAAAAGAATCAATGGGATAGTACTACTTTTCACAAGATCACAATGTGATTGTAAGTCAGAATATCATATTTTTAAAAAAATAATTTATCCAGAATGATGGTAGCGAAAGGTTAGTTGAGCCCAAAGAGAAGGTCTCTGAAGAGCAAAGAGCTATAGATCCTCAGGAACTCATTATTTATAAGCCAGTAGTTGACATTCCTCCACCACCTCATAGATCTAGCAGGGTCTCCTGACCTCCAGAAAGGTGCATGGGTATGCTTACGGTGGAAGTAAAGAAAATATTTCTTATGGGAGATAAGGGTCATGGTGATGATCCTAATAGCTTTAATGAGGTGATGTCTAACATCAATTCTGAGAAATGATTAGATGCAATGAAGTCAGAAATTGACTCGATGCATTCGAACCAAGTATGAACTTTAGTGGATCCACCCAAGGGTATAGTACTCATTAGGTGTAAATGGATCTACAAAAAAAAAATAGATGCCGATGGTAAGGTAGAGACCTATAAAGCTAGGCTTGTGGCAAAAGATTATAGCCAGTGCGAGGGTATTGACTATCAAAAAACTTTTTCATCCGTAGCCATACTAAAATCCATCCACACTTTGCTTGCTATTGCAGCTTATTATGATTTTAAAATCTGACAGATGGATGTAAAAACTACCTTCCTGAATGGATATCTTAAGGAAGATATCTATATGTAGCAGTCTTTGGGTTTTGTATCTGATGATGGTGATCACAGAGTCTGCAAGCTGCAAAGATCTATATATGGATTAAAGCAAGCTTCTCAAAGTTAGAATCATCATTTTGATGATGCGATTAAAATATTTGACTTCATCAAGAATGATGAGGAACCTTGGGTATACAAAAGGATCAGTGAAAGTGCAATAATATTTTTATATTGTACGTGGATGATATTCTCTTTATTGAGAATAATATTCCCATATTGACCATGGTCAAAAGATGGTTGTCTAAGAAATTCTCCATGAAAGACCTAGAGGAAGCATCCTATACTCTTAGAATAAAAGTCTATAAGGATAGATCTAAAAGGATGCTAGGCCTGTCACAAAAGCTATACATAGAAAAAATGCTGAAGAGATTGAGCATAGAAAACTCTAAAAAAGGATTTTTACCTCTTAGGCATGGTATTCATCATTCCAAGATAATGTGTCTGACCATGTCTGAGAAAGTTCAGTGCATGAGTAGAATTTCTTATGCCTCTGTCATAAGGAGCCTCATGTGTGTCATACTATGTACTCGACCTAATATTACCTTTGCTGTGAGTGTCACGAGCAGAAATCAGTTGAATTTAGGTAAGGAGCATTGGATAGCTATGAAGAACATCTTTAAGTACTTGAAAAGGACTAAGGATTTAATCTTGATCTTTGAAGGAGGTTCTGAGTTGTGAATCAAGGGGTATACTGATTCAGACTTCATATCTGATCCTGATGATAAAATGTCTACGTTAGGATATATATTCGTATGCAATGGTGGTGCAGTCAGCTGGAAGAATTTCAAACAATCCATCATAGCAGATTCAACCACAGAGGCTGAATATGTCGCTACTTCGGATGCTACAAAGAAAGGCTTCTAGTTCAAAAAATTTATTATGAAACTTAGAGTTATGACATCAGATGTCATACCACTTTACTGCAACAATAATGGAGTCATAGCACTTGCTAAAGAGATGAGGTCTCATCAGAAATCAAAGTACATCAAATGGCGGTATCATATCATATGCGACTATCTCAAAAAGAAATATGTCTAGATACGAAGAGTAGACTCTGTGGACAACGTGGCAGACATGCTGACAAAGTAATTGAGCCAGTCAAAAATGAAAGTTCACCTTGAGAGGATGGGACTTTGATTAGTGGCCAATTGACTTTAGTCTAAGTGGGAGATTGTTAGAGTATGTTCTAGAAGTCAATATAGCTGACACATTATAATAATGTTAGAACATAATTTTGTACTTAATACATTAATTTGATCAATAAAAGGGGATGTTTAATTTTCATTCAAG
>NC_025997.2:98168838-98186254 GCF_000442705.2 Elaeis guineensis | reverse complement strand
TCACAGACTAATTTTTCTTAGAGAAAAAAATTTAATGTAAAAAAAACTATTCCAAATTGATCCTGAGTAGATACCCATAGAGGTTGGGTACTTACGTGGCTAAGAGAAAATCTATTCTCTTTTAGATCTAAATTTGAAGAAAGAATTTGCGAAATAGGTATGTGATTCGATCACATATTCAAATTCAGCATATGTTTAATTTCAGCATATGAAGTAGATCCTAGTGATTTATATTTTATGTATGTATGATGTAGATTAAAAAATATTTTAATCTTCTATTCTATTGTGATGTTTAAAAAAAAAAATTGGAACATGCATGCATATCTCGATATTGAAATTCCAACAAGGATTTGATTCTAGTCACTCCTCGATTTTTTCTATTAGTTTATCGTTAACTTCCATATGAACAAACTAAATATTAGCCTACCTGAACTGTTGAGTGTGCTTAAAATAGTAGAGAGTCATTTCAAAGGTGGAAAAGCTCCAATTTTTCTTATGGATAAGATCTCCAAGAAGAAAAGTAAGAAGGATTCTAAGAAAAAGACAAATCTTAAGGCTAGCATCTTGAAAAAGTAGGTGAAGAAGATCTCTGCAAAGGATACTTGCTATCATTGCGGTAAGGACAGGCATTGGAAAAGGAATTGCAAGGAATACCTTATAATTTTGAAGCACAAGGAAGCAAATATTGCTAAAGGTTTATATATGATGTAAACAAACTTATCATTAAGTATTTCAACTTTAGATTCTTGGGTATTGGATATTTGCCTGTGGCTCACATCTTTACAAATCATTGTAGGATCTGTAGAAAATAGAGTCGGAATAAAGATGACTTCATGCTATTCAGTGCTAGTAGAGAGTCCATCTAGGTTGAAGTCATAGGAATCAAAATGTTGAAGTTACTTTCGGACAAAATTTTAGAATTGAAGATCTGTTATTATATTCCTAAAATTATTAAAAATATTATTTCTGTACCTTTATTATTAGAATAAGATTTTGAAATAAAAACTAAGAATAATTGTTGTTCTATTTATCATTCTAATAAATTTTATAGAAATACTTATATTAATAATGATCTTTTATTCTTATCACTTAATGATAATGTACTTCATATTGATAATATGAAGAAAAAGAAGAAAGAAGATATAAATTTCACATACCTCTAATACTGCCGACTTGGTCATATAAATTAGTCAAGAATTAATAAGTTATATAAAGATAAATTATTTGATCCTTATGATTTTGAATCATATGGAACTTGTGAATCTTGTCTTATAGATAAGATGATCAAGACTCTATTTACTGGACATGGAGAAAGGGTGAGTAACATTTTGGACCTAGTACATACTGATGTTTGTGGTCCAATATCAACTCAGGCCAGAGGAGGATACTCCTACTTCATCACATTTACTAATGATAAGATTTTGGATATGTGTATTTAATGAAATACAAATCTGAACCCTTTGATAAGTTTAAAAAGTATCAAAGAATGGTTGAGAGACAAACTGGCAAAAATATTAAAGCTCTTCGATCTGATTTAGGAGGAGAATACTTAACTAGTGAGTTCCTCGATCATTTAAAATAAAATGATATTCTCTCTCAGTGGACATCTTCTTACACTCCATAATTAAATAGTATTATGAAAAGGAGGAATCGCACCCTATTAGATATGATGCAGTCCATGATGTGTTTCATAGGTCTTCCTATCTCCTTTTAGAGATTTGCTGTCGAGACCGCGGCATATGTTTTGAACAAAGTACCATCAAAATCTATCTCTAGCACTCCATATGAGATATGGAAAGAGAAAAAATCCAATCTTAAACACTTTAAGATTTGAGGTTGCCCTACTTATGTGAAAAATATTGATGGACATAAGCTTAGTGCTAGATCAGAGAAATACAGATTTGTAGGTTATCCTAAGAAGAATATAGGATATTACTTCTACCACCCTACTCAACAAAAGATATTTATTAGTAGGTATGCCACTTTTTTGGAGAAAGAATTCATTCAAGAAGGAGACAGTAGGAGGATAGTTGAACTTGAAGAAGTTCTAGACCTACGATCTATCCAAAATCAACATGTGGAGAATTCACAAGCTGATGCTCAACCAGAAGTGTCTATTGTTGAGGCACAGCTACTACGTACACCTCCTCTTCGAAGGTCAAGTAGAGCACGTAATGTACCACTTAGGTATAGATTTATCATTGAGAATGACAATACATCCCATATCATTTGGAATGATGATCCTATGACCTATTCAAAAGCTATCATGAGTAGTGACTCTGATAAATGGCTTGAAGCCATAAAATCTAAAATAGACTCTATGTATAGCAACCAAGTTTGGACTTTAGTTGTTGCACCTGAGGGTGTGACCCCCATAGGTTGCAAATGGGTCTTCAAGAAGAAGATTGGAGCAGATGGTCAGGTAGAGACCTATAAGGTTAGACTGGTGGCAAAAAAATTTAGATAAAAATAAGGTGTTGATTATGAAGAAACCTTTTCGCTCGTTGCCATGCTCAAGTCTATTCAGATTATGCATGCTATTACTGCATTTTATAACTATAAGATCTAGCGGATGGATATCAAGACTGCTTTACTCAATAAAAATCTTGAGGAAGAAGTCTATATGACTCAGCCATAGGGATTTGTCTCTAGTAGGAAAGTAAATCAAGTATACAAGCTAAATAAATCTATTTATGGATTAAAGTAAGCAGCGAAGAGTTGGAACATCCATTTTGATGAGACAGCAAATCATTTGGCTTTATCAAAAATATGAATGAACCTTGTGTGTATGAGAAAATTAGTGAAAGTGCTATTATCTTCTTGATCTTGTATGTAGATGACATACTACTCATTGGGAATGACATCCCTATGTTGCAATTGATTAAGACATGGCTATCATAAAAGTTTTTCATGAAAGACTTGGATGAAGCACCCTATATACTTCGTATAAATATTTATAGGGATAGATTGAAAAAGGATACTTGGTTTATCCCAATCAAGGTACATAGACTTTGTGTTGAAGAGGTTCAACATAGAGGAAAGTAGAAGAGATTACTTGCCTATGGGTCATGGTATGCAACTCTCTAAGAAGATGTCTCCTAAGATACTAGAAGAGAGAAATAGAGTGAGTTCTATTCCTTATGGTTCAACTGTAGAATTGATAATGTATGCCACATTGTGTACCAAGCCTGATGTGGCTTATGCATTAGGCATTGTAAGCAAATTTCAGGTAGATCTAAGGGAAGATCATTAGAAAGCTGTGAAAAATATACTCAAGTACTTGAGAAGGACTAGAGATATTTTTTTTATGTATAGAGGATCTGATTTGAAACTTGTTGGTGCAGAATTTCGTCGATGCTGGATGAAACTGGAGTCGAGGGGATCACGGCCGCCATCGAGACCTGCAAGGGAAGTCTAAATCGGAGTTGGGGGTGCTCCGGCAAGACCCTCCGATGCTCATGTCAGTACTCTGCTTCAACAGAAATAGAGCACTCGAATGAAATTTTAGCAAAATTTAGAGATACTGCTTAGAGCTTAGAGGAGAACGTATATGGGGGGTCTCTTTTATAGACGGAAGAGCGTAACTGACTGACAGCGACATCTGTAACTGCCTGGTAGTGGGCCGTTCGGAGCCACATGGAGTTTGTTACGGAGAGTAGTGGTATCTGTTGTCGCGACTTGCTGGAGAGTGGTGGGGCCACGTGGAGTTTGTTCCAGAGAGTGAAGTGGTGTCCGTTGTCTCGACTTGTCGAAAGTTCGGGCCGGACGGTTGAAGCTTGGTTAGGACGTCTGGTGGAGTGGAATAGCTCTCTGTTTCAGAAATTTAAGAGAAGCTTAGATATTTTTGAGGTTGCTGACGGGTTAACTGTTATTGGGTGCCTTAGGCGTTGATGCTGCAGACGAAAGTCATCTGCTGCAGAAGTTCGGACGGAAATTTTCTGTTGGAGAAATCTGATTGGAGTCCGATTGCTAGAGAAGTCCATATGAAATTTGTCTGATGTAGAAGCTTGTCTAAAGACTATCCGCTGGAGAGGTCTGGTTGCATGAGGAATCTGGCAGAAGGTCAATCGATAGAGAGATTCAGAAGATGTTGTGAAAGTTCGTCCACTGGAGGAGTTTGGAGGACACTGTGGAAGGTCGACCGCTGGAGGGGTCCGTAGAAAATTTGTCCATTGGAGGGGTCTGGTTGGCACTATTGAAGTCTGGTTGGTGCTATTGAAGGTTGATGGCTGGAGAGGTATGGAAGACACCGGAGACAGTCGGTCACTGTAGAAATCTGACTGTTGGAGCCTGTCCGTTGTAGAAGTTCGTCTAGAATCCATCCGCTGTAGAAGTTCGGACAGAGTCTGGTTCTTGCAGAAGTCCGAAAGAAGGTCGCTTACTGTAGAAGCTCGGATGGAGATCGATTGTCGTGGTAGTCCGGATGGAGACCGCTTATTGTAGAAGCTTGGCTGAAGTCTGCTTGCAATAGAAGTTCGGATGGAATTCGCTTACTGTAGAAGCTCGGATGAAATTCGAAAAGTGGTCGACCACTGTAGAAACTTGGATAGAGTCTGGTTACTGTAGAAGTCCTGCTGTTGGAGAAGTTCGGACATTGACGAAGTCCGAAAGAAGCTCGGAGTAAAGTCGATCATGACAGGAGGAAGTCTGGAAGAGATTCGAAGAGTAATCGATCACTGTAGAAAATTGACTGATAGTGAAGCCCAGAGAGCATTTGGAGCAGTCCGATAGACGATTGAAGGAGCTCATTATTGGAGAAATCTGGAGGGTATGGTAGGAGTTCGTCTGTTGGAGGAATCTGGAGGACACTGTGGAAGGTCGACTGCTGGAGGAGTCCGGATGGTACTGTGGAAGTTTGGATGGTCGGAGGAGTTCAGAAAGACACCGCACAAGGTCAGAAGCTGGAAGAGTCCTGAGAGGGTTGGCCTCTTACGAACTTCGGCTGGGGTTATTTTATACCCAACACTAGTCCTTCTACTTTCGAGTTCGGGTTTCGAATGAAAAAAGTACAGAAAAATTTTCACAGCCGAAGTTGCCCCCCGGGGGCTGAGGTTATTTTATACCCAACACTAGTCTCCCTACTTCTGAGTTCGGGTTTTGAATGAAGGAAATACAAAAAAAATTCATAATCAAAGTTGCCCCCCTGGGGCTGGGGTTATTTTATACCCAACACTAGTCTCCCTACTTCTGAGTTTGGGTTTTGAATGAAGAAAGTACTGAGAAATTTCACAGATGAAGTTGCCCCCCTTGATTTGAAAATTCAACTGACCTATGAGCAGCAAGCGGTCAAGGATGCAGAAGCGGAGTTCGAAGTTCTGAGGAAGAGGCTTCGAGAATCGGAGAGCGAAAGCCGGCAGTTTCATCAAATATATCAAGAGGTACTGCTAAGAAAGAAGGAACTGGAAGAAGAAGTTGAGAACTTAAAGCAAACCCTGATAATGGTTGAAACCGAGAGTCCGAAGTCTGAAGAAGTCGAGCTTCCTTAGAGCTTCTTTTACCTTTTGTTCCACGTATTCTTTTCTTTTCTTTTTTTTTTTTTTGGCCTTCAAAGGCTTTTGTAATGCCCTCTTTACTAACGAAATGAAAAAAATTTTTTTCATTACCTTGTCTATTCTTGCTCTGAGTTGTTATTTACCGAGCTTCTCTTGTCTTTTGTCTTATTCGATGTCGATGTTGTTTGAAGGTTCTTGATCATCGCCATGTTGATTCACCCTTTTTGTTCATAACAGAAGGTCCTTTCAAGGCCATTCGAATTTAACGCTTTCTCCCGATGCTCGAGCTTGGGGCCCGAACTTCTCATTACTTTGAGGAAGTCTGTTTTCTCCTACTAGTGTTGGGTTCTCCCTTAGAGACTGAAGATTTTTGATAAGAGTTTTCTTCCTCGTTGAGACGAGGTCCCTTGTGTCTTAGATGTAGTTCATTTTTTTCTTATCTCTGACGTAGCTCGTCGCTTTCTCTTTTTCTCTCCCTTTTTTTTATGTTTGGGCAAGGGTTTTCCCTCTGCTCCTAACAGGGTTGTAGGGGTATAGAGGAGCCGTTGAGGAGGCTTTTCTCCTCATCCGATCTTAAATGACCAGGTCTTCATTTGTGTCAGGATGAGGTTCTCCTCCTGTTCCTGACACAGTCAATTTCAGCTCATGTTCGGATGAGATTTTTCTCCTGTTCCTAACATGGCTGTGGGGGCACATAAGGACCATTGCGAGGGCCTCTCCCCCCATCCGATCTCTTAATAACTGGCTCTTCAACTTTACTCATGTTAGGATGAGGTTCTCCTCCTGTTCCTAACATGGCTGTGGGGGCGCATAAGGGCCGTTGCGAGGGCCTCTCCCCCCATTTGATCTCTTAATAATCGGGTCTTCAATTTTGCTCATGTTAGGACGAGATTCTCCTCCTGTTCCTAACATGGCTGTGGGGGCGCATAAGAGCCGTTGCGAGGGTCTCTCCTTCCATCCAATCTCTTAATAATCGGATCTTCGACTTTGCTCATGTTAGGACGAGGTTCTCCTCCTGTTCCTAGCATGGCTGTGGGGGCGCATAAGGACCGTTGCGAGGGCCTCTCCCCCCATCCGGTCTCTTAATAATCGGGTCTTCGTTTGTGTCGGGACGAGGTTCTTCTCTTGTTCCTGACACGCTTAGTTTCGATTGTCTGAAGGAGCTACTCCCTGTTGTTATAAGCTCATGCCAAAAGAAAAGATATGCAAATATGAAACTTTTATTTAAGGCAAAGTTATCGGTAATACGTTCGTAAATTTTTTGAATTCCATGGTCACCGAAGGTCCGCTCCTCCGAGCTCTTTTAGATAGTATATCTCAGGTCGGACTACCTCCCTGACTTCATACAGGCCTTCTCAATTTGGGGCAAGTTTTTCTTGATTCTAAGATTGTAAAATAACAGCTTGCCAAAGTACTAAATCCCCCGCTCTAAAGGCTTTGCTCTTGACCCAGGAGTTGTAGTAGTGGGCTGCTTTCTGCTTGTAGGCTGCCATCCAAACTTGAGTGGTCTCTCGCTTTTCTTCTAACAAGTCAAGGTTGGCCTTGAGATCCTGTGAGTTGCACTGCTCGTCGAATGCCATGACTCACGCCGACGGAAGTTTGAGTTCAATCGGGGTAACGACTTCTGTTTCGAAGGCTAAGGCAAAGGGGGTCTCCCCCGTGGACAGTCTTTGGGTAGTTCGGTATGCCCATAACACATGATAAAGCTCGTCTGCCCAAGTTTTCTTTGCTTTTTCAAGTCTTGCCTTGATTCCTTGCAATAGAGTCCTGTTGGTCACTTCGGCTTCGCCATTTGCTTGCGGATGGGCTACTGACGTGAAGTTATGGGAGATGTTCAAGTCCTCACAAAATTTAGCAAACTTTGCTCCAGCAAATTGTCGCCCATTATCAGTAATAAGAATTCTGGATAAGCCGAACCTACAAATGATTGACTTCCAGATGAAGTCCTGCACTTTAGCTTTTGTGATTTTCGCCAATGGTTCGGCTTCGACCCACTTGGTGAAGTAGTCAATTGCCACCAGGAGGAACTTTCGCTGCCCGAACGTCATGGGAAATGATCCAAGGATATCCATCCCCCATTATGCAAACGGCCATGGGGCACTCAAAGGTGTAAGTTCGGAGGCGGGCTATCTTTGGATATTCGCATATCTCTGACATCGATCACACTTTCTGACATATTCAATGGAGTCGTGGTATATTGTAGGCCAGTAATAATCTTATCAGAGCAGTTTATGGGATAAAGATCTGCCCCCAGGTGACTTTCGCAGACTCCTTCATGTACCTCCCATAAGGCAAAGTCAGCTTCGTAAGGCCGGAGATATTTCAGGAGGGGCAAAGAGTACGACCTCTTGTACAGCTTGCCCTCATAAAAGATATATCGAGAGGCCTGGTTTCTAAGCTTCTGAGCTTCTTTTGCATCATGAGGAAGAACCCCATATTTGAGGTATGCAACCAGTGGGTCAATCTAGCTGGGTTCATGGCTGATCTCCATTACAAGCTGCGGTTCTTCCATACTTGGACATTTCAGAACTTCGAAGAGGACTTCCTTGGGTAGTTCAGTTGGAGCCAGTGTAGCCAACTTGGAGAGAAGATCGGCTCTGGTATTTTTTGCTCTTGGAATCTGCTTGATGTCAAAGCTACCAAAAGCAGGGATGATCTCTTTTACCTTTTCGAGATACTTGGCTATACTGTCCTCCTGAGCTTCATAGTTTTCGCTGACTTGTCCCACCACCAATTGGGAGTCATTGTAGACTTGGAGCCAATCTACTTCTAATTCTTTGGCAATCTTCAGTCCTGCAATCAGAGCTTCATATTCTGCTCCGTTATTTATCGCAGAGAATTTGAAGTGCAGCACATACTCCACGATAATTCCTTCCAGATTGACCAAGATCAGGCCCACGCCCGTGCCTGACATGTTGGAGGAACCGTCCACATAGAGGGCCCAAAAACCATCATGGAGATCTGTTCTTTCCTCAGGGGAGTTTGGCTGGAGCCCTGGGTTGTCAGCTTCACCTCATTCAAGTTCGGCTTCTTCTGGGATAGTACATTCCACTATAAAGTCTGCTAATATCTAGGCTTTTATCATCGATTGAGGTCGATAGTTGATATCGAATTCTGTGAGCTCGATCGTCCATTTCACTATTCTTCCGGAAGCATCCGCTCAATGCAGAACTACCTTAATCGACTGGTCGGTGAGCAGTGTTATGGTGTGCCCTTGAAAGTAAGGTCGGAGCCTTCAAGCTGCAATCAACAAGGCATAAATTAGTTTCTCTAACTTAGTATACCTGGTTTTGGCATCTCTCAATACTCGACTTATGTAGTAGATCGACCGTTGAATTTTTGCTTCTTCCTTAACCAGAACTGCTGTGAGAGCCATAGGGGAGACTGCCAGGTACAGGAACAACTCCTTTCTAGGTTCGGGCTTCACCAATAGCGGAGGTGAGCCGAGGTAGTTCTTCAATTTTTCAAATGCTCGTTGACATTCAGTGGTCCAACAGAAGTTCTTCAGCTGCTTGAGAGTCTGAAAGAAAGGTAGGCACCGTTCGGCCGATCTTGAGATGAAGCGATTCAGAGCTGCTACTCTCCCAATAAGGTGCTGAACTTCTTTTATTGACTTCGGGGTGGTCATTTCCTGAATGGCATGAATCTTTTTTGGATTTGCTTCGATCCCGCACCCCGATACCATAAAGCCCAAGAATTTTTCTGAGGTTACTCCAAAAGCGCACTTGGTTGGGTTCAGCTTGATCTTGTATTTTTGGAGGGCGCTGAAGGTCTCCTCAAGGTCGGCGACGTGGTTCACTGAGGATTTGCTTTTTACAAGCATGTCGTCCATGTAGACCTCCATGTTGCGGCTGATCTACTCTTTGAAGATCTTGTTCACCAACTGTTGATAGGTTACCCCTGCATTTTTTAGGCCAAAAGACATGATCCTGTAACAGTAAAGACCATGGTCAGTGATAAAAGCAGTCTTTTCTTCGTCCTCTAGTGCCATCCTGATTTGATTGTAGCCGGAGAATGCATCCATGAAAGTGAGAAGCTTGTGGCCCGAGGTTGCATCCACTAATTGATCAATTCTGGGCAGAGGGTAACTGTCCTTCGGGTAGACTTTGTTCAGCTTTTGAAGTCTATATACATCCTCCACTTGCCATTCACTTTCTTGACGAGAACCACATTGGAGATCCAATTCGGATAGTTGACTTCTCTAATGAACCCAATTTTTAGGAGTTTATCAACTTCCTCATCTATTACCTTCTACCTTTCTGGTACATGACCTCGGATTTTTTTCTTCATCGGTCGATGTTTGGGATCAATAGCTAGACGGTGTTCCATGACTTCTGCATCAATCCTCGACATGTCCGTCGGAACCCAAGCAAAAATATTCGCATTCTTTTATAGAAAATTGATGAGCTGTATCCGTACCTCTTCTCTCAGGTTGGAGCCGATCTTCACCACGTGATCTTCATTCCCATAGTTCAAAGGAATTGAGACAAGATCTTCAATTGGCTCACCCTATTCTTCAGCAAGGTCATCGCGGGTGTCTAATCCATCAACCGGACAGAGGTCAGACTGACCATTTCTTTGTAAGGCTATATTATAGTAGTGTCTTGCTAGGACTTGATCTTCTCTGACCTCTCCGACCCCTTGGCTTGTAGAAAATTTCAATTTCAAATGGTAAGTCGATACCACAGCTCGGAGGGTGTTGAGGTCAGATCGGTCGAGTATTGCGTTGTAGGTAGACGGTACCCTTACTACCAGAAAATCTACTTGCGCTCTAGATTGTTTCGGACACTGACCTGCAACTACGGTCAAAGTTATGATATTTAAATTTTTTTTTTTTAAACATACATATATGTCCCGATATTGAAATTTCAACAGTGGTATCAGAGCCATGAGTTTCATATGCATGAAATTGACATATATATTTTGAAAAAAATTTTATAATCTGATTTTTTTTCTTGAGACATGAGATGTAGATGGGTATTTTAAATCTAAAATTTATTTTAAGTTTAATTTTAAAATATATAGTTGATATGTGAAAGTATGAATAGATCTGAATTTTATTCTAGAATAATTTTTAGTTCATAATTATGTGATATGTAGATGCATGCATAAATTTAAAATTTTATTTGACCTAATTTATGATTCATATATAAGATATATGATTATATATTTAGGCCAAAAAATTATTTTTAATATGATTCATGATTTATATATGAGATATATGATATCCTGTTATGATCTGAATTTTGTTTAGATCTGAATTTTATACACATATATGGGATATATGTTTGTATGTTAAATCTGAAAAATAATTTTATAATTTAAAACTTATCTTTTATGCAAAGAATTTATATTTAAAATTTAGTTTTGGAATATGAAATTTATGTTTTTGCATGAAGATTTTGGTTATGGATAAATCAAAAATTAGATCATGTAATTAGATTTCATCTCAAATTTTTGATTTGAACATTATGGGTTTAATTTGATTAAGTAATTGATCAAATCAAATTAAGTATTGATTACAGTTAGATTAATTAAGTTATATGATCATACAATTATTGTTGATCAAATTGATTAAATTCTATATATAGAATCGATGAACCACTCTATTTGCAAAAGGTTTAGTGGTTGCATATTCTCAGTATACCATGGTGGTTTAGTTGCATCAAGAATACGCAACTACTCTATTAGCAAAAGTTTGCTCCAAGGTAAGGATGGGGTTGGGTCGAATAACTATTAAGTGAGAAACTCAATGATGACCTTGTACTTGCTTGTGAATGGTGGGTCGGGCTTAACTAAAGAGTGTGATCAATAACTGTTAGGTGAGCTCACATGACTTAGAGACCAAGTTGCTGCAATATACTTAGAAAAATATCTAGGCAAAGAGTTATCCTCGCATCAGTGTGCATATTATCAATAACTATTAAGTGAGGTATATGACATCGGTGGGACCGCAGCATCCACTAAAAATCCATTTATCGTATTAGAATTTTTATTTTCCATCCAAAGAGTGGAGGGATCTAAAAAATTAATGAGATTTATTGTTTGCATCTCAAAATTTTTAGAAGCAAATATAACTTTAAAAGTATAAAAGTTTAACTTGAATCTTTACTCTCATAGTTAAAGAATGTCAGCCTCAAACCCTCTAGCCCGCATCCTTGAATCCAATCATTTAATCAAAATAATCTATAAAGACTGGCTAAGAAACCTCAAGATTATCCTGACTTCTAAAAAATTAGGTCATGTACTCGACCAAAAATCCTTTTTATTACCAAACTGTCCCACTGCTGAGCAAAGAGCTGCTTATGAAAAATGGATGGATGAAGACAATCGGGTCAAGTGCTATGTGCTGGCATTTATGTCAATGAGTTGCAAAGTTAGCATGAGCATATGCCTACTGCCAGGGCTATGATCACTTACCTATAAGAGTTATATGGTGAGTAGAGCCCTACAGTGCACTTCGAAGTATCCAAGAGACTCTTCAATTTGAAGATACGCAAAGGGCAGTCAGTCCATAAGCACTGTATGACAGTAATCAAGGATGTTGAGGAGCTTGGAAAGCTCATGCTTAATATGCAAAAAGAATTACAGATGAATTTGATCTTTCAATCCCTTACGAGTTCATATAGTCAATTTATTATAAATTTTTATATGAACAAACTTGATTGCACTATATCTGAACTGGTTAATATGTTGGTCACTACGAAAGGAACCTTGAAGAGTTCAAGGGATACTATTCTTGCTGTAGAGCGAACTTCTTCTAAGAGAAAGTCTAGTTGGAAGAAGAAGATAAAATCTGCTAAGAAGAAGAAGAAAGAGAGCAAGCTAAAGAAAAATGTTCCAAAGAAGGCTGAAGCAAAGGAAAGTGTTCCCACTGTGATGCTGAAGGCCACTGGAAGAGGAACTATCCACTCTATCTAGAGAGCCTAATGACCAAGAAGGGTGATAAACCTGCAGAAGATATGCTCGTAATTGAATTTAATTTTATGGTTTCTTCTACTACTAGTTGGGTATTAGACTCTGGTTCGAATGCTCATATATGTACCTCAATGCAGAGTCTAATAAAAAGTAGGATGTTGAGGAAAGGTGATATGATCTTTCGGATCGATAATAGAATAAAAGTTGCTGCAGAAGCCATTGGCACTTATTCTCTTTGATTACCGTCAGGATTTAGATTAGATTTAAAAGACTATTATTTTATTCCTGTGACTAGTTGGAATTTGATTTTCGTGTCTGAGCTAGCATAGGAAGGTTTTGATTTTAATTTTAATAAAAATTTTTATTTTATTTATTTATGAAATAAATTGGTTGCACGTGATCTTTTAATTGACAGTCTGTATCACTTGCATGTTGATGCGAATATGAATTTGAACGAGCAAATAGTGAGTGTCGTAGGTCAAACGAGATCCAAAAAAGAAATTAACTAGAAGTACTTGTGGCATCATAGACAGGCCATATTGGAGAGGACAGGATAAACAAACTAAAAAAGGATGGAATCTTTGGCTCTCTTCATCCAGAGTCGTATCCAGCTTGTGAATCTTGCCTTCAAGAAAAAATGATCAAGTTATCCTTCGTAGGATATGGAGAAAGGGCCACTGAGTTACATGCTTTGGTACACACCGATGTATGTGGGCCATTTGATATGCAGACCAGGGATGGTTATAGCTACTTCATTATCTTTATTGATGATCTGTCTAGGTATGGGTATGTGTATCTAATGAAACATAAATTTGAAGTCTTTGAAAAGTTCAAAAAATTCAGAAATGAAGTAGAAAAATAAATAAGGAAGCCCATCAAGGTTCTTCGATCTGATCGAGGAGGTGGATACTTTAGTCAAAAATTTTTGAAATATCTCAAAGATAACGGCATAATCTCTCAATAGACTCCTTCCGAAACACCTCAGCTCAACAGAATATCTGAAAGGAGGAATAGGACCCTATTAGATATGGTCAGGTCCATGATGAGCTTTACTAATCTACTCTTAAATCTTTGGAGACATGCCTTATTAATTGCAATTCACCTATTGAATAGGGTTCCATCAAAATCCATTCCTACCACACCTTATGAGATATGGTATGATAAGAAGTTGAGTCTAGATTATTTTAAGACTTGGAGATGTCCGACCTATATTAAGAGACAAATGACTGATAAATTGGAGGATAGATCTGTAATAGCTCATTTTATAAGGTATCTAAAAGAATCAATGGGATAGTACTACTTTTCACAAGATCACAATGTAATTGTGAGTCAGAATATCATATTTTTAAAAAAATAATTTATCCAGAATGATGGTAGCGAAAGGTTAGTTGAGCCCAAAGAGAAGGTCTCTGAAGAGCAAAGAGCTATAGATCCTCAGGAACTCATTATTTATAAGCCAGTAGTTGACATTCCTCCACCACCTCATAGATCTAGCAGGGTCTCCTGACCTCCAGAAAGGTGCATGGGTATGCTTACGGTGGAAGTAAAGAAAATATTCCTTATGGGAGATAAGGGTCATGGTGATGATCCTAATAGCTTTGATGAGGTGATGTCTAACATCAATTCTGAAAAATGATTAGATGCAATGAAGTCAGAAATTGACTCGATGCATTCGAACCAAGTATGGACTTTAGTGGATCCACCCAAGGGTATAGTACTCATTAGGTGTAAATGGATCTACAAAAAAAAAATAGATGCCGATGGTAAGGTAGAGACCTATAAAGCTAGGCTTGTGGCAAAAGATTATAGCCAGTGCGAGGGTATTGACTATCAAAAACTTTTTCATCCGTAGCCATACTGAAATCCATCCACACTTTGCTTGCTATTGCAGCTTATTATGATTTTAAAATCTGACAGATGGATGTAAAAACTACCTTCCTGAATGGATATCTTAAGGAAGATATCTATATGTAGCAGTCTTTGGGTTTTGTATCTGATGATGGTGATCACAGAGTCTGCAAGCTGCAAAGATCTATATATGGATTAAAGCAAGCTTCTCAAAGTTAGAATCATCATTTTGATGATGCGATTAAAACATATGACTTCATCAAGAATGATGAGGAACCTTGGGTATACAAAAGGATCAGTGAAAGTGCAATAATATTTTTTATATTGTACGTGGATGATATTCTCTTTATTGAGAATAATATTCCCATATTGACCATGGTCAAAAGATGGTTGTCTAAGAAATTCTCCATGAAAGACCTAGAGGAAGCATCCTATATTCTTAGAATAAAAGTCTATAAGGATAGATCTAAAAGGATGCTAGGCCTGTCACAAAAGCTATACATAAAAAAAATGCTAAAGAGATTGAGCATAGAAAACTCTAAAAAAGGATTTTTACCTCTTAGGCATGGTATTCATCATTCCAAGATGATGTGTCTGACCATGTCTGAGAAAGTTCAGTGCATGAGTAGAATTTCTTATGCCTCTGTCATAAGGAGCCTCATGTGTGTCATACTATGTACTCGACCTAATATTACCTTTGCTGTGAGTGTCACGAGCAGAAATCAGTTGAATTTAGGTAAGGAGCATTGGATAGCTGTGAAGAACATCTTTAAGTACTTGAAAAGGACTAAGGATTTATTCTTGATCTTTGAAGGAGGTTCTGAGTTGTGAATCAAGGGGTATACTAATTCAGACTTCATATCTGATCCTGATGATAAAATGTCTACGTTAGGATATATATTCGTATGCAATGGTGGTGCAGTCAGCTGGAAGAATTTCAAACAATCCATCATAGCAGATTCAACCACAGAGGCTGAATATGTCGCTACTTCGGATGCTACAAAGAAAGACTTCTAGTTCAAAAAATTTATTATGAAACTTAGAGTTATGACATCAGATGTCATACCACTTTACTGCAACAATAATGGAGTCATAGCACTTGCTAAAGAGATGAGGTCTCATCAGAAATCAAAGTACATCAAATGGCGGTATCATATCATATGCGACTATCTCAAAAAGAAATATGTCTAGATACGAAGAGTAGACTCTGTGGACAACGTGGCAGACATGCTGACAAAGTAATTGAGCCAGTCAAAAATAAAAGTTCACCTTGAGAGGATGGGACTTTGATTAGTGGCCAATTGACTTTAGTCTAAGTGGGAGATTGTTAGAGTATGTTCTAGAAGCCAATATAGCTGACACATTATAATAATGTTAGGACACAATTTTGTACTTAATACATTAATTTGATCAATAAAAGGGGATGTTTAATTTTCATTCAAGTGTAATGTGTCCTTGAATTATCCATGAAATTAATATTTTGATACATACTCTCAAAGTATTGAGAATTGAAGATATGTATTTAATTCTTAAATGCTCTGAGTCATTATAAAAATGGTGATCGATTCGGATAGATCGATGCATAGATCACTTCCTTCAGGATAGATAAGTCACTAGTCTACTGTGTAGAGATACTGAATGATGAGAGCGGATAGTTGTTAGAGAATAATTAATACTGAGTGTGACCATACAAGAGATCACTTAGATTTTTGCTTGATCATCAATGATTGTCGTAATACTGTAGTTATGTGAATGGTCCTTTGACCAATGATAGTACGACTGCTCACAGTGAGGCTACTGAAGTTTGATTGATATATAAACATGATCTCAATGAGTCATTGTAGTAGATGTTGGTGATAGTTGATCCACTGTAAGAGTAGGATGTGCATCTAGATGGAATCTATCGATCTTGATAGAAAGTAGTAGTCCTATGAGATTTGAGAGACTATGTTTGAGTCTGTAACCACAGCAGTGTGATTGTTGGAAAAGAGTTTCTATAAAGATCACAATTGGACTTGAGCTGATCAAATCTATCATATGACTAATGATGAGGTTTGACAATTTATCCATGATATTCCATCTAGTCGAAACTCACGATAGAGGGACTGAATCACACAAAAACTACACCATGAGATTCTTTTTCAGTTCTATTGGGTTGCCACTACATACTGTTAGGTATCACTGATGGAATGTGAGAGCTCACTAAAGTTGCTTAGGATTGACAATCCTTTATAAGTTAGAGTGGAATTGTTCCGATCCATTGAAAAAAATTTTAATAATACAATGATAGAGATCATTGTATATCTCTCTATTAGATAGAATTGAACTTATGGGGTTACACAACAAAGAAATTAGATCTGAAATAAGTAATTGGGCTTATGAAGTCTCAATTGTGTTTAGAGAAACTCTATTCGGTTCAGGATGACCTTGCTAGTATATGGTTGGATCTATTTTTTTAATATTTAAATTTTTTATTTGATAAGATTAATTCAAATTTAATTATCTACTAATAATCTAATTGTATTAGATTCACTAGGCTCCAATTGTTAGGTGCCTAAGATTTTGGATTAAATGAATTAAGGGTTCAAGTCCTTAGTTAATTTTTTTGATAGTTTTCATTGGGCGCCACTTGATTTGATCAAGTTAGGCGTGTCCACCTATTAGAGGCATATAGAACCATTATGAGGCATCCTATGGGTGCCATGTTGGATGTGTTTTTGTGGGTGCAAAGGTTTCAATAGTTGGCACCCAAAGGATATCCTAAAGGAAGTCAAATAACTAAAGAAATAAGGATTCTTAATGCAAGTAGGAGTTGTATTGAGTGGTTGTTTGATTTTGAATAGGATTCAAATCTTATGCCTATTTAAAGGGACCTTTTCTAAGGTCTCTAGGAACTTCAACCAACAGCCCCACGCCTCCCTTGAAGAGCCCACTCCCCCTCTTTCTCTTCTCCCTTTCTTCTCCCTTGGAGATCCAATGCCCATACCTTGGGCATCCTCCATCTTCAATGCCCAAAGGTGTTTGGGCATCCCCTATTGCTTGCTAATTTTTAGTTCCTAGTTGCTCTATGATCTAGAAAAGAAAAGTAAGAGAAGAAGGGAAGAAGAAGATTAAGGAAAGGATCAAAGAATTGATCGCGATCCAGACTTCGTTCAGAT
>NC_025997.2:98075191-98168738 GCF_000442705.2 Elaeis guineensis | reverse complement strand
CTTGTTCCTGACACGCTTAGTTTCGATTGTCTGAAGGAGCTACTCCCTTGTTATAAGCTCATGCCAAAAGAAAAGATATGCAAATATGAACTTTTATTTAAGGCAAAGTTATCGGTAATACGTTCGTAAATTTTTTTGAATTCCATGGTCACCGAAGGTCCGCTCCTCCGAGCTCTTTTAGATAGTATATCTCAGGTCGGACTACCTCCCTGACTTCATACAGGCCTTCTCAATTTGGGGCAAGTTTTTCTTGATTCTAAGATTGTAAAATAACAGCTTGCCAAAGTACTAAATCCCCGCTCTAAAGGCTTTGCTCTTGACCCAGGAGTTGTAGTAGTGGGCTGCTTTCTGCTTGTAGGCTGCCATCCAAACTTGAGTGGTCTCTCGCTTTTCTTCTAACAAGTCAAGGTTGGCCTTGAGATCCTGTGAGTTGCACTGCTCGTCGAATGCCATGACTCACGCCGACGGAAGTTTGAGTTCAATCGGGGTAACGACTTCTGCTTTTCGAAGGCTAAGGCAAAGGGGGTCTCCCCGTGGACAGTCTTTTGGGTAGTTCGGTATGCCCATAACACATGATAAAGCTCGTCTGCCCAAGTTTTCTTTGCTTTTTCAAGTTCGCCTTGATTCCTTGCAATAGAGTCCTGTTGGTCACTTCGGCTTCGCCATTTGCTTGCGGATGGGCTACTGACGTGAAGTTATGGGAGATGTTCAAGTCCTCACAAAATTTAGCAAACTTTGCTCCAGCAAATTGTCGCCCATTATCAGTAATAAGAATTCTGGATAAGCCGAACCTACAAATGATTGACTTCCAGATGAAGTCCTGCACTTTAGCTTTTGTGATTTTCGCCAATGGTTCGGCTTCGACCCACTTGGTGAAGTAGTCAATTGCCACCAGGAGGAACTTTCGCTGCCGAACGTCATGGGAAATGATCCAAGGATATCCATCCCCCATTATGCAAACGGCCATGGGGCACTCAAGGTGTAAGTTCGGAGGCGGGCTATCTTTGGATATTCGCATATCTCTGACATCGATCACACTTTCTGACATATCAATGGAGTCGGTGGTATATTGTAGGCCAGTAATAATCTTATCAGAGCAGTTTATGGGATAAAGATCTGCCCCCAGGTGACTTTCGCAGACTCCTTCATGTACCTCCCATAAGGCAAAGTCAGCTTCGTAAGGCCGGAGATATTTCAGGAGGGGCAAAGAGTACGACCTCTTGTACAGCTTGCCCTCATAAAAGATATATCGAGAGGCCTGGTTTCTAAGCTTCTGAGCTTCTTTTGCATCATGAGGAAGAACCCCATATTTGAGGTATGCAACCAGTGGGTCAATCTAGCTGGGTTCATGGCTGATCTCCATTACAAGCTGCGGTTCTTCCATACTTGGACATTTCAGAACTTCGAAGAGGACTTCCTTGGGTAGTTCAGTTGGAGCCAGTGTAGCCAACTTGGAGAGAAGATCGGCTCTGGTATTTTTTGCTCTTGGAATCTGCTTGATGTCAAAGCTACCAAAAGCAGGGATGATCTCTTTTACCTTTTCGAGATACTTGGCTATACTGTCCTCCTGAGCTTCATAGTTTTCGCTGACTTGTCCCACCACCAATTGGGAGTCATTGTAGACTTGGAGCCAATCTACTTCTAATTCTTTGGCAATCTTCAGTCCTGCAATCAGAGCTTCATATTCTGCTCCGTTATTTATCGCAGAGAATTTGAAGTGCAGCACATACTCCACGATAATTCCTTCCAGATTGACCAAGATCAGGCCCACGCCCGTGCCTGACATGTTGGAGGAACCGTCCACATAGAGGGCCCAAAAACCATCATGGAGATCTGTTCTTTCCTCAGGGGAGTTTGGCTGGAGCCCTGGGTTGTCAGCTTCACCTCATTCAAGTTCGGCTTCTTCTGGGATAGTACATTCCACTATAAAGTCTGCTAATATCTAGGCTTTTATCATCGATTGAGGTCGATAGTTGATATCGAATTCTGTGAGCTCGATCGTCCATTTCACTATTCTTCCGGAAGCATCCGCTCAATGCAGAACTACCTTAATCGACTGGTCGGTGAGCAGTGTTATGGTGTGCCCTTGAAAGTAAGGTCGGAGCCTTCAAGCTGCAATCAACAAGGCATAAATTAGTTTCTCTAACTTAGTATACCTGGTTTTGGCATCTCTCAATACTCGACTTATGTAGTAGATCGACCGTTGAATTTTTGCTTCTTCCTTAACCAGAACTGCTGTGAGAGCCATAGGGGAGACTGCCAGGTACAGGAACAACTCCTTTCTAGGTTCGGGCTTCACCAATAGCGGAGGTGAGCCGAGGTAGTCTTCAATTTTTCAAATGCTCGTTGACATTCAGTGGTCCAACAGAAGTTCTTCAGCTGCTTGAGAGTCTGAAAGAAAGGTAGGCACCGTTCGGCCGATCTTGAGATGAAGCGATTCAGAGCTGCTACTCTCCCAATAAGGTGCTGAACTTCTTTTATTGACTTCGGGGTGGTCATTTCCTGAATGGCATGAATCTTTTTTGGATTTGCTTCGATCCCGCACCCCGATACCATAAAGCCCAAGAATTTTTCTGAGGTTACTCCAAAAGCGCACTTGGTTGGGTTCAGCTTGATCTTGTATTTTTGGAGGGCGCTGAAGGTCTCCTCAAGGTCGGCGACGTGGTTCACTGAGGATTTGCTTTTTACAAGCATGTCGTCCATGTAGACCTCCATGTTGCGGCTGATCTACTCTTTGAAGATCTTGTTCACCAACTGTTGATAGGTTACCCCTGCATTTTTTAGGCCAAAAGACATGATCCTGTAACAGTAAAGACCATGGTCAGTGATAAAAGCAGTCTTTTCTTCGTCCTCTAGTGCCATCCTGATTTGATTGTAGCCGGAGAATGCATCCATGAAAGTGAGAAGCTTGTGGCCCGAGGTTGCATCCACTAATTGATCAATTCTGGGCAGAGGGTAACTGTCCTTCGGGTAGACTTTGTTCAGCTTTTGAAGTCTATATACATCCTCCACTTGCCATTCACTTTCTTGACGAGAACCACATTGGAGATCCAATTCGGATAGTTGACTTCTCTAATGAACCCAATTTTTAGGAGTTTATCAACTTCCTCATCTATTACCTTCTACCTTTCTGGTACATGACCTCGGATTTTTTTCTTCATCGGTCGATGTTTGGGATCAATAGCTAGACGGTGTTCCATGACTTCTGCATCAATCCTCGACATGTCCGTCGGAACCCAAGCAAAAATATTCGCATTCTTTATAGAAAATTGATGAGCTGTATCCGTACCTCTTCTCTCAGGTTGGAGCCGATCTTCACCACGTGATCTTCATTCCCATAGTTCAAAGGAATTGAGACAAGATCTTCAATTGGCTCACCCTATTCTTCAGCAAGGTCATCGCGGGTGTCTAATCCATCAACCGGACAGAGGTCAGACTGACCATTTCTTTGTAAGGCTATATTATAGTAGTGTCTTGCTAGGACTTGATCTTCTCTGACCTCTCCGACCCCTTGGCTTGTAGAAAATTTCAATTTCAAATGGTAAGTCGATACCACAGCTCGGAGGGTGTTGAGGTCAGATCGGTCGAGTATTGCGTTGTAGGTAGACGGTACCCTTACTACCAGAAAATCTACTTGCGCTCTAGATTGTTTCGGACACTGACCTGCAACTACGGTCAAAGTTATGATATTTAAATTTTTTTTTTTTAAACATACATATATGTCCCGATATTGAAATTTCAACAGTGGTATCAGAGCCATGAGTTTCATATGCATGAAATTGACATATATATTTTGAAAAAAATTTATAATCTGATTTTTTTTCTTGAGACATGAGATGTAGATGGGTATTTTAAATCTAAAATTTATTTTAAGTTTAATTTTAAAATATATAGTTGATATGTGAAAGTATGAATAGATCTGAATTTTATTCTAGAATAATTTTTAGTTCATAATTATGTGATATGTAGATGCATGCATAAATTTAAAATTTTATTTGACCTAATTTATGATTCATATATAAGATATATGATTATATATTTAGGCCAAAAAATTATTTTTAATATGATTCATGATTTATATATGAGATATATGATATCCTGTTATGATCTGAATTTTGTTTAGATCTGAATTTTATACACATATATGGGATATATGTTTGTATGTTAAATCTGAAAAATAATTTTATAATTTAAAACTTATCTTTTATGCAAAGAATTTATATTTAAAATTTAGTTTTGGAATATGAAATTTATGTTTTTGCATGAAGATTTTGGTTATGGATAAATCAAAAATTAGATCATGTAATTAGATTTCATCTCAAATTTTTGATTTGAACATTATGGGTTTAATTTGATTAAGTAATTGATCAAATCAAATTAAGTATTGATTACAGTTAGATTAATTAAGTTATATGATCATACAATTATTGTTGATCAAATTGATTAAATTCTATATATAGAATCGATGAACCACTCTATTTGCAAAAGGTTTAGTGGTTGCATATTCTCAGTATACCATGGTGGTTTAGTTGCATCAAGAATACGCAACTACTCTATTAGCAAAAGTTTGCTCCAAGGTAAGGATGGGGTTGGGTCGAATAACTATTAAGTGAGAAACTCAATGATGACCTTGTACTTGCTTGTGAATGGTGGGTCGGGCTTAACTAAAGAGTGTGATCAATAACTGTTAGGTGAGCTCACATGACTTAGAGACCAAGTTGCTGCAATATACTTAGAAAAATATCTAGGCAAAGAGTTATCCTCGCATCAGTGTGCATATTATCAATAACTATTAAGTGAGGTATATGACATCGGTGGGACCGCAGCATCCACTAAAAATCCATTTATCGTATTAGAATTTTTATTTTCCATCCAAAGAGTGGAGGGATCTAAAAAATTAATGAGATTTATTGTTTGCATCTCAAAATTTTTAGAAGCAAATATAACTTTAAAAGTATAAAAGTTTAACTTGAATCTTTACTCTCATAGTTAAAGAATGTCAGCCTCAAACCCTCTAGCCCGCATCCTTGAATCCAATCATTTAATCAAAATAATCTATAAAGACTGGCTAAGAAACCTCAAGATTATCCTGACTTCTAAAAAATTAGGTCATGTACTCGACCAAAAATCCTTTTTATTACCAAACTGTCCCACTGCTGAGCAAAGAGCTGCTTATGAAAAATGGATGGATGAAGACAATCGGGTCAAGTGCTATGTGCTGGCATTTATGTCAATGAGTTGCAAAGTTAGCATGAGCATATGCCTACTGCCAGGGCTATGATCACTTACCTATAAGAGTTATATGGTGAGTAGAGCCCTACAGTGCACTTCGAAGTATCCAAGAGACTCTTCAATTTGAAGATACGCAAAGGGCAGTCAGTCCATAAGCACTGTATGACAGTAATCAAGGATGTTGAGGAGCTTGGAAAGCTCATGCTTAATATGCAAAAAGAATTACAGATGAATTTGATCTTTCAATCCCTTACGAGTTCATATAGTCAATTTATTATAAATTTTTATATGAACAAACTTGATTGCACTATATCTGAACTGGTTAATATGTTGGTCACTACGAAAGGAACCTTGAAGAGTTCAAGGGATACTATTCTTGCTGTAGAGCGAACTTCTTCTAAGAGAAAGTCTAGTTGGAAGAAGAAGATAAAATCTGCTAAGAAGAAGAAGAAAGAGAGCAAGCTAAAGAAAAATGTTCCAAAGAAGGCTGAAGCAAAGGAAAGTGTTCCCACTGTGATGCTGAAGGCCACTGGAAGAGGAACTATCCACTCTATCTAGAGAGCCTAATGACCAAGAAGGGTGATAAACCTGCAGAAGATATGCTCGTAATTGAATTTAATTTTATGGTTTCTTCTACTACTAGTTGGGTATTAGACTCTGGTTCGAATGCTCATATATGTACCTCAATGCAGAGTCTAATAAAAAGTAGGATGTTGAGGAAAGGTGATATGATCTTTCGGATCGATAATAGAATAAAAGTTGCTGCAGAAGCCATTGGCACTTATTCTCTTTGATTACCGTCAGGATTTAGATTAGATTTAAAAGACTATTATTTTATTCCTGTGACTAGTTGGAATTTGATTTTCGTGTCTGAGCTAGCATAGGAAGGTTTTGATTTTAATTTTAATAAAAATTTTTATTTATTTATTTATGAAATAAATTGGTTGCACGTGATCTTTTAATTGACAGTCTGTATCACTTGCATGTTGATGCGAATATGAATTTGAACGAGCAAATAGTGAGTGTCGTAGGTCAAACGAGATCCAAAAAAGAAATTAACTAGAAGTACTTGTGGCATCATAGACAGGCCATATTGGAGAGGACAGGATAAACAAACTAAAAAAGGATGGAATCTTTGGCTCTCTTCATCCAGAGTCGTATCCAGCTTGTGAATCTTGCCTTCAAGAAAAAATGATCAAGTTATCCTTCGTAGGATATGGAGAAAGGGCCACTGAGTTACATGCTTTGGTACACACCGATGTATGTGGGCCATTTGATATGCAGACCAGGGATGGTTATAGCTACTTCATTATCTTTATTGATGATCTGTCTAGGTATGGGTATGTGTATCTAATGAAACATAAATTTGAAGTCTTTGAAAAGTTCAAAAAATTCAGAAATGAAGTAGAAAAATAAATAAGGAAGCCCATCAAGGTTCTTCGATCTGATCGAGGAGGTGGATACTTTAGTCAAAAATTTTTGAAATATCTCAAAGATAACGGCATAATCTCTCAATAGACTCCTTCCGAAACACCTCAGCTCAACAGAATATCTGAAAGGAGGAATAGGACCCTATTAGATATGGTCAGGTCCATGATGAGCTTTACTAATCTACTCTTAAATCTTTGGAGACATGCCTTATTAATTGCAATTCACCTATTGAATAGGGTTCCATCAAAATCCATTCCTACCACACCTTATGAGATATGGTATGATAAGAAGTTGAGTCTAGATTATTTTAAGACTTGGAGATGTCCGACCTATATTAAGAGACAAATGACTGATAAATTGGAGGATAGATCTGTAATAGCTCATTTTATAAGGTATCTAAAAGAATCAATGGGATAGTACTACTTTTCACAAGATCACAATGTAATTGTGAGTCAGAATATCATATTTTTAAAAAAATAATTTATCCAGAATGATGGTAGCGAAAGGTTAGTTGAGCCCAAAGAGAAGGTCTCTGAAGAGCAAAGAGCTATAGATCCTCAGGAACTCATTATTTATAAGCCAGTAGTTGACATTCCTCCACCACCTCATAGATCTAGCAGGGTCTCCTGACCTCCAGAAAGGTGCATGGGTATGCTTACGGTGGAAGTAAAGAAAATATTCCTTATGGGAGATAAGGGTCATGGTGATGATCCTAATAGCTTTGATGAGGTGATGTCTAACATCAATTCTGAAAATGATTAGATGCAATGAAGTCAGAAATTGACTCGATGCATTCGAACCAAGTATGGACTTTAGTGGATCCACCCAAGGGTATAGTACTCATTAGGTGTAAATGGATCTACAAAAAAAAAATAGATGCCGATGGTAAGGTAGAGACCTATAAAGCTAGGCTTGTGGCAAAAGATTATAGCCAGTGCGAGGGTATTGACTATCAAAAACTTTTTCATCCGTAGCCATACTGAAATCCATCCACACTTTGCTTGCTATTGCAGCTTATTATGATTTTAAAATCTGACAGATGGATGTAAAAACTACCTTCCTGAATGGATATCTTAAGGAAGATATCTATATGTAGCAGTCTTTGGGTTTTGTATCTGATGATGGTGATCACAGAGTCTGCAAGCTGCAAAGATCTATATATGGATTAAAGCAAGCTTCTCAAAGTTAGAATCATCATTTTGATGATGCGATTAAAATATTGACTTCATCAAGAATGATGAGGAACCTTGGGTATACAAAAGGATCAGTGAAAGTGCAATAATATTTTTTATATTGTACGTGGATGATATTCTCTTTATTGAGAATAATATTCCCATATTGACCATGGTCAAAAGATGGTTGTCTAAGAAATTCTCCATGAAAGACCTAGAGGAAGCATCCTATATCTTAGAATAAAAGTCTATAAGGATAGATCTAAAAGGATGCTAGGCCTGTCACAAAAGCTATACATAAAAAAAATGCTAAAGAGATTGAGCATAGAAAACTCTAAAAAAGGATTTTTACCTCTTAGGCATGGTATTCATCATTCCAAGATAATGTGTCTGACCATGTCTGAGAAAGTTCAGTGCATGAGTAGAATTTCTTATGCCTCTGTCATAAGGAGCCTCATGTGTGTCATACTATGTACTCGACCTAATATTACCTTTGCTGTGAGTGTCACGAGCAGAAATCAGTTGAATTTAGGTAAGGAGCATTGGATAGCTATGAAGAACATCTTTAAGTACTTGAAAAGGACTAAGGATTTATCTTGATCTTTGAAGGAGGTTCTGAGTTGTGAATCAAGGGGTATACTGATTCAGACTTCATATCTGATCCTGATGATAAAATGTCTACGTTAGGATATATATTCGTATGCAATGGTGGTGCAGTCAGCTGGAAGAATTTCAAACAATCCATCATAGCAGATTCAACCACAGAGGCTGAATATGTCGCTACTTCGGATGCTACAAAGAAAGGCTTCTAGTTCAAAAAATTTATTATGAAACTTAGAGTTATGACATCAGATGTCATACCACTTTACTGCAACAATAATGGAGTCATAGCACTTGCTAAAGAGATGAGGTCTCATCAGAAATCAAAGTACATCAAATGGCGGTATCATATCATATGCGACTATCTCAAAAAGAAATATGTCTAGATACGAAGAGTAGACTCTGTGGACAACGTGGCAGACATGCTGACAAAGTAATTGAGCCAGTCAAAAATGAAAGTTCACCTTGAGAGGATGGGACTTTGATTAGTGGCCAATTGACTTTAGTCTAAGTGGGAGATTGTTAGAGTATGTTCTAGAAGTCAATATAGCTGACACATTATAATAATGTTAGAACATAATTTTGTACTTAATACATTAATTTGATCAATAAAAGGGGATGTTTAATTTTCATTCAAGTGTAATGTGTCCTTGAATCATCCATGAAATTAATATTTTGATACATATCTCAAAGTATTGAGAATTGAAGATATGTATTTAATTCTTAAATGCTCTGAGTCATTATAAAAATGGTGATCGATTCGGATAGATCGATGCATAGATCACTTCCTTCAGGATAGATAAGTCACTGGTCTACTGTGTAGAGATACTGAATGATGAGAGCGGATAGTTGTTAGAGAATAATTAATACTGAGTGTGACCATACAAGAGATCACTTAGATTTTTGCTTGATCATCAATGATTGTCGTAATACTGTAGTTATGTGAATGGTCCTTTGACCAATGATAGTACGACTGCTCACAGTGAGGCTACTGAAGTTTGATTGATATATAAACATGATCTCAATGAGTCATTGTAGTAGATGTTGGTGATAGTTGATCCACTGTAAGAGTAGGATGTGCATCTAGATGGAATCTATCGATCTTGATAGAAAGTAGTAGTCCTATGAGATTTGAGAGACTATGTTTGAGTCGTAACCACAGCAGTGTGATTGTTGGAAAAGAGTTTCTATAAAGATCACAATTGGACTTGAGCTGATCAAATCTATCATATGACTAATGATGAGGTTTGACAATTTATCCATGATATTCCATCTAGTCGAAACTCACGATAGAGGGACTGAATCACACAAAAACTACACCATGAGATTCTTTTTCAGTTCTATTGGGTTGCCACTACATACTGTTAGGTGTCACTGATGGATTGTAGAGCTCACTAAAGTTGCTTAGGATTGACAATCTTTTATAAGTTAGAGTGGAATTGTTCCGATCCATTGAAAAAAATTTTAATAATACAATGATAGAGATCATTGTATATCTCTATTAGATAGAATTGAACTTATGGGGTTACACAACAAAGAAATTAGATCTAAATAAGTAATTGGGCTTATGAAGTCTCAATTGTGTTTAGAGAAACTCTATTCAGTTCAGGATGACCTTGCTAGTATATGGTTGGATCTATTTTTTTAATATTTAAATTTTTTATTTGATAAGATTAATTCAAATTTAATTATCTGCTAATAATCTAATTGTATTAGATTCATTAGGCTCCAATTGTTAGGTGCCTAAGATTTTGGATTAAATGAATTAAGGGTTCAAGTCCTTAGTTAATTTTTTTGATAGTTTTCATTGGGCGCCACTTGATTTGATCAAGTTAGGCGTGTCCACCTATTAGAGGGCATATAGAACCATTATGAGGCATCCTATGGGTGCCATGTTGGATGTGTTTTTGTGGGTACAAAAGTTTCAATAGTTGGCACCCAAAGGATATCCTAAAGGAAGTCAAATAACTAAAGAAATAAGGATTCTTAATGCAAGTAGGAGTTGTATTGAGTGGTTGTTTAATTTTGAATAGGATTCAAATCTTATGCCTATTTAAAGGGACCTTTTCTAAGGTCTCTAGGAACTTCAACCAACAGCCCCACGCCTCCCTTGAAGAGCCCACTCCCCCTTTTTCTCTTCTCCCTTTCTTCTCCCTTGGAGATCCAATGCCCATACCTTGGGCATCCTCCATCTTCAATGCCCAAAGGTGTTTGGGCATCCCCTATTGCTTGCTAATTTTTAGTTCCTAGTTGCTCTATAATCTAGAAAAGAAAAGTAAGAGAAGAAGGGAAGAAGAAGATTAAGGAAAGGATCAAAGAATTGATCGCGATCCAGACTTCGTTCAGATTCACAGACTAATTTTTCTTAGAGAAAAAAATTTAATGTAAAAAAAACTATTCCAAATTGATCCTGAGTAGATACCCATAGAGGTTGGGTACTTACGTGCTAAGAGAAAATCTATTCTCTTTTAGATCTAAATTTGAAGAAAGAATTTGCGAAATAGGTATGTGATTCGATCACATATTCAATTCAGCATATGTTTAATTTCAGCATATGAAGTAGATCCTAGTGATTTATATTTTATGTATGTATGATGTAGATTAAAAAATATTTTAATCTTCTATTCTATTGTGATGTTTAAAAAAAAAAATTGGAACATGCATGCATATCTCGATATTGAAATTCCAACAAGGATTTGATTCTAGTCACTCCTCGATTTTTTCTATTAGTTTATCGTTAACTTCCATATGAACAAACTAAATATTAGCCTACTTGAACTGTTGAGTGTGCTTAAAATAGTAGAGAGTCATTTCAAAGGTGGAAAAGCTCCAATTTTTCTTATGGATAAGATCTCCAAGAAGAAAAGTAAGAAGGATTCTAAGAAAAAGACAAATCTTAAGGCTAGCATCTTGAAAAAGTAGGTGAAGAAGATCTCTGCAAAGGATACTTGCTATCATTGCGGTAAGGACAGGCATTGGAAAAGGAATTGCAAGGAATACCTTATAATTTTGAAGCACAAGGAAGCAAATATTGCTAAAGGTTTATATATGATGTAAACAAACTTATCATTAAGTATTTCAACTTTAGATTCTTGGGTATTGGATATTGCCTGTGGCTCACATCTTTACAAATCATTGTAGGATCTGTAGAAAATATAGAGTCGGAATAAAGATGACTTCATGCTATTCAGTGCTAGTAGAGAGTCCATCTAGGTTGAAGTCATAGGAATCAAAATGTTGAAGTTACTTTCGGACAAAATTTTAGAATTGAAGATCTGTTATTATATTCCTAAAATTATTAAAAATATTATTTCTGTACTTTATTATTAGAAAAGATTTTGAAATAAAAACTAAGAATAATTGTTGTTCTATTTATCATTCTAATAAATTTTATAGAAATACTTATATTAATAATGATCTTTTATTCTTATCACTTAATGATAATGTACTTCATATTGATAATATGAAGAAAAAGAAGAAAGAAGATATAAATATCACATACCTCTATATTGCCGACTTGGTCATATAAATTAGTCAAGAATTAATAAGTTATATAAAGATAAATTATTTGATCCTTATGATTTTGAATCATATGGAACTTGTGAATCTTGTCTTATAGATAAGATGATCAAGACTCTATTTACTGGACATGGAGAAAGGGTGAGTAACATTTTGGACCTAGTACATACTGATGTTTGTGGTCCAATATCAACTCAGGCCAGAGGAGGATACTCCTACTTCATCACATTTACTAATGATAAGATTTTGGATATGTGTATTTAATGAAATACAAATCTGAACCCTTTGACAAGTTTAAAAAGTATCAAAGAATGGTTGAGAGACAAACTGGCAAAAATATTAAAGCTCTTCGATCTGATTTAGGAGGAGAATACTTAACTAGTGAGTTCCTCGATCATTTAAAATAAAATGATATTCTCTCTCAGTGGACATCTTCTTACACTCCATAATTAAATAGTATTATGAAAAGGAGGAATCGCACCCTATTAGATATGATGCAGTCCATGATGTGTTTCATAGGTCTTCCTATCTCCTTTTAGAGATTTGCTGTCGAGACCGCGGCATATGTTTTGAACAAAGTACCATCAAAATCTATCTCTAGCACTCCATATGAGATATGGAAAGAGAAAAAATCCAATCTTAAACACTTTAAGATTTGAGGTTGCCCTACTTATGTGAAAAATATTGATGGACATAAGCTTAGTGCTAGATCAGAGAAATACAGATTTGTAGGTTATCCTAAGAAGAATATAGGATATTACTTCTACCACCCTACTCAACAAAAGATATTTATTAGTAGGTATGCCACTTTTTTGGAGAAAGAATTCATTCAAGAAGGAGACAGTAGGAGGATAGTTGAACTTGAAGAAGTTCTAGACCTACATCTATCCAAATCAACATGTGGAGAATTCACAAGCTGATGCTCAACCAGAAGTGTCTATTGTTGAGGCACAGCTACTACGTACACCTCCTCTTCGAAGGTCAAGTAGAGCACTTAATGTACCACTTAGGTATAGATTTATCATTGAGAATGACAATACATCCCATATCATTTGGAATGATGATCCTATGACCTATTCAAAAGCTATCATGAGTAGTGACTCTGATAAATGGCTTGAAGCCATAAAATCTAAAATAGACTCCATGTATAGCAACCAAGTTTGGACTTTAGTTGTTGCACCTGAGGGTGTGACCCCCATAGGTTGCAAATGGGTCTTCAAGAAGAAGATTGGAGCAGATGGTCAGGTAGAGACCTATAAGGTTAGACTGCTGGCAAAAAAATTTAGATAAAAATAAGGTGTTGATTATGAAGAAACCTTTTCGCTCGTTGCCATGCTCAAGTCTATTCAGATTATGCATGCTATTACTGCATTTTATAACTATAAGATCTAGCGGATGGATATCAAGACTGCTTTACTCAATAAAAATCTTGAGGAAGAAGTCTATATGACTCAGCCATAGGGATTTATCTCTAGTAGGAAAGTAAATCAAGTATACAAGCTAAATAAATCTATTTATGGATTAAAGTAAGCAGCGAAGAGTTGGAACATCTATTTTGATGAGACAGCAAATCATTTGGCTTTATCAAAAATATGAATGAACCTTGTGTGTATAGAAAATTAGTGAAAGTGCTATTATCTTCTTGATCTTGTATGTAGATGACATACTACTCATTGGGAATGACATCCCTATGTTGCAATTGATTAAGACATGGCTATCATAAAAGTTTTTCATGAAAGACTTGGATGAAGCACCCTATATACTTCGTATAAATATTTATAGGGATAGATTGAAAAAGGATACTTGGTTTATCCCAATCAAGGTACATAGACTTTGTGTTGAAGAGGTTCAACATAGAGGGAAGTAGAAGAGATTACTTGCCTATGGGTCATGGTATGCAACTCTCTAAGAAGATGTCTCCTAAGATACTAGAAGAGAGAAATAGAGTGAGTTCTATTCCTTATGGTTCGACTGTAGAATCGATAATATATGCCACATTGTGTACCAAGCCTGATGTGGCTTATGCATTAGGCATTGTAAGCAAATTTCAGGTAGATCTAAGGGAAGATCATTAGAAAGCTGTGAAAAATATACTCAAGTACTTGAGAAGGACTAGAGATATTTTTTTTATGTATAGAGGATCTGATTTGAAACTTGTTGGTGCAGAATTCCGTCGATGCTGGATGAAACTGGAGTCGAGGGGATCACGGCCGCCATCGAGACCTGCAAGGGAAGTCTAAATCGGAGTTGGGGGTGCTCCGGCAAGACCCTCCGATGCTCATGTCAGTACTCTGCTTCAACAGAAATAGAGCACTCGAATGAAATTTTAGCAGAATTTAGAGATACTGCTTAGAGCTTAGAGGAGAACGTATATGGGGGGTCTCTTTTATAGACGGAAGAGCGTAACTGACTGACAGCGACATCTGTAACTGCCTGGTAGTGGGCCGTTCGGAGCCACATGGAGTTTGTTACGGAGAGTAGTGGTATCTGTTGTCGCGACTTGCTGGAGAGTGGTGGGGCCACGTGGAGTTTGTTCCAGAGAGTGAAGTGGTGTCCGTTGTCTCGACTTGTCGAAAGTTCGGGCTGGACGGTTGAAGCTTGGTTAGGACGTCTGGTGGAGTGGAATAGCTCTCTGTTTCAGAAATTTAAGAGAAGCTTGGATATTTTTGAGGTTGCTGACGGGTTAACTGTTATTGGGTGCCTTAGGCGTTGATGCTGCAGACGAAAGTCATCTGCTGTAGAAGTTCGGACGGAAACTTTCTATTGGAGAAATCTGGTTGGAGTCCGATTGCTAGAGAAGTCCATCTGAAATTTATCTGATGTAGAAGCTTGTCTAAAGACTATCCGCTGGAGAGGTCTGGTTGCATGAGGAATCTGGCAGAAGGTCAATCGATAGAGAGATTCAGAAGATGTTGTGAAAGTTCGTCCACTGGAGGAGTTTGGAGGACACTGTGGAAGGTCGACCGCTGGAGGGGTCCGTAGAAAATTTGTCCATTGGAGGGGTCTGGTTGGCACTATTGAAGTCTGGTTGGTGCTATTGAAGGTTGATGGATGGAGAGGTATGGAAGACACCGGAGACAGTCGGTCACTGTAGAAATCTGACTGTTGGAGCCTGTCCGTTGTAGAAGTTCATCTAGAATCCATCCGCTGTAGAAGTTCGGACAGAGTCTGGTTCTTGCAGAAGTCCGAAAGAAGGTCGCTTACTGTAGAAGCTCGGATGGAGATCGATTGTCGTGGTAGTCCGGATGGAGACCGCTTATTGTAGAAGCTTGGCTGAAGTCTGCTTGCAATAGAAGTTTGGATGGAATTCGCTTACTGTAGAAGCTCGGATGAAATTCGAAAAGTGGTCGACCACTGTAGAAACTTGGATAGAGTCTGGTTACTGTAGAAGTCCTGCTGCTGGAGAAGTTCGGACATTGACGAAGTCCGAAAGAAGCTCGGAGTAAAGTCGATCATGACAGGAGGAAGTCTGGAAGAGATTCGAAGAGTAGTCGATCACTGTAGAAAATCGACTGATAGTGAAGCCCAGAGAGCATTTGGAGCAATCCGATAGACGATTGAAGGAGCTCATTATTGGAGAAATCTGGAGGGTATGGTAGGAGTTCGTCCGTTGGAGGAATCTGGAGGACACTGTGGAAGGTCGACTGCTGGAGGAGTCCGGATGGTACTGTGGAAGTTTGGATGGTCGGAGGAGTTCAGAAAGACGCCGCACAAGGTCAGAAGCTGG
Source organism: Elaeis guineensis (assembly GCF_000442705.2). Lineage (NCBI taxonomy): Eukaryota > Viridiplantae > Streptophyta > Magnoliopsida > Arecales > Arecaceae > Elaeis > Elaeis guineensis. The sequence goes on along the minus strand of NC_025997.2, from coordinate 98,153,057 downwards.
AAGAGTCCTGAGAGGGTTGGCCTCTTACGAACTTCGGCTGGGGTTATTTTATACCCAACACTAGTCCTCCTACTTTCGAGTTCGGGTTTTGAATGAAAAAAGTACAGAAAAATTTTACAGCCGAAGTTGCCCCCCGGGGGCTGAGGTTATTTTATACCCAACACTAGTCCCCTACTTTTGAGTTCGGGTTTTGAATGAAGGAAATACAAAAAAAATCATAATCAAAGTTGCCCCCCTGGGGCTGGGGTTATTTTATACCCAACACTAGTCTTCCTACTTCTGAGTTTGGGTTTTGAATGAAGAAAGTACTGAGAAATTTCACAGATGAAGTTGCCCCCCTTGATTTGAAAATTCAACTGACCTATGAGCAGCAAGCGGTCAAGGATGCAGAAGCGGAGTTCGAAGTTCTGAGGAAGAGGCTTCGAGAATCGGAGAGCGAAAGCCGGCAGTTTCATCAAATATATCAAGAGGTACTGCTAAGAAAGAAGGAACTGGAAGAAGAAGTTGAGAACTTAAAGCAAACCCTGATAATGGTTGAAACCGAGAGTCCGAAGTCTGAAGAAGCCGAGCTTCCTTAGAGCTTCTTTTACCTTTTGTTCCACGTATTCTTTTCTTTTCTTTTTTTTTTTTTGGCCTTCAAAGGCTTTTGTAATGCCCTCTTTACTAATGAAATGAAAAAGAATTTTTTCATTACCTTGTCTATTCTTGCTCTGAGTTGTTATTTACCGAGCTTCTCTTATCTTTTGTCTTATTCGATGTCGATGTTGTTTGAAGGTTCCTGATCATCGCCATGTTGATTCACCCTTTTTGTTCATAATAGAAGGTTCTTTCGAGGCCATTCGAATTTAACGCTTTCTCCCGATGCTCGAGCTTGGGGCCCGAACTTCTCGTTACTTTGAGGAAGTCTGTTTTCTCCTACTAGTGTTGGGTTCTCCCTTAGAGACTGAAGATTTTTGATAAGAGTTTTCTTCCTCGTTGAGACGAGGTCCCTTGTGTCTTAGATGTAGTTCATTTTTTTCTTATCTCTGACGTAGCTCGTCGCTTTCTCTTTTTCTCTCCCTTTTTTTTATGTTTGGGCAAGGGTTTTCCCTCTGCTCCTAACAGGGTTGTAGGGGTATAGAGGAGCCGTTGAGGAGGCTTTTCTCCTCATCCGATCTTAAATGACCAGGTCTTCATTTGTGTCAGGATGAGGTTCTCCTCCTGTTCCTGACACAGTCAATTTCAGCTCATGTTCGGATGAGATTTTTCTCCTGTTCCTAACATGGCTGTGGGGGCACATAAGGACCATTGCGAGGGCCTCTCCCCCCATCCGGTCTCTTAATAACTGGCTCTTCGACTTTACTCATGTTAGGATGAGGTTCTCTTCCTGTTCCTAACATGGCTGTGGGGGCGCATAAGGGCCGTTGCGAGGGCCTCTCCCCCCATTTGATCTCTTAATAATCGGGTCTTCAATTTTGCTCATGTTAGGACGAGATTCTCCTCCTGTTCCTAACATGGCTGTGGGGGCGCATAAGGGCCGTTGTGAGGGTCTCTCCTCCCATCCGATCTCTTAATAATCGGATCTTCGACTTTGCTCATGTTAGGATGAGGTTCTCCTCCTGTTCCTAGCATGGCTGTGGGGGCGCATAAGGGCCGTTGCGAGGGCCTCTCCCCCCATCCGGTCTCTTAATAATCGGGTCTTCGTTTGTGTCGGGATGAGGTTCTTCTCTTGTTCCTGACACGCTTAGTTTCGATTGTCTGAAGGAGCTACTCCCTGTTGTTATAAGCTCATGCCAAAAGAAAAGATATGCAAATATGAAACTTTTATTTAAGGCAAAGTTATCGGTAATACGTTCGTAATTTTTTTGAATTCCATGGTCACCGAAGGTCCGCTCCTCCGAGCTCTTTTAGATAGTATATCTCAGGTCGGACTACCTCCCTGACTTCATACGGGCCTTCTCAATTTGGGGCAAGTTTTTCTTGATTCTAAGATTGTAAAATAACAGCTTGCCAAAGTACTAAATCCCCCGCTCTGAAGGCTTTGCTCTTGACCCAGGAGTTGTAGTAGTGGGCTACTTTCTGCTTGTAGGCTGCCATCCAAACTTGAGTGGTCTCTCGCTTTTCTTCTAACAAGTCAAGGTTGGCCTTGAGATCTTGTGAGTTGCACTGCTCGTCGAATGCCATGACTCACACCGACGGAAGTTTGAGTTCAATCGGGGTAACGACTTCTGTTTCGAAGGCTAAGGCAAAGGGGGTCTCCCCCGTGGACAGTCTTTGGGTAGTTCGGTATGCCCATAACACATGATAAAGCTCGTCTGCCCAAGTTTCCTTTGCTTTTTCAAGTCTTGCCTTGATTCCTTGCAATAGAGTCCTGTTGGTCACTTCGGCTTCGCCGTTTGCTTGCGGATGGGCTACTGACGTGAAGTTATGGGAGATGTTCAAGTCCTCACAAAATTTAGCAAACTTTGCTCCAGCAAATTGTCGCCCATTATCAGTAATAAGAATTCTGGATAAGCCGAACCTACAAATGATTGACTTCCAGATGAAGTCCTGCACTTTAGCTTTTGTGATTTTCGCCAATGGTTCGGCTTCGACCCACTTGGTGAAGTAGTCAATTGCCACCAGGAGGAACTTTCGCTGCCCGAACGTCATGGGAAATGATCCAAGGATATCCATCCCCTATTATGCAAACGGCCATGGGGCACTCTAAGGTGTAAGTTCGGAGGTGGGCTATCTTTGGATATTCGCATATCTCTAACATCGATCACACTTTCTGACATATTCAATGGAGTCGTGGTATATTGTAGGCCAGTAATAATCTTGTCAGAGCAGTTTATGGGATAAAGATCTGCCCCCAGGTGACTTTCGCAGACTCCTTCATGTACCTCCCACAAGGCAAAGTCAGCTTCGTAAGGCCGAAGACATTTCAGGAGGGGCAAAGAGTACGACCTCTGGTACAGCTTGCCCTCATAAAAGATATATCGAGAGGCCTGGTTTCTAAGCTTCTGAGCTTCTTTTGCATCATGAGGAAGAACCCCATATTTGAGGTATGCAACCAGTGGGTTAATCTAGCTGGGTTCATGGCTGATCTCCATTACAACCTGCGGTTCTTCCATACTTGGACATTTCAGAACTTTGAAGAGGACTTCCTTGGGTAGTTCAGTTGGAGCCAGTGTAGCCAACTTGGAGAGAAGATTGGCTCTGGTATTTTTTGCTCTTGAAATCTGCTTGATGTCAAAGCTACCAAAAGCAGGGATGATCTCTTTTACCTTTTCGAGATACTTGGCCATACTGTCCTCCTGAGCTTCATAGTTTTCGCTGACTTGTCCCACCACCAATTGGGAGTCATTGTAGACTTGGAGCCGATCTACTTCTAATTCTTTGACAATCTTCAGTCCTGCAATCAGAGCTTCATATTCTGCTCTGTTATTTATCGTAGAGAATTTGAAGTGCAGCACATACTCCACGATAATTCTTTCCAGATTGATCAAGATCAGGCCCACGCCCGTGCCTGACATGTTGGAGGAACCGTCCACATAGAGGGCCCAAAAACCATCATGGAGATCTGTTCTTTCCTCAGGGGAGTTTGGCTGGAGCCTTGGGTTGTCAGCTTCACCTCGTTCAAGTTCGGCTTCTTCTGGGATAGTACATTCCACTATAAAGTCTGCTAATATCTAGGCTTTTATCATCGATTGAGGTCGATAGTTGATATCGAATTCTGTGAGCTCGATCGTCCATTTCACTATTCTTCCGGAAGCATCCGCTCAATGCAGAACTACCTTAATCGACTGGTCGGTGAGCAGTGTTATGGTGTGCCCTTGAAAGTAAGGTCGGAGCCTTCAAGCTGCAATCAACAAGGCATAAATTAGTTTCTCTAACTTAGTATACCTGGTTTTGGCATCTCTCAATACTCGACTTATGTAGTAGATCGACCGTTGAATTTTTGCTTCTTCCTTAACCAGAACTGCTGTGAGAGCCATAGGGGAGACTGCCAGGTACAGGAACAACTCCTTTCTAGGTTCGGGCTTCACCAATAGCGGAGGTGAGCCGAGGTAGTTCTTCAATTTTTCAAATGCTCGTTAACATTCAGTGGTCCAACAGAAGTTCTTCAGCTGCTTGAGAGTCTGAAAGAAAGGTAGGCACCGTTCGGCCGATCTTGAGATGAAGCGATTCAGAGCTGCTACTCTCCCAGTAAGGTGCTGAACTTCTTTTATTGACTTCGGGGTGGTCATTTCCTGAATGGCATGAATCTTTTTTGGATTTGCTTCGATCCCGCACCCCGATACCATAAAGCCCAAGAATTTTTCTGAGGTTACTCCAAAAGCGCACCTGGTTGGGTTCAGCTTCATCTTGTATTTTTGGAGGGCGCTGAAGGTCTCCTCAAGGTCGGTGATGTGGTTCACTGAGGATTTGCTTTTTACAAGCATGTCGTCCATGTAGACCTCCATGTTGCGGCTGATCTACTCTTTGAAGATCTTGTTCACCAACTGTTGATAGGTTACCCCTGCATTTTTTAGGCCAAAAGACATGATCCTGTAACAGTAAAGACCATGGTCAGTGATAAAAGCAGTCTTTTCTTCGTCCTCTGGTGCCATCCTGATTTGATTGTAGCCGAAGAATGCATCCATGAAAGTGAGAAGCTCGTGGCCCGAGGTTGCATCCACTAATTGATCAATTTTGGGCAGAGGGTAACTGTCCTTCGGGCAGACTTTGTTCAGCTTTTGAAGTCTATATACATCCTCCACTTGCCATTCACTTTCTTGACGAGAACCACATTGGAGATCCAATTCGGATAGTTGACTTCTCTAATGAACCCAATTTTTAGGAGTTTATCAACTTCCTCATCTATTGCCTTCTACCTTTCTGGTACATGACCTCGGATTTTTTTCTTCATCGGTCGATGTTTGGGATCAATAGCTAGACGGTGTTCCATGACTTCTGCATCAATCCTCGGCATGTCCATCGGAACCCAAGCAAAAATATCCGCATTCTTTTATAGAAAATTGATGAGCTGTATCCGTACCTCTTCTCTCAGGTTGGAGCCGATCTTCACCACGTGATCTTCATTCCCATCGTTCAAAGGAATTGAGACAAGATCTTCAATTGGCTCACCCTATTCTTCAGCAAGGTCATCGCGGGTGTCTAATCCATCAACCAGACAGAGGTCAGACTGACCATTTCTTTGTAAGGCTATATTATAGCAGTGTCTTGCCAGGACTTGATCTCCTCTGACCTCTCCGACCCCTTGGCTTGTAGAAAATTTCAATTTCAAATGGTAAGTCGATACCACAGCTCGGAGGGTGTTGAGGTCAGATCGGTCGAGTATTGCGTTGTAGGTAGACGGCACCCTTACTACCAGAAAATCCACTTGCGCTCTAGATTGTTTCGGACACTGACCTGCAACTACGGTCAAAGTTATTACTCCTTCCACTGACACAGCATCGCCAGTGAACCCTACCAATGGAGAGCTTATCGGCCCTAATCGATCATCCAAAATGGATATTTTTGAGAATGCATCGTAAAATAAAATATCGATCGAGCTTCCATTATCAACAAGAATGCGACGTACATCATAGTCAGCAATATTTAAAAAAACTATGACTACATCATTATGGGAGAATTGAATCTCCTGGGTATCTTCTTCTGTAAAGGTTATAGATTCTTCAGTCCTCTGCTGCTTGGGCGGTCCGACCAATCCATTGGCTGCTCCCCATCGGGATTCTCTAGAGAGGGTGTTGATAATCTCGATTGGAGGCCGATCTTCAGACTGTTCTTCCTTCCTTGGCGGCTCTGATTGTGGTAGGGCCCTCGGCCGATCTTCCCTACCTTCAGACCGATGTCGGATGAATCTGTTGAGCCGACCTCATCTGATGAGCTCCTCAATCTCATCTCGGAGCTGAATACACTCCTTCGTATCGTGGTTGTGGTCACGATGATAGAGGTAGAACTTGTTAGGGTTGCACTTTTTGGGGTGTGTGCGCACCCTTTTCAGCCTTGGCAGCTGCTCCCTGATCTCCATCAATACTTGAGTTTTTGGAGCATTGAGAGGGGCGTAGCCATGGAATCTTCCTAGAGGATAGCTCCACCAAACTCTGCAGTCCGGGCTTCTCTGCCTACAAGCTCGGGGGGGAGTTCGGACACGCTTGTGTCTGGGGGGAGTTCGAGAACGTGGTCGAGCTTCACTCGACCCTTTTTCAGCTGCGGCCTTGCTGGAGTCGCTTGCCTGCCGCTCCTTCGTGGCCTCCTCATTCTTCAGCTTGAAGGCTTCCTCTATTCGGGCATATCCTTCAACCCGAGCCAGTAAATCAGCAAAGTCCCTGGGATACTTCTTGTTGCAGCCTATCCCCTCGTCGCCTGATCACCGAGGTCGCACACCTGTAAGAAAAGTCCTCACTGACCGAAGATGCCTCCGGTGGGGACCCTTCATCGGTCAAGTCAGAGAGGAGACTAGGCAACAGTGGAAAATCAGGGGCTCAGTGGGGGAGAGCTAGGGAGAGCTTGAGAAAGCTTAAGAGAGCTTGAGAGCCTAAAGGCGCTTACCAAAACTGTTGCCTTACCCCATTTTATAGTAGAAGGTGGTATGGTTCCGCCATTAATGGTGCAGACAACTGGGGAGTTATCAAATCGTTGGGGGCTGTCAAATCATCGAAGACTGTTAAGTCATTAAAATTAATCCTTGTCCTTGGCAGGATAATGCCCCAGGACGACCGTACCACATGTCCCTGGCAGGGCAACAGTCCATAGTGGTTGTATAACATTCAGATGGGTTGGCTGACTATATGTCGGTATTCGACTGTCGGGATGTCGGGTGGTGACTCAAAGACACCGTTGGCTGATCTGGTGCCTTATGGAAGTCAGACGTTGGCTGCCACCCCCGATAGTGAGTCGATGATGTGGGTTCGATCGTTCGGCCAGTTGGAAGCAATATTGGTCTGTTTGGCCGGCATACCTTCGATCGAATATTGTCAGCGACCATTGTCGGTAGTCATTGTCGGAGTCATTGTTGGAGTCATCCGTCGGTCTGGTGGGTAGAGTCGGGCGTCGGTCGGACCGGTCCGAGGGTAAGTCAGTGTACAGGGGTCAGTCGGTATATCTCAACACTTCTTTTTTAGGGAAAGCAGAAGGTCATTCTTTTGAAGACCGCTCTTCAGGATGGCCATTGTAACTGATTGGTCCAAGTTTCGGAGACATAAGTTCGGATGGATTCTCTCTTCTTTTGCTTGATGTTGATGAGGGACTCCGAACCTCTCTGGAGACGTCAGCTGCTAACGAAATGAGCCACAAACTGATGACTCATTTGATCAAAGGAGAAGATAGTACCCGACTTCAATGTCGAGTACCAATTTCTTGCTGCTCCCTTCAAGATAGATGGAAAAGCTCGGTATAGGATGGCGTCTGGCGTGCCATGGAGTAGCATCATTGTCTAGAAGGCCTCCAGGCGGTCAACCTGATCTGAGGTCCCATCGTAGCTCTCAAATTGGAGGAGTTTGAAGTTTGATGGGACCAGTTCCTACATAATCTTTTGAGAAAAAGGAGAGTCAGTACAGATATCCTCACCGTAAGCAGGAGGAGCATGGCGAAGCTCTTCGATCCGTCGGTTCATCTCTTGGAACCTTTGATCTAGGAGATCCTCTCGATCATGAATCTCGAGGGTCTTCTGGCAGAACGGAGGTAGGGACCCTCCGGGGGTGGAATCATGATCAGACAGAGGGCTCTTCGCCCTCTGCTTCCCCTTTTCGGGGGATACAGGGCGACTGGCCCAAGTGGGCCGCCTGATTGCTGGATTCTAGAACTCTGATGATGCTCTTTCCAGTCGCACAGATTTTCATGACTGCTGCTGCTGCATGGTCTGCACCGCTTCGGTAAGACCTCTGACCTGCTGAACCAGTAGGTCGAACTGCTCCATGCCGACTGCCATTGTTAGAGGAGGAGGAGCCTAAAAAATTGGAGATGAGGTCGGAGCCGACGGATCTTGCTTAGATCTGACCATGGAGGTCGTAGATCGCCTGGTGGATGCCTTTCGGGGAGGCATCAGGTTGGGATCTGGCCAGAGAAGAAGAAGAAGATGTCGACGAAGATGATCGGAGATAGTCCTGTTGAGTACTCCTTTAAAAACAAGGGTCCTATGAAGACACAGGCCCTTCCTCTAGCGTCAATTCTGTTGGTGTAGAATTCTGCCGATGCCGGATGAAGCTGGAGTTGAGGGGATCATGGCCGCCATCGAGACCTGCAAGAAAAGTCTAAACTGGAGTTGGGGGTGCTCTAACAAGACCCTCTAATGCTCAAGTCAGTACTCTACTTCAATAGAAATGGAGCACTCAAATAAAATTTTGGCAGAGTTTAGAGATAGTGCTTAGAGCTTAGAGGAGAACGTATCTGGAGGGTCTCTTTTATAGACGGGAGAGCGCAACCGACTGACAGCAACGTCTGTAACTGCCTGGTAGTGGGTCATTCGGGGCCACATGGAGTTTGTTATGGAGAGTAGTGGTGTCCGTTGTCGCTACTAGCCGAAGAGTGGTAGGGCCACGTGGAGTTTGTTACAGAAAGTAGAGTGGTATTCGTTGTCGCGACTTGCCTGGGAGTTCAGGCTGGACGGCTGAAGCTCGGTTGGGACGTCTGGTGGAGCAGAATAGCTCTCTGTCTCAGCAATCTAAGAGAAGCTCGGATGTTTTTGAGGTTGCTGATGGGTTAACTATTGTTGGGTGCCTTAGGTGTTGATGCTGCAGATGGAAGTCATCTACTGCAGAAGTTCGGACGAAAACTTTCTGTTAGAAAAATTCGATTAGAGTCTGATTGCTAGAGAAGTCCATCTGGAATTTGTCTGATGTAGAAGCTTATCTGAAGACTATCCGCTGGAGAGATCGATTGCATGAGGAATCTGGTAGAAGGTCGATCGATAGCGGGATTCGAAAGATGTTGTGAAAGTTTGTCCGCTGGAGTTGTCTGGAGGACACTGTGGAAGGTCAACCACTGGAGGGGTCCGGAGAGAATTTATCCATTGGAGGGATCTGGTTGGCACTGTTGAAGTTCGATTGGCGCTATTGAAGATTGATGGCTGGAGAGGTATGGAAGACATCGGAGATAGTCGGTCACTGTAGAAATCTGGCTGCTGGAGCCCGTCCGTTGTAGAAGTTCATCTGAAATTCATCTGCTATAGAAGTTCGGATGGAGTCCGATTCTTGCAGAAGTCTGGAAGGAGGTTGCTTACTATAGAAGCTCGGATGGAGATCGATTGCCATGGAAGCCTGGATGGAGACCGCTTATTGTAGAAGCTCGGTTGAAGTCCGCTTGCAATAGAAGTTCGGACAGAATTCGCTTACTGTAGAAGCTCAGATGAAATTCGGAAGGCAGTCGACCACTGTAGAAACTTGGATGGAGTCTAGTTACTGTAGAAGTCCTACTGCTGGAGAAGCTCGGATATTGACGAAGTCCGAAAGAAGCTCGGAGTAAAGTCGATCATGACAGGAGGAAGTCTGGAAGAGATTAGGAGAGTAGTCAATCACTATAGAAAATCGACTGATAGTGAAGCCCAGAGAGTATTTGGAGCAGTCCGATAGATGACTGAAGGAGCTCATTATTGGAGAAGTCCGGAGGGTATGGTAGGAGTTTGTCCATTGGAGGAATTTGGAGGACACTATGGAAGGTCGACTGCTGGAGGAGTCCGGATGGTACTGTGGAAGTTCGGATGATTGGGAGAGTTCAGAAAGGCACCGCACAAGGTCGAAAGCCGGAAGAGTCCTGAGAGGGTTGGCCTCTTACGAACTTCAGCTCGGATTATTTTATACCCAACACTAGTCCCCCTACTTTCGAGTTCGGGTTTCGAATGAAGGAAGTACAAGAATATTTTCACAGCTGAAGTTGCCCCCCTGGGGCTGGGATTATTTTATACCCAACACTAGTCCCCCTACTTTCGAGTTTGAATTTTGAATGAAGTACAGAGAAATTTCACAGCCGAAGATGCCCCCCTGGGGCTGGGGTTATTTTATACCCAACAAAATTGAAAGGTTATACTGACTCTAGTTTTCAATCTGATTCAGATGATAGCAAATCTATATCTGGATATATGTTCACCTTTATGGTGGAGAGTAAGTTGGAAGAGTTTCAAATAGCAAACTATTGCTATCTCAGTCACTGAGGTTGAGTACATTACTGCTAGTGAGGCTGCTAAGGAGATCATCTGTATGAAGAAATTCATCTCAAAATTAGATGTGATTTCGAGAATTGAACAACCAGTGCCACTTTATTATGACAATACTGGGACAGTTGCTCAAGCCAAGGAATCGAGGTCTCGTCATAAATTCAAACACATTCTAAGGTGGTTCCACCTTATTAGGAAGATAGTCAAAAGATGCGATGTGATCATGGAGCGAGTTGACACTAAAAATAATATAACAGATCCGTTTACTAAGATCTTGTCATTACAGTAGTTTGACCACCACTTAGATTATATGGGCATCAAGTATATGGACGATTGGCTTTAGTGCAAGTGAGAGATTGAAAGAATTATGCTCTATAAGTCAATCTCATATAGGATGTGATGGGGTGTGATAAGAGAAGAAAAAGTCTGAAAAGAATCAATAAAAAAAGATGAGAAAAAGAGTGGAAAAAATAGAAAGAAGAGAGGTGAGGAAAAAAGGCAAATGTGGTGTGCTTGTCTTACGGTTTGATTTTTTCATATGTTGGAGTATGTTATAAAATTTTTAGAGTAAATTCTCTTGGTGTGATCTTAGTGGATGTATCGAAGGCAAAAGTGCGTTGGTGCGATTATTCTACGAGAAGAAAGTGAAGGAAAAACTGCCTTTTTCCTATGTAGGATCTTTCAAATTTCATCAAATCTGAGGCAGAATAAATTAAAAATTTTTTATCCTACACTATTTTAGATCTAATATCTATTAAATTTAATTTTATTATCTGATATTTAAAATCTAAAATTAAATCTAAAAGTATGAGAAATATAGACATACCTCAAGGGTAATCTAATTATCCTGTAAATGATCGCAGCACTGCCTGAGGTTCTGATGTAGCCACTCAAACACCTGGCCTCTACCAGCATCCACTCAGGTAGGATCTGAAATGTCTTCTCCTCACAATTCTACGCTCCAAAAATTAAATCAATATCTGATTTGGAAGTACTTCAGAACTCCCTCTAAAGTTGGAGCAGCAGCCTATCGAAAATATCCTGCAGCCTTCTGTTCCAGGCGTCACCACGCCTTGTACCTTTGCCAGATGAATGTCCAACTTCTTGGACATAAAGAGGGGAGAAAGGAGAGTAGAGAAGACATAGAGAAGAGAGGAGAGGGTGGCAACTAATGGGTTTTTTGCATAAAATAACTCCTTTCGATGGATCAGAACTCCTTTGATTCAGACAATTAGAATGATCGATCATCAAAATCATTCTAATTGCTCTCAAAATCCACCAGTGACATCTAGCAGTATATGGTGGCAATCCAACAGAACTAAAGATGAACCTCTTGGTGCAGCTACCTGTGTGATTGAGTTCCTCTATCATGAGTCCCGACTGAATTAGGGTTAAGGTGAACTCCTCAAACCCAACATCAGACATATGAATCAATCGATCGATCCGAGTCCGATGTGAAACCCAATGGAAAACTTTTTTCCATTATTTCACTCTGCCATGGCCATGGGCTTAAGGACTCGATCTTTCAATCATCATAAGACTACTCCTCTCATCTACCGAGGTTGATAGATCCCATCTTGGTGCGATCTGGTTCCTACAATAGATATGCTACAGCTAACATACACCTCAGTGTTTCGAATGGCTAGGAGATCGAGTTATGATATAGTCAAACTATAACACACTCAAGGTGAACCATCGATGCACCTCAGGTCAAAGAACTAGACACACAACTGCAGCATCGAGCTAGTCATCGACGAGAAGGTAGACTTCCTTATGACTGCTCGAGGTGGTCACGCTCAGTACTCTCATTCTCAATGAATACCTATACTCTCACTCTGGTATCTTCATATCGTAGACCCAAGACTCATCTACCCTAAGGAAGCGATCGTACACCAACCTTCCAGATCGATCACCATCCTCGTGATGATCCTATGGTCAGGAGCAGTTTATGAGTTAGTTATGTAAATTCATGCATTGAATTTTCAACTCTTGAAAATATGAATTTACATTCTCACTAACTCAAAGGATGTATCACAGACACAATGTACACAATGTGATAGAAGAATAATCCTTTTATTCATTTATAGTCAAAATTATAAATTTGCCCTTAGATCGGTACAGGAATGTTTCAGCCGATCTGGCATCTAGGGCACACATCTAACAAACTCCCACTTGACCTAATGCCAATTGGCTACATATCTAAGTTCCATCTTCTCAAGGTGGGCTTCGATCTTCTATTGGCCTAATGGCTTAGTCAGTGAGTCTGCCATATTGTCTGTGGAATCGACTCTCTTAACCTCGACATAACCTTTTTCGAGGTAATCACGGATCAGATGGAATCACCGCTCGATGTGCTTGAACTTCTGGTGAGACCTTGGCTCCTTAGCTAGGCCTATGTGCCATTATTGTCGCAGTAAAGAGGGATGGCACCCGATGTCATTACTCCAAGCTCTGCGACAAACTTCTTGTACCAGAATGTCTCTTTTGCAGCTTCTGATGCAGCAATATACTCTTCCTCTATGGTGGAACTGCAATTACCGTTTACTTGAAACTCTTCCAGCTAACTGCACCACCATTGCAAATGAACAGACTCCCAGATGTCGACTTTCGATCATCTATATCAGACATAAAGTCTGAGTCTGTAAATCCCTGAATCTGGAGTTCTCCATTCCCAAAGACTGGAAACATATCCTTAGTCTTTCTCAAGTACTTAAGGATACATTTTACAGAAGTCCAGTGCTCTTCGCCTGGATTCGACTGATATCTGCTTATGACACTCACAGCATGGGCTATATCAGGTCGTGTACATAGCATGGCATACATGAGACTCCCTATTGCCGAAACATAAGGGATCTTGCTCATGCGTTCAATCTCCTCAGGTGTGCTAGGGCACATCTTCTTGGAGAGATGAATGCCATGTCTAAAAGGCAATAAACCTCTTTTGGGGTTATCCATGCTAAACAGCACCTCCTCTATGTATATCTTCTGTGAAAGTCCCAGCATCCTATTTGGTCTATCTCTATAGACCTTAATATCCAGTATAAAGGATGTCTCTCCTAGATCTTTCATAGAGAACTCCTTAGACAACCATACTTTGACTGAGGTCAACATGGGAATGTCATTCCCAATTAGGAGGATGTCATCCATGTACAATACGAGGAAGACAACTGTGCTCCCACTGACCTTTTTGAACACACATGGTTTCACCTTGTTCTTGATGAAACAAAACATTTTGATCATATCATTGAAATGAGTATTCCAACTCCGAGATGCTTGCTTAAGTCCATAAATGGACTTTTGTAGTTTGCAGACCTTGTGATCATCATCACTGGATGTGAAACCAAGTGGCTGTTCTATATAGATATCTTCCTCAAGATATCCATTTAAGAACGTCGTTTACACGTCCATCTGCCATATTTTATAATCGAAATAGGCTGCAACAGCAAGCAATGTGCGGATGAATTTTAGCATGGCTATGGGCGAGAAGGTATCCTGATAGTCAATGCCTTCGCGCTGACTATAACCTTTCGCTACGAGCCTAGCCTTGAATGTCTCCACATTCCCATCTACACCTATCTTTTTCTTGAAGATCCATTTACACCCAATAGGTACAATACCTTCAGGTGGATCTACCAAGGTCCAGACTTGGTTTGAGTGCATCGAGTCAATTTCTGATCTCATTGCCTCTAACCATTTCTCAGAGTCGATATCTGATATCGCCTGATCATAGATCTTGGGATCATCACCATGAACTCTATTTTTTATGAAAAATATTTCTTCTACATCCTCTTGTATGGTACCTAAGTACCTTTCAGGAGGACAGAAAACCCTAGTCGATCTACGAGGTGGAAGAGGTTGTGTTAGGACTGGTTCTGATTGATTAGGTTCTTCAGATTCTTTAGCTCGTTGCTCTTGGGAGACATTCTCCTTGAGCTTAATTATTCTTCCGATGCCACCATCTTGAATAAACTATTTTTCAAGATAAATAGCATTTTGACTCACAATCACATTATGGTCTTCCGAAATATAAAAATAATATCCTAATGACTCTTTAGGATATCCTATGAACCGAGTTCTAAAAGACCTAAACTCTAACTTGTCCGTCTACTGTCTCTTGACATGAGTCGGACAACCTCAAATTCTGAGATGATTCAGACTTGACTTCTTACCATGCCATATCTCATATGGTGTGGTAGGAACGATTTTAGAGGGAACCCTATTCAATACATAAATTGCTGTCATGAGACAATGTCCCCAAAGAAATTCTGGGAGGTTTGTGAAGCTCATCATGGAACAGACCATATCTAATAGGATCTGGTTTCTCCATTCTGAAATCCTGTTGAGTTGAGACGTTCCAGGTGGAGTCCATTGAGAGACTATACCATTGTCCTTAAGATAGTCTAAAAATTTTTGACTAAGGTATTCACCTCCTCGATCTAATTGAAGAACCTTAATGGGCCTTCCTGTTTGTTTTTCTACCTCATGTCTGAATTCTTTGAACCTTTCAAAGGCTTCAGACTTGTGTTTCATTAGAAATACATATCCGTACCTAGACATATCATCGGTAAAGATAATGAAGTAGATAAAGTTGCCTCTAGCCGGCACATCAAATGGGCCGCACACATCCGTATGTACTAGGGCAAGTAGGTCTGTGGCCCTTTTCCCATGTCCCACAAAAGAGAGCTTGGTCATTTTGCCTTGAAAGCATGATTCACAAACTAGATATGACTCGAAAGTCAACAGACTTAGTAGCCCGAATTTCTCTAATTTGTTAACCCTGTCTTCCGCTATATGACCTAGCCTTAAGTGCCACAGATACTTATCATTTAGACTATCTCTAGGCCTTTTAATTCCTATGGCATTCATATTTTGCTCAATATTAAAAACAAATACATCAACATGTAACTGATAGAGATCATTAATAATAAAATCATTTGCAACTTTATTATTTTCATAAAATATGTTATAATGGTCCTTATGAAAGCTAATCACATAGCCTTCTTGTGCTAAACATGAAACAAAAATCAAATTCCTGCTTGCTGCAGGCACATAATAACAGTCTCTTAAAACTAAATCTAATCCTAACGATAATCGCAGAGGGTAGGTTGCTACGGCCACAGCAGCAACTCTTGCTCTATTCCCGATACGTAGGATTATCTCCCCATCCCTCAGCCTCCTGCTCTCCTCAAGACCCTGCATAGAAGTGCACAAATGAGCACTAGAACCAGAGTCAAGCACCCAACTGGATGTAGAAGAAATTGTAAGATTAGATTCGATAATGAGCATACCTCTAGAAGGACCATCCTTCTTGTTCTTCAGGGTGGCCAGGTACTGAGGACAGTTTCGCTTCCAATGGCCTTCTGACTGACAGTGAAAACATTTTCCCTTTTTAGAAGACTTCTTCTTCGGTCCTATCTTCTTGTTCTTGCCATCCACCTTCTGCTTCTTCACGGACTTCTTTTTCTTTCCAAAAGACTTTCTCTTGGAAGAAGTCCGCTCCATAGTAAGAACTGAGCCTTTTGAACCTTTCATTGAAAGCTCAGCTGTAACTAGCATATTCATTAACTCGACCAAGGTACATTGCATCTTATGCATATGGAAGTTCATGATGAACTGACCATATGCATCGGACAAGGACTGAAGGATCACATCAATATGAAAATCCTTATCTAAGATGATACTGAGCTTCTCAAGCTCTTCAAGATCCTTGATCATTGTCAAACAATGATCTTGGACTGACTACCCATCACGCATCTTGGCCTTAAAAAGTCTTTGACAGACTTGATACTTGGCCGCGTGACTCTGTTCACCAAACAACTCTTGTAGGTGAGCCAACATTTGGTGGGTAGTCAAAATATTTTCATGTTGGCACTGCAAATCATCAAACATTGCACCCAACATGTAGTACCTGGCTTTGTTATCATCATCCATCCACTTTTCCAGAGACGCTCTCTGTTCAGCAGTCGGACATGCTGGCATGGCAGGTGGGTCCTGATCCAAGACATGAGTCAATTTTTTGAAATCCAGAATAATTTTGAAGTTCCTCAACCAGTCCTTAAAATTTGGTCCAGTCAGTCTATGAGTGTCTAAAATTTTGGTCAGGGGGTTTGAGGCAGACATATTTCCTATAGAGAGTCAAAAGTTTCTAGTTAGATTTTGTAATCAGACTCAACTAATTTGTTTAGGATTTTTATTTTTAAACAAATTAGGCTTCCACTATTTTCTTAGATTCCCACACTCCCTTGGTAGAGATGTGAAAATCTCTGTGATTAGTGATTTCTAGTGGGTGGTGCAGTCTCACCGACTGGCTCATCACCTCACCTAACAGTTATTGGTGATGGGTTAACCGATGAGTGGACAACTCTTATCTAATGATTCTCTAATCATGGTGCACCCAAAACTTGGTCTCTAATTCATGAAGCTCATCGTATTCGGGATATTGCTCCAATCCTTAGTTAAGCCAAACCCACCATTTGCACGAAATAGATTCTTGATTGGGTCCCTCGCCGTATCCAAAATATTGAGCCCAACCCATCCTCTAGTCCGTAGCATCCAATGCCTAATAGACATGGTTGCATATTCCTAGTGCAACTAAGCCACTGTAACCAGCCGAGAACAATCAACCCCGGGAAGGGCCCGCACATCCACAATGGTGGAAGACCTAGACTTAATATTTTCTCAGGGAGATTTGATTTAGGTCTCTTTAAACTTGACTTGACATAGTCATAATAATTATGACTAACTTAGTGGCATGGGTCAGCTCGAATTGTTTGCCACCTCAAATCAGAACTTGATCGACACATATGGCCAGGTAAGTGAGACCGGTGGGAGGAATATGCCATTAACTCGATAAGAATGCATTTGAGTCGAGTAGCTCCCAATTAAAAACCAATCGATCACATCTACCCAACTTACCTTAGACACCAAATTATCGAACCAGAACTAATTGGGTTAGCCGACAATCCAGGCTCTAACCACTGAGCCAAATTAGGTCTTAACTTGATTGAGTCACATCTAAATATGATTCGATCTTGACCCAGACTTAATCTTATTAGGCTGGTCAATTATTAGCTTTCATGATCTCACCTGACAAACTCTTGATTCGATTTGATCAACCGCTAGACCTAATTGAGCTACCCAAGTCCGAACCCAATCTATGAAAATATCTTAGATCTGAAATTCTCAATTTTAGACCTAACTTAATTTCATAAGCTCAATACATTAATTAAGTTTGGGTTCATAAACAAAGCATGTAAAATAAATCCCAGGGTTTCAAGATCTAGGATTTTGTAGAAAAGTAAGTTTTGATTTCTAATTAAGGATGAACGTGCGGCACCCCTACACGTCATATGAACATCCCATTGAATGGAAAGAGAGGGTCTTAAAATTCTACTTTATTCTTATGACCGGACGGCCATGAGGAACACTTTAATCAGAAATATAAATTTAACAACAAAACTAGTTAGATCTAAATTAACATATCACATATACAATTTAAGATCTAACTAATACATGCTTTGCATACATCTCATATATCAAAAATTAATCTAATTAATATGCTTTCAGATCTGATACATCACATGTAATATCTAAAAAATAGAATTTAAATTGAACTATTCAAAATAAAACTATTCTAGACAAGTTACTAGAACAATTCTACAACTAGTCTAGGCATGCAACAGATCAATTTTATGAAATAATTAAAATTTTATTTTTTATTTTTTGATCAGATTATAATAATTATAATATCAAAAAAATAGAAAATAAATTATATTTAATTTATATTTTAATCTTATTAAAATATAAAACTTAAGACTATTCATGGATTCAATTAATCCTAGTCTAGTTATGCATCTCATGCATGTTAGATCTTTTTAGATTTAATTTTAAATATTTTGATTTTAGATCCTATCATATCTGATGTAACATCTAAAATTATTTAATATCAGATAAATTAAAATTAAAATTAGATCTAAAATAGATCTGAAATAGAGCCAACAACCTAGCTCTGATACCACTTGAAGGAAAAACCATCCTTTTCCTATGTAGGATCTTCCAGATTTCATCAAATCTGGGGTGGAATAAATTAAAAATTTTTATCCTATGCTATTTTAGATCTAATGTCTATTAGATTTAATTTTATTATCTAATATTTAAAATTTAAAATTAAATCTAAAAGTATGAGAAATATAGACATACCTCAAGGGTAATCTAATTACCCTGTAGATGATCGCAGCACTGCCTGAGGTTCTGATGTAGCCACGAAAGTGCCTAGCCTCTACCAGTATCTAATTAGGTAGTATCTAGAACATCTTCTCCTCATGATTCTACACTCCAAAAATTAGATCAATATCTGATTTGGAAGTACTTCAAAACTCCTTCTGAAGTTGGAGCAGCAGCCTGTCGAAGATGTCCTGCAGCCTTCTGTTCCAGGCATCACCACGCCTTGTACCTTTGCCAGATGAACGTCCAACTTCTTGGATGTGAAGAGGAGAGAAAGGAGAGCAGGGAGGATGTGGAGAAGAGAGGATGGGATGGCAGCTAATAGGTTTTTGCATAAAACAAGTTTTATCTCGAAACCCTAGGTGCAGCAGGGTTTATATAGATCCTGTATGCTGTGCAGTGCCACATCATTTGATCAATCAAAAAATTCCAATAAATTTTGAAAAAATTTTGATTGGTGAAGTGATGTCATCTGATCATATCAGATAAGAATCCCCATGCTCTCTCCTATGTTGGCACCAACATTGGATAAGCACAAATAAGGTGGTGCCAAAGAGTCTAAGTTTATCAGGACTCTTTGGTTCTTATCCATTTGGGGTGCCCACTTAAATCCAATTGAGCTCACGCCATAATCTGATTATGGCACCCAATTTGAAGTGGTTTGGATATATGGATACTCTACAAAAATCCTCCAATGAATCCTCTTCAGTTTAAGACCCATATGTCAACTTTTGACAGATGTCCTAAAATGAAATTGGCAGGTGCTAGAAATTAGCAGGTGTTGTCTTAAATTCATCTCATGAATTAAGACAAGCCTTTTCTGAGCTGGACAAGATTCAATTAGACTGAGAGAAATCTTTCCAAGGTTCTCTGGATGAGCCAGATCACATTTGGCTCAGTAGAGATAGAAAAGATTACACGAGAAGAAAGTTAGGCTCAATCGAGTGCTAGCATGATTTTCTTGAACCTAATTGGATCTTATCCAAATCAATTGGGGTAGCCCAATTGATGACATCCAGATCCTAAATCTTATTAGTGTGACCTAGTTAAGTTTAATTCTGTATGGTAATGAGACATGTCGTGATCTCATCATCGACATCATCGAAACTCCTTTCGATGGACCAGAACTCTTCTGATTCAGACAATTAGAATGATTGATCATCAAAATCATTCTAATTGCTCTCAAAATCTACCAGTGATACCTAGAAGTATATGGTGGCAACCCATCAGAACTGAAGATGAATCTCTTGGTGCAGCTACCTGTGTGATTGAGTTTCTCTATCATGAGTTCCGACTGAATTAGGGTTAAGGTGAACTCATCAAACCCAACATCAGTCATTTGAATCAATCGATCGATCCGAGTCTGATGTGAAACTCAATGAAAATCTCTTTTCCATTATTTCACTCTGCCATGGCCATGGGCTTAAGGACTCGATCTTTCGATCATCATAGGACTATTCCTCTCATCTATCGAGGTTGATAGATCCCATCTTGGTGCGATCTGGTTCCTACAATAGATATGCTATAGCCAACATACACCTCAGGATTTCGAATGGCTAGGAGATCGAGTTATGGTGTAGTCAAACTATAACACACTCAAGGTGAACCATCGATGCACCTCAGGTCAAAGAACTAGACACGCAACTGCAGCATCGAGCTAGTCATCAATGAAAAGGTAGACTTCCTTACGACTGCTCGAGGTGGTCACGCTCAGTACTCTCATTCTCAATGAATACCTGTACTTTCGCTCCAGTGTCTCCACACCGTAGACTCAAGACTCATCTACCCTAAGGAAGCGATCGTATACCAACCTTCTGGATCGATCACCATCCTCGTGATGATCCTATGGTCTGGAGCAGTTTATGAGTTAGTTATGTAAATTCATGCCTTAAATTTTTAACTCTTGAAAATATGAATTTACATTCTCACTAACTCAAAGGATGTATCACAGACACAATGTGATAGAAGAATAACCCTTTTATTCATTTATAGTCAAAATTATAAATTTGCCCTTAGATCTGTGCAGGAATGTGTCAGTCGATCTGGCATCTAGGGCACACATCTAACAGGAAGCTAGCAGTGTTCTTGTGAAGAAAAAGCTGCAGTGGTGCATGTGTTGGGAAGAACCTTGATTATATTTTGTGTGGATCCCCATTGAAGGACTTTTATTTTGGAGTCTCGTGGAGATCATCTTCTTATCATATTGCTCATTTTTGCAAATATAAGTTTCTAACTCTTTGCATACATGATTTTGATTTGTTCGACATCTACATGGTGATTCTAGGATTTGAGTTTTGGTTGGATAGTTTTAATTGTTCAAGCTTTCAATATACATGTTAAAATTTTTTAAAATCTATATTTCATTATATGACCAAAATCCAACAATAATCTCCTCAATAAGTTTCTAACTCAATTAAGAATTAACTGAACTCAAGTCCTGATCAAATTAGGAACAAGTTTTCCTTGCAAGTAAGATTGATCTAATTAAACCCAATCCGAGTCAAACTAAATCCAATTCAATTATACTTGATTCATACCTTATTGCTTAATCAAATTAAGCCAATTAGCAATCTAATTGCTAATAAATCTTTCATTAATAATAGAGTTTCAGTCTAGTGGGACTCTCCTCCAGAGTTCCAATCCAGTGGAACTCTCCACTAGAGTCCCAATCAAGTGAGACTCTTCACCAAATCAGCCATTTGATTTGATCAAAATTTTTAATTTGTGTGACCCCATAGGTTCGAACTAAAGCCAATAGTATAGAAATAAATTTTTATACTAATCAATGTAACCATCTAGCAATTGGACTCGACATCCGGATAGGCTGAAAGATTGTAAAGCAATATTCAAGAACTTAATAGCATATGGTTATTGTATTATTTATTTCTTTGATCCTAATACTCAAGGTAACCTAGCATTTAATTGTCAATCTTGAAATAGTCAACTACATTATATTTCAAGATTTTAAATCCATCACATGGATTATCCTGATCAAGATTTCACTAAATTAAAATACACTGATGCATTAACTCTTACTTGTTCAGAGGGGTCAATCCTATCTTGACTCACGCACCGATTTGAAAAATACTTGACTTACTCAAAAATCTTCCATCACTGATTAAAAATTCAGAAAGTCTGATATTAAGGTACAGTGAATTGCTTACAAGTCATCGTGGTGATCTCAGATCAGAGGGATACTTATATCTATACTCTTCATGAGCTACTCTTAACAACAAAGTGCTCCATAATTGGTCACGTTCGATGCGAATATACTCCTATATTCCACCTGCATGTCATACCAATGTCTCTACACTCTTTGGTTAATAGGATAACCAACCCATATGGCACACAACAACTTATACTTGATATCGCTATCATCTAATTAATAGCATATCATTTGGTCCGAACATATTTTAAGGACTAAATGATAAATCCTCTTTTATCGATTAAATATAGTCCTAAGAATATCATCACAACATAGGAGTTTTAAGAAGATGGATAAAATATGATGAAAAAGATAAATAATTTTTATTAATACATATTTATATACAATGTACAAATATGAGCACAACCATCAACAGGCTGACGATTGACTTTAGGACATAATTTCCATCAGAGTATCCCTTGGCCACTAGCCTTGTCTTGTACCTGATACATCCCTACTCTGAAGACCCCTCCTTGCATTGGTAAATCTAATTACAACCAATGGGTTTCTTATCCTGTGGTAACTGCACCAATCACCACGTCTTGCTCTTATAGAGAGATTGCATCTCCTCGATCATTATTTGGACCCACCTCTCTCTATCCTGGCTCTGCATGACCTCCTCGTAGGTATAGGAATCCCCATTCGCTATCACCAGGGTATATGACACTGTCTCCTCGAAGTTATATCATTTTGGTTGCCTGACGTTCTTTTTGGGCTTGTGCAGCACAATCCCGATGTCCGTCCTATGTCTAGCTTGCTCTTGCTGGACCTCCTGACTTCTTTCATCCATTCGAGCTCTCTCTACCTATGGAGACACCTTTAAGGAGTGCTCCACCTAAATAAAGTCCTTTCGATGCACTTGCAAGTGGCAAAATAGAATAGGATGTAAGTTGTCCAACACTGCCTTGCTAGACCTCCCTGCCACTCCTCCATGCCATCTCACTTTTGGAGAACTGAATTTTCAACAAAGACGACATTCCTATCGATGATGACCTTTTTCTCCAAGGGATTGAAGGAACTAGACCTAGGATTTCAGGGTTAGATCTTGAAACTTTTTCAAGATCAGGCAGCAGAAGACTAAAATAAATTAAAATTTATTTTCTAAAATCAAAAAATCTTTATATTTAAGATCCTATTACATGATTATTACATAGCATTAAATCAGAAATTAAAATATATAGAGCATGAACTACATGTTGATCATATCAACATGTTTCTATACTACATCTAATGTATGTATTAAATAATAGATCAGATCTATTACCTTGCAAGTTAGATGTTCTAACCTTACTGATCCAGGCTTGAGGATGATGTTGCAAACTGCACATGCATCCGATCTTTAGGAGTCATCCATACGAGCCCACGAATCTCGACCAGAAGTCTTGCTTCAAAAAATCAGCACAGTATGCTAGTAGTATGCTGATCCATCTTCGATGGTCGATCAAGTGCCACCTTCTTCTTGATTTGGGTTCTTCCAAAGATGAAAAGTAGGAGAAAAAGTTTTAGATCTGAGATGCTCTCAGAAAACTCAAGATGGAGGAAGGAAAGAGATGAAACTAACAACCCTAGAAGAAGACTCTCTTCTTCTTCTCTTTACTCTCTCCTAGACACCCTATCTTGTGTCTATTATATCTCCATGACCCAAAGGTCTTTCTCTTTAATTTTTGGATGCATCAAATGCCTCTAAAATCTATATGTTCATCAAAAATTTCATGAAGAAACTCATTTTATAGAGAGAGATATGATAGAGTCCTTGTCTAGGTCAAATACCAAGTCAAGGCTTATCCAAACATGGCAAGATAAGGGGCTCCCAACTCTTGGGCTCCTCCTCCTTATTTTCATACATGGACCACCAGCAAAGGATGCACAATATGTGCCCTAAAATTTACAAAAATCTCAAAAAATATTTAGATAAATTCGGTGCAAAAAAGAAAGAGTTTTGGATTTCTAAAACTCTATCTCATAGAATTTGAAATCCAAACTTATTCCTACTTTGATTTGATCCACAACTACTTTCCATGTAAGAAAAAAGAGAAAAAACCTTTTGGATGTGGGAAAGACTTGGGAGAGGGCTTTTGTCACACAAAATTAGAGGGGATTGGCGTGAAATAAGAGAGAGGGCATGGGGGGCTTATGTGGCGCAAGGTGGAATCCTAGTCTTACTAGGATTCTATCTTATGACTTGTTTTAATTTGATTTCTCAAATCAAATCAAACTAAATTAAATCAACCCAATTAAAATAGATCTTAATTCAATTAAAAATCTAATTTAATTAGATTAAATTAGATTTAAATTTAATTTAATTTTTGAATCAAATTAGAAATTAGGTTGACCCAAGTCCTAATTGAACTAGGACTAGTTTTTTTCTTGCACTTGGCTTATCCATTAAACCAATTGGACTTGATCCAATCAAGCCCAAACTAAAATTAATTAAATCATATTCAATTAGACTTAATCTCAGTCCATTGGCTTAATCAAATTTAGCCAATTAGCAATCAAATTGCTAATCGATTCTCCTGCAACACTTGCACTAGGTTAAATGTCAATCGTATTGATCATTTAACCCTAGAACGATTCTTAATCGTTGATCAACCATCCGATCGGATCATGAACTCTAATGTGTGTGACCTCATTGGTTCGAACCTAAGTCAGTAGTATAGAAATAAATTTCTATATCAATCGAAGTAACCATCTAGCAATGGTACCCGACGATAGGATAGGTCGAATGTGTAGAACAACATCCTTAGAATCCATGCGGATATATTTTCCATATAATTCATCCCCTTGACCAAAATGATCATAGAATACCTCAGAGTTCAACTGTCAACTCTGATTAGGTTGTCCATATTGTATTTCAAAATATCAAATCTATTTGATGGATTACCCTGGCAAGATTTTGCTAAATTGAAATATAGTGACTCATTCTTCTCCAACTCTTGGAGTGGTCAATCCCATCTCGATCACACTCTGACTTTGCAAGTACTTGACTATGCCCAGAAGCCTTTCATCATTGAATTAAAAATTCAGTTAGTCCAGTACCAAAGCACAGTGAGTTGCTTGCAAGTCACTGAGGTGATCTCAGATCTAAGGGACACTTATACCTATATCCTATCAGAGTCATTCTCGATAGCAGAATGCTCTGAAGTTGGTCACGTTCAATGACGATGTATACTTACATCTCACCTGTATGCCATACCAGTGTCTCCACACTCCTTGGTTAAAAGGACAACCAACTCATATAGACTACAGCGACCTATGCTCGATAGAAGCTGTCGTCCTTATTAACAGCCTATCATTTAATCGTGAATAGTTTTAAGAACTAATCGATAAATTCTTTCATTATCGAACTTAAATAGTCCTAAGGACTTCATCATAACAACGGAGTTCATTAGAAGATGAAAGCTTATGATGAAAATATCAAAAATATATTTTATTTATTAACAAATCAATTACAATACTTGGTTGCTCAACCATCAACAGCTTGACGATTGACTTTTGGGAATATTTTCCAACAACTCCCACTTATCCTAAAGCTACTCGGCACAGTATCTAATATCCATCTTCGACTTGTGGTTGTCGAACTCCTTTATCGCCAGAGCTTTAGTGAAGGGGTCGGCTAGGTTCTCCTTTCCGTCGATCTTTTGAAGGTCGACGTCACCTTGATCCATCATCTCCCAGACTAGGTGGAAGCCACACAAAATGTGCATCATCCGCTAGTATACTTTGGGTTCCTTCGCCTGAGCTATGACACCAGTGCTGTCACAATATAGCAAAACTGAACCATCAAGGGAGGGTGCTACTCCGAGCTTGATGATGAATTTTCTCAGCCACATAGCTTTCTTCACGGCATCTGATGCTGTGATGTACTCTGCCTCACAAACAGAGTCTACCATAGTATGCTGCTTGAAACTCTTCCAACAGATAGCTCTACTATTCAGAGTAAAGATATAACCCAACATGTTTCTACTGTCATCATGGTCAGATTGAAAGCTGGAGTCTGTGAACCCCACAAATTTCAGATCTAGCTCACCATAAACCAACCATTGGTCCTTAGTATTTCTCAAATACTTAAGGATGGCTTTAACCAATTTTTAGTGGTTTTCTCCAGGATCAGATTGGTGTCTACTCACTACTCCTAGTGGGTATGCCACATCTGGTCTTGTACATATCATGGCATACATGATAGATCCCACGATCGAAGCGTATGGGACTCTACTCATACGCTCTCTCTTCAGAAGTTATCGAACAATCCTTCTTAGAGAGAAATTCTATGGCCTATCGGTAGATAGCCCTTCTTAAAATTCTCCATGCTGAACCTCTTCAGCACAGTGTCTATGTACGTGGACTGGGATAACCCAAGCATCTTTTTAGATCTATCCCTATAGATCTTCATCCCAAGGATGTAGGATGCTTCACCCAAATCCTTCATGGAGAACTACGATGACAACCAAACTTTTATTTCCTGTAGTGCGAGGATGTCATTCCTGATTAAGAAAATGTCATCCACATACAAGATAAGGAATACCACAACTGGACCATTTGTCCATTTATAGATGCAGGGCTCTTCTCCATTCTTAACGAAGCCATACATTTTGATCACCTTATCAAAATGCATGTTCCAACTTTGAGAAGCTTGCTTCAATCCATAAATGGATCTCTGAAGCTTGCACACCTTGGACTCATCTGTGGATGTAAACCTCTCAGGTTGGATCATATACACCTCTTCGGTCAGCTTTCCATTGAGGAAAGCTGTCTTTACATCCATTTGCCAGATCTCATAATCCAGATGGGCAGCTATTGCCAGCATTATCCGAATGGATTTGAGCATTACCATAGGGAAAAATATCTCGTCATAGTCAGTACCATAATGTTGACGATACCTCTTGGTAACCAAATGGGCTTTATAGATCTCCACCTTTCTGTCTGCACCCCTTTTCCTTTTGAGCACCCATTTACACCCAATGGGTTTAACCCCTTCAGGTGGGTCAACCAATGTCCATACATCATTGGCCTTTATGGACTCCATTTCAGATTTTATGGCTTCAAGCCATTTTTCAGAATCAGGTCTCTGCATTGCATCCATATAGATGATCGGATCCTCATCGTTCTCATCGAGTTCGATGGGATCACCTTTTCAAACCAAAAAATCATAGTATCTGTCCAGCTGATGCGGTACTCTATCGGATCGCCTTAATGGTGTAGGTACATTGGGCTCCGAATCTGATCTAATCAAATTAGACTTAGGTTCAGCTATTGGTGTCGGTCCTTCTACCTATTGAACTTCATCAAGTTCAACCTTAGAGGCAAGAGTTTCTTCATCAAGGAACTCCTTTTCTAAAAAGATTGCCTTAAGGCTGACGAACACCTTTTATTCATCAGCATGGTAGAAAAAATATCTTTTGGTCTCTTTGGGGTACCCGATGAATGTGCATTTGTTAGACCTAGGTCCAAGTTTGTCTGTGACTAATCGTTTGACATAGGCTGGGTACCCCCAGACCCTAAGGTGTGAAAGTGCTAGCTTACACCCTGTCCATATCTCATATGGAGTCTTAATTATAGACTTACTTGAAAACCTATTTAACAGATAACAGGTCGATTCGAGTGCATATCCCCAGAAAGATATCAACAAGCTGGCAAAATCTATCATGGATCGGACCATGTCTAACAGAGTTTGATTTCTCCTTTCAGACACACCATTATGCTGTGGTATTTCTGGAGAAGTCCATTGGGAGAGAATCTCATTCTCTCCTAGATATGTGAAAAACTCACTAGAAAGATATTTTCCTCCTCGGTCAGATCGAAGAGTTTTAATGCTCTTTCCAATTTATTTTTCTACTTCACTTTGAAATCATTTGAACATTTCAAATAAATCTGACTTATGTTTCATCAGATAGACATATCCATATCCGGATAGATCATCCGTAAAAGTTTTGAAGTAGAAATATCCACCTCTAGCACTTGTGCTCATGGGCCCGCATACATCAGTATGTACTAGGCCCAAGAGCTCAGTAGCTCTCTCACTTTTTTCAGTAAAAGGTGACTTGATCATTTTACCAAGAAGATAAGACTCACAGGTTGGAAGTAATTTACAATCACTGACTTCGAGAATTTTTTCTTGAGTCAACCTATTTATTCTATTCTTGTTTATATGACCTAGCCTACAGTGCCAAAAGTAGATATCTGACACACTATCTAATCTGGGTGCTTGCCAGTTGAATAGACTATATTAATAGGTTGTGATAACATATACATATCATTGTTCAAATGTCCACAAAAAATAGTAACACTATTCATAATGATATTACAAACTTATTTCTTTATTGAAATTTCATAATCATTTTTGGCCAGAAGGCCTATAGAAATGACATTTAAAAAGAAATTGGGACAGAAATGATAATCATTAAGAACAATGATATGGGATTTAAATACAAGTTTCAAGATTCTAAATGCTAGAACAACGATATGGAACTGATCTTTCATCTCCAACATTCAGGAACCTCTCGCCTTGCTCGAATCTCTTATTGACCTGCAACCCCTACAACGAATTGCAAATATGGTAAGAGCTATCGGTATCCAATATTCAGTCAGTTATATCACAAATAAAGAAATTACAAGGAGTTATCATATAAATATCTTGCCCAACAACAACTTGCTGCTTTCTCTGCCTATTCGAATCTAGGGAGGTAATGTACTAGAGACAGTTTCTCTTCCAGTGCCTCTGCTTTTTGCAAAAGAAGCATTCAGCTTGACTCTTATCGGACTTGATCTTTTTAGCCTGGCCCTGCACTGATGTCCCAATCTGAACTTGCACCTTTTTCACTTTCTTCTTCTTATTCTTCTTCCTTTTTTAAAGGGTTGAGAATCAGAAGACGAATCTCTCACTAAGTTCACCAACTCCTTGTGGAGTTGGTGATTCTTATCAAAGTTTTGAAGCAACCCCAGTAACCCGTGGTAGTTCACTTCAGGCTTCGTCATTCTATAATGAGTGAAGAATGGGAGATAAGACTTGGGCAGCAAGTTTAGTATTGCATCTTTCCCAAGTTGCTCATGCAAGGGAAAGCCGAGCTTGCTCAATCATTCCATCAGCTCGATCATGTACAATACATGATCAGTGATAGAGGCACCATCCAGCATTTTGACATTGAAGATGGCACAACTAGTCTTGTACCTCTCCACATCATCGGGTGTGCCAAAGGCATCGTCCAACACTTGAAGCATGTCTTTTGGCTGAGCCATCTCGAATCTGTGACTGAACTCATCACTCATGGTAGCCAGCATGATACAGTGCACCGTGGTCCGATCACTGAGCCACTTCTGGTAAGTGTTTCTGATTGTTTCACGTGTATTGGCAGCTGGCTCCTTAGGTGCAGGATCCATTATCACATATAGGATCCGTTCATGCTCCAAGACTATCTTCAACTTTCGGTACCAGCAATCAAAGTTGGATCCCACTAACTTATCATTGTCCAACAATGATCGGAGCGATAGGAAAGTGGCCATATCTGCACAAAAGAAAATCATAATCTAATTAGTAATTAATTTATTAAATATAAAGATTTAGACTTTAATCAAAAGGTTTCTCTCATTATTTTATTCGAATTGGTAGCCTCTACCTCCAATTCGAGGAATTATCCTAATTCCTTAGTAAGTACTAGAATCTACTTAGACTGCACACAAGCCCAACTTTGGTTGGCCAACCCATGTACATCTAAGGATAAGTACATAACCAATTATTTCTCTAAATAATTTTTAGTAATTTTAATTTTACCTCAAAAACCTAATCAGTAGGCTTTGGCCTCCACTGTAAGGATCTGGTTAGGTCCAACCATTAACATGACCATACTTGGTGCATCTAACCAACGAATGATTAAGTCCAACTTTGGTTGGCTCACCTAACCACCATTAGAGAGACACTTCCAAATTATCATATGATGAGTGATAATTCCATTACTCAACAAGCACTAGGTCTTTGGGTTTGCAATGATTATTGAGTTAATGGACTCATTATCAAACACCTTAATGGGAGACTATGACTCAGTTATCTCCATAACCTTATCATTTTAAGAACCTAATAATTTTAAAAGATTTAAATGATTTAGAAGATGAGGTCAGATGAACCAGCTTATCATGATCCTCCCACTGGCTTCACCAAGTCAGCTTAAGGGAGACCATTAATAAGGCTGGTCTAGGAGCACCTAAATCAGTCACACTGATTTACCTAGCTAACATGGGTCAGCTCGAATTGTCAAGTAATCCGATCAAAATATAATTTCACCACGAGACCAGGTAAGTTCGATTAGTGGGAGGGTCGGCCAAAGCTTGCCTTAGACACCATAAAAAATGGCCAGCTAAGCGGGCTCTCAATTAAAAACCATCGGTCTGGTTTACCTTAGACACCAACTGGTTTAATTGATTTTGATTAGATCAACCTAACAGTTCATGCTAGACCGCTTAGCCAAGAATCAAGTCCATTTGGTTCTCGTTAAAGATATAGACTTGACCAACTATAACTATTGTAGTTGATCTAGAGAATCCTTGACCTAATCTAAGACAATAATTGATTAGATTGAGTCAATTCTCTAATTAAGTCCATCTTTAATCTAACAATAGGTCTAACCCAATTAATGGACCTAATTCTCACTAACCCATTAACCCAATGTGTGATGGTTTGTGTCTTAGATTCTTCAATTCACACTCCTAGAACCTAATCAAACAACGTCTTAATTCTTAATTAAGTTTTGGACTGATGGTTGGGTTCGGCTTTTTGAAAAAAAAAATTATATTTATAAAATAATTTTATAATATGGTTCTACCAACCATATTGCATGTTTGATTCATAATCAAGATTTAAGTAAAATAAACATGAAACTACTTTAGATCTAATCTAAACAGGTTCATGTAATTGAAATAATTTTAACTTTAAATAATTTCTTTGCATAAAAATTATTAATAAAGAGATTTTATTTTAGATTTAAATATTTTTTAAATTTAATAAATCATAAATTTAATCTAGATCATATCTAACAAATTTATGACTAAAGATAGATCTACACGAACTAGGACAATCTTTGAACTGTAAGGGGTAAACCTTACAGTAGGACAACCTTGCAGTTCGTGATTGATCTAAAATTTTAATTTTAGATTTAATAATCAGATTATAAATTAAATCTAATCTAAAAAATAATCTAAGCATGTATAAATAATCATGTAATAAACAACCTTAAGCTCTGATACCAATTGAAGGAACCAGATCTAGGGTTTCAGGGTAAGATCTTGAAACTTTTTCAAGATCAGGCAGCGAAAGACTAAAATAAATCAAAATTTATTTTCTAAAATTAAAAAATCTCTTGATCTAAGATCTTATTATATTATTATTACATAGCATTAAATCAAAAATTAAAATATATAGAGCATGAACTACATGTTGATCATATCAACATGTTTCTATACTACATCTAATGTATGTATTAAATAATAGATCAGATTTATTACCTTGCAAGTTAGATGTTCTAACCTTGCTGATTTGGGATTGAGGATGATATTGCAAATTGCACATGCATCTAGTCTCTAGAAGTCATCCACATGAGCCCATGAATCTCGACCAGAAGTCCTGCTTCAAGAAATCAGCACAGTATGCTAGTACTGCACTGATCCTTCTTCGATGGTTGATCAGGTGCCTTCTTCTTCTTGATTTGGGATCTTCTAAATATAAAAAATAGGAGGAGAAGTTTTAGATCTGAGACACTCTTAGAAAACTCAAGATGGAGGAAGGGAAGAGATGAAACTAACAACCTTAGAAGAAGACCCTCTTCTTCTTCTCTTTACTCTCTCCTAGACATTCTATCTTGTGTCTATTATATCTCCATGACCTAAAGGTCTTTCTCTTTGATTTTTGGATGCCCCAAAGGTCTTTCAAATCTATATTTTCGTCAAAACTTTTATAAAGAAACTCATTTTATAGAGAGAGATATGGTAGAGTTCTTGTCTAGGTCAAATACCTAGTCAAGGCTTATCCAAACATGGCAAGATAAGGGGCACCCAACTCTTGGGAGCCTCCTCCTTATTTCCATATATGGACCACCAGAAAAGAGTGCACAATATGTGTCCTAAAAGCCATAAAAATATCAAAAAAAATCTGAGAAAGAATTTTGGATTTCTAAAACTCTATCTCATAGAATTTGAAATCCAAACTTATTCCTACTTTAATTTGATCCACAACCACTTTCCATGTATGAAAAAAGAGAAGAAATCTTTTTGGATGTGGAAAAAATCTGGGAGAGGGTTTTTGTTGTACAAAATAAGAGGGGATTGGCGTGGAATAAGAGAGAGGGCATGGGGGGGCTTATGTGGTGCAAGGTGGAATCTTAGTCTTACTAGGATTCTATCTTATGACTTATTTTAATTTGGTTTCTCAAATCAAATCAAACAAAAATTAGATCAACTCAATTAAAATAGGTCTTAATCTAATTAAAAATATAATTTAATTAGATTAAATTAGATTTAAATCTGATTTAATTTTCTAATTAAATTAAAAATTAAGTTGACCCAAGTCCTAATTGAACTAGGACTAGTTTTTTCCTTGCACTTGGCTTATCCAATAAACCAACTGGACTTGATCCAATTAAGTCCAAACTAAATCTAATTAAATCATATTCAATTATACTTAATCTTAGCCCATTGGTTTAATCAAATTAAGTCAATTATCAATCAAATTGCTAATCGATCCTTCTACAACACTTGCACTAGGTTAAATGTCAATCGTATTGATCATTTAACCCTAGAATGATTCTTAATCGTTGATCAACCATCCGATCAGATCATAAACTCTAATATATGTGATCTTATAAGTCTGAACCTAAGCCGATAGCATAGAAATAAATTTTTGTATCAATCGAAGTGACTATCTAGCAATGGTACCCGATGATCGGATAGGTCAAATGTGTAGAACAACATCCTTAGAACCCATGCAGATATAGTTTTCATATAATTCATCCCCTTGACCAAAATGATCATAGGACACCTCAGAGTTTAATTGTCAACTCTGATCAGGTTGTCCACATTGTATTTCAAAATATCAAATCCATCTGATGGATTATCCTGGCCAAGATTTTGCTAAATTGAAATACAGTGACTCATTCTTCTCCAACTCTTGGAGTGGTCAATCCTATCTCGATCACACTCTGACTTTGCAAGTACTTGACTATGCCCAGAAGCCTTCCATCACTGAATTAAAAATTTAGTTAGTCCAGTAGCAAAACACAGTGAGTTGCTTGCAAGTCACTGAGGTGATCTCAGGTCTAAGGGATGCTTATACCTATATCTTATCAGAGTCATTCTCGATAGCAGAATACTCTAGAGTTGGTCACATTTAATGATGATGTATCCTTACATCTCACCTGTATGCCATACTAGTGTCTCCACACTCCTTGATTAAGAGGACAACCAACCCAAATGGCCTACAGCGACCTATGCTCGATAGAAGCTATCGTCCTTATTAACAGTCTATCATTTGATCGTGAATAGTTTTAAGGACTAATCGATAAATCTTCTCTTTATCAAACTTAAATAGTCCTAAGGACTTCATCATAACAACGAAGTTCATTAGAAGATGAAAGTTTATGATGAAAATGCCAAAAATATATTTTATTTATTAATAAATCAATTACAATACTTGGTTGCTCCACCGTCAATAGCTTGATGATTGACTTTTGGGACATATTTTCCAATAGAAATCGCATAGCTGGTATCTCTTAACTCCTCATGGGTATCTTAAGAACATCATCTTCCATGATCTGGCATCTAATTTGCTCTGCTTACCAGCATCAATGTGCACAAATACCTTGCACCCAAACACCCTTAGATGGCTTAGCCAAATCTTTTTTGCAGACTATTTTTCCTCTGGAATACCACTATCTAACTTAATGTGAGGTGACTGATTCATCAAATAACAGACTGCATCCACTGTATCAACCCAGAACATCTTAGGAAGCTTTGCCTGCAGCCTCATGTACCATGCCTTTTCCATAAGGATTCTGTTCATCCTCTCAGTCATCCCATTTTTCTGAGGAGTCTCTCTTACCAAGAAGTATCTTTTGATTCTACACTCTTCATAAAAAATCATAAACTTCTTGCTAGTGTACTCCCCACCATTATCGGACTGCAGACACTTCAAGCTCGGACCTATCTCCTTCTCCACCTCAGCTTTTCACATCTTGAATTTGGTGAAGACTTCTTATTTTTTCTTCATGAAGTAGACCCATACCTTACTCAAAAAATTATCTATGAAGGTCAAGAAGTATCTCACCCCATTTTCGACTAAAATCAAGGTCGGTCCCCATAAATTAGTATAAACTACTTCCAGTAGGGCTGCACTACAGGCTGAATGCTGGCAAACTGTACTCTCCTTTGCTTTTCTAATTGGCATGGCTCACATACCTCTGAGATACCTCCATCTAGATCTAAAATCAGATCATGCTTGCTTAGCTCCTTCATCCCATGATCTTCTATGTGGCCTAGGTGGTATTGCCACAACCGATGAGTCCCCTGCTGGTCCTGTGCAAATTCTGCTGCATCAGATTCTTCAGTCACCACAGATCCTTCTATCCTGTAGAGGTTATCTCCATCTTCCTATCTTTGATCACTATTATAGCTCTATTTGAGATGTTCAACACCCCACTCCTAATACGACTACTGAAGCTGTAACTGTTCTGCTCCAGGTAACCCAGTGATATGAGATTCTTCTTTAGATCAAGGATGTACGTCATATTAGTGAGAATCTGCACCATTCCATCAAACATCCTCACCTGAATATTTTCAATACTAGCAACTCTACATGGATGATCATCTCCAAGTGTCACACTCTCTTCATTTGTCCTGGTGTATGTAGCGAATCAAGACCGATTTGGGGTGTAGTCATGCGAATAGACGAAATCCAGGATCCATACATTTGTATATTGCCTGTGACCATCTAATACCACTAAGAGGTCATTCTCCACCTCACTATCAGCCACCATACTCAGCACATCAGATCCTCTCTTATCTCCCTTTTTGTTCTTCCATTATGGGCAATATCTTTTGAAGTGTTCGATCTCATTGCATTTGTAGCACCTGGCTTCATTCCTGCTTCTGCTCTTCCAAGACTTTGACCATCCCCTTGACTTCCCTCTTTCCCTTTCTTTTCTTGATCTCTCCCCCATGGCCAAGCCTTCCTAGGAAGCACCTTCCTTGGTCAACTGCTTCTGCTGTTCATTGGATCGCAGCACCGAGACCATATCTTCATACTCCAGGGTCTCCTTGTCGTAGAGCAGCATCATCACCAATGGAACATAAGAAGGGGGCAGCGAGCATAGTAGTAGCAATGACTTATCTTTCTCCTCCATCTTCAGCTTGATGTTCAACAACTCATTGCACACCTGGTCAAATTTTTGGATGTGACCCAAGACATCTCCACCTTCCTGCATCTGAAGGCTGTACAGTCTGTTCTTCAACATCAGCTTATTGCACATATTTTTTCCTATATACATGATGTGCAACTTCAACCACAAATCTTTCAAGGTCCTCTCCTCTAACACTGAATAAAGCACTGCATCTGTCAAACATTCTCTAATCACAGAATAAGCCTTCTTCTCCAAAAACATCCATTGATGATCCTTCATCCCTTCAGGCTTCTCCTCCAATGCCAGATCCAAATCTGCTTGAACCAAGAGATCTTCTATCCAAACTTTTCATATGAAAAAAAAAAATTTTCCCATCAAGCTTCTCAAAATCAACTTTCATGTTGCTTCTCATAGCTGGATCTAAATCAAAAACACAACAAAACTCTCAAAGGATTTGAGAAATACTTTGATAGGGTCGTTGCTGAAATTTTAGCCTTTGAAGATTTTCAACTTTTGCAGTCTCAATCTTTCTCCACACAACTAATGCTCTAATACCAATTGTTGAAGCAACTTTCTCAGGTTGTGGATGTTAGAAAATAGCTATGATCAGGTCATATAGGTCCTTGAAGGCCAGTAATACGAAAACAGCCTTCAAGATTTTAGCAGCCTTATAAATTCTATCAGTAGGATTTTCTTCTCCGATTCGAACCCTTTCTCTTCTAGATCTAAAATCTTTCTTTTCAGATTTGAAAGCACCCTTGATAGGGCCTTCAAAAAATCAAAGATGAGGGTGTGGAATTCTTCTTGAGTGGCCAAGAGGGGGTGCACAAAAGGGGGCTTGCACAAAGGAGGGCGATAAAAACCCTAGCACCTCCTTTCTTTCCTTTTTGGGATTGGCGACCAAAAAACCCTAGCATTTTTTGCTACCAAAACATGGAGAAGATTAGAGAGAGAAAAAGAAAGAGAGAAAAAGTTAGAAAGAAAATGGTTTAGTATTCATTTGCTTCATCGAGTCAGAATACAGTGTATCTTTATATACAAGGTCAATATGACCTAACCCAAAAACTCCTCTAGCTAACTCAATATAAGATTGCACTCACTCAAACCTATGTACACCCATGACTTGACCCAATCTCATAATCTTGAACTCAATCCTAGCTCAAATATAAGTTAGCCCCTCAAGGCCCAAAACCCTTAAATCTCAAGATTTGAAAGGCTGACAACCTTTCATCCTAGGGCCCAAACTAGTCCTAGAAACTCCATGACCACCTCATAGACTTTAGACCTTGGCCATAGCCTTGGGAGTACCATATAAGGCCCAACAGTCAACTGGTCACAATGAGTCAGCTCAACTTTGAGACTGAGTCGGCTCACCTGTGACAAACAAAAATCTGTAGACCATAGCCTGCAGAATTAAATCAACTCATCTACAAATGAGCCGACCTATCAAGGTCTCGAGTCGACTCCAATAAAAATAAATCGACTCACCAAGCACTTGAGTTGACTCAAACAAGAAACGAGTCGACTCCACAGGCCTGTCAATCACAATTTTAGAATTTCATGCAAACAGATCCTAGGGTTTTGGATCTAGAATTTTGCTGTAATTAAGTTTTAAATCATTTACCAAAAACTATATATCACATATATCATTTTTTTAATCTAAAACTAATAAAATATATATATCAAATACATGAATAAAAGGATCTAGATCTGAATATGTATCTCATACAATATTCTATTCATAGTTCTTCTCATAGGAAACATCACAAACGGCACCCCTACACGTCATAAGAGAATCTGTTGATTGGACAAGAGAGAAACTTTCATCTCTAATTTCTCTTATGATCGGATGGCTATAGTGATTATCCCAATCCGATTACTAGGCTACTAAGAGATTAATCTAACATATCACATATGTAATCGATTAAAATTTAGATTTATAAATAAAAATTAAGATCTACGCATGTAATCATACATTACATATATAAACTAAATTTAGGTCATAAAAATTAATTTTAGATCTAAATATACAATCATATATCATGTATATGAATAAAATTCAGATCTATGCAAACTAATTTTAAACCTGAATTCCATTCTACAACAAAACTTAGGTCCAATCCAAATCCTAATTAATATATTCAAATCTAAAATTAATTTAAGATCAAAATCACTCATGATTTATTTTAGATCTAAAATAATTTTAAATCCAAAATAATCCTATAATCACATTACATTATGCAAAAATTTTTAGATCTACCATTAATTAATGTTCTATATCATTCTCAGACAATGATTTGTCAGAATGATGTCAACCATTAACTAATCTTCAGAATTAATTTTTGTAAATCAAATTTCAAATCTGAGTATTTTTGTATTCATATCAAAATTTGGCTCTGATACCATTGTTAGAAATAGCAATGCTTTCATGCATTCAGTTTTTAAATTTTTCATAAATAGTTTATGTAAGCATAGCTGAAGTAAATTAAATTAAAATATTTTTAATTTAAAACACACATTAGATCTGATTTGTAAACTATGCAAGAATCTTCATACGAACACATCACCAAAGTCTAAAATCTAAAATCAAAAACAAAAGGTCAATAGTGAACAGGAGATCCGATCTCCATACCTGATTATTTTAGATCCTATGGATATCCAGGGTTCGCATCTGAGCCGTGCAAGTATTCGGCCTCTACTAGTATCCATACAGAGATAATTTCGAACAAAATTTGAAGCCACTAGTGTGTTATCATCCTTGTAGGCTTTGTTCCTCAGCTTGGATCAGGGCTCTTTACTTAATATCATTTGAAGCAGCCTATTGTTTGATCTTGGGGTTTGATCCTAACCACCAAGAAAAATCAAGAATCCCTCTTGATTTTCTTTTTCCTCTCTAAAGCCTCTCTCATATTTGATCTAGAGGTGGAAGAACCAAGGTGTGGAAGGGAGGAAAAAAGAAAGTGGCATGGAGGAAGATAGGGGTGGCAAGAAAGAAAGATGCATAACATACTTCTTAGCGCACGCCCACTTCCCCTCTTTTATTTTGTTGCATAAAATTCGAAACTCCACACCCACCCCAATGCCCAACAAGATAAGAACTAATCCTTAACTAACTGAAATCAAATTTGAATTAATCAGTACTTATCCTTATCAAGAAACCAAGGAAATGCCACCATATTTTCTGACGCACACAAGAAAGAATATGAATGAGATGTGAATGCCCCACTTTCTTTTCTTTGGCCAAAATATAGAGAGAAGCCTAGATACAAGTGGACTAGAAGGTTAAGTTCAATTGGATTCAATCTGAGTTCAAATCAAATCTAATTTGAGCATGATTAAAATCAAATTTGAAAGGCTATCAAATCTGATCCAATCAGGATTGAAATTCAAATCGAATTAGAATAATTAAACTCAATTAGTATTAAATTAAATCAAGTTTAATTAAATTAAATTTGATTTAAATTAATTAAGATTTGATTTATAATTTAATCAATCTCAATTAAATTACAACACTTATAATTATGACCTTCTGCTAATAATTAATAGTTGCTACATCTGTAACACTTATAAATTAGAAGTTTTCAAATTCGAACCATCAATCCAATTGATCATTCGAATATGATCCAAATTATTGATCAAGTCAAACTTCTTTTGTGAGTGACCTCTCATATTCTATTCTGTCTGGTAGTGAGACATACTATAATTTCTATCATAGTATCATCGAAACTCCTTTCGATGGGCTGGAATGATTCCAACTCACCTCAAATAGGGATCGTTGATCCAAAAATGATTCTAGTGAATTCTCATAATTCACTAGTGACATCGAGTAGTATGTAGTGGTAACTTAGTAGAATAGAAGAATGAACTCTTAGGTACAGTTATTGTATGATACAGTCTTTCGATCGTGAGTTCTGACTAGATAGAGATCATGGAGAACTCATCAAATCCCATCATCAGTCATATGTCAGATTGGTTCGACTCGAATTCATTTATAAATTTTATGAAAACTCTTTTTCAGTATTCATATTTGCTCTAGTTAAAGATATTCTAAACTCAGTCTCATGAATCATATAGGACTACTTTTCTATCAAAGTTGATAGATTCCATCTAGGCACATCCTACTCAAATAGGAAACTTGAATCTATAATAGCCAACATATATAGCAAGGACCCAAGTGACTAGGGATCAAAAAAATATGCAATCAAACTAAATAGCCTCACTATGAATAGCCAACACACTGCAAGTCAAAAGATCAGTCACACTACTATAGCATCAAAAAAATCACTGATAAGTGAGTGGATATCTAAGTAGTTTCTTATGTTGATCATGCTCAGTACAAGTTATTCTCTAATAATCATCTGTACTCTCACCCCAGTATCCTCACATTGCATACTCGAGATTCATCTGCCCAGAAGGAAGGCGATCCATACACCAATCTTAACAAGATCAATCACAATCTCTTGTGACAATCCTATGATCGGAAGTATTTAAAAATTAACCACTAATAATGTATGTCTCAAATTTTTAATATCTTAAGAATATACAAAATCATCTTTATTAATTTTTAAGATAATTCATGGATACATATAGCATAAATGGTTATAAAAATTATCCAACAAGTATAAAATATGTCCTAAAATTATGGTATGCATTAGCCAAGATTGGCTTCTGGGGCATACATCTTATGACCGGACGGTCATAGTGATGTACCCATTTCGAGTAGCCTAGTACTCGAAATGGGTACATCACCATGACCATCTAGTCATAAGAAAAAGCAAGGATTAAAATTTCTCTTTTACCCAATCGATGGGTACTCTTATAGTGTGTAGGAATGTCACTTGTGATGTCTCATGGAGAAGAACCGCAAAAAGAAAAGAACTTAATTTTCTACAAAATTCTAGATCCAAAAATCCCAGGATCTTTTGTATATGATGCATTTTTAAGTTATTTAGGTCAAAAAATTATTTTCATATCTGAACTAAAACTTTTAATAATGCACATCTGATCTAAGAAATTGAAATATATGGCTAGCATGCCTATTGAGTCGACTTAATTTTTGTTTGAGTTAACACGAGATCCTGGTGAGTCAGCTTAGTTTGCAGGTGAGCTGACTTAGTTGGCAGGCTGAGGCTACAAAATTTTTATTTATCATAAGTGAGTCAACTCAATCTCAGAGTTGAGTTGACTCATTGTAATGAATCGACTCGCGTCCAGGATGAGTCGACTCAATTCTGTGGACAGAATGTAATATGAGATACAATCTAATAGAGTTTAGTTCTAAAATTATTTCAATATCTAAACTAAACCCATAATGCACTTAATTGAGATCTGAATTTAAAAGATTTAAAATTGAGAATTTAAGATCTAAAATTCATTGTATAAAACATGGGGTTTAAGGTGTGGGTTGAACAAATTAGGTCTAGTGATTAACTACAATTAGGTTCTTTGATTAAATCAGGTTAGAACCCTTATCGATTTGAGTAGTTGATCGAATCTGATCAATAGTTGATTAGGATTGGGTTAAAGGGGCTCGAAATCAATTTTATTTGTAGTTGGTCACATTGATTCAATTTGATATGAGTCAATTAACTCAAGATCAAATTTGAGTGGATTGAGCTGGAGTAGCTAGGCTGGCCTATTCGAGTCTGATTGACTAATTGGTGTCTAAGATAAGTTTAGTATTTTGATCGATGATTTTTAGTTGGGAGCATGCTTACCTAGCTGATTCATTGGTGTCTAAGGCAAGCATCGGCACACCCTTCCACTGATCTCACTTATTTGGCCAACTTGATCGATCATGTCTTGAATAAGGTTGCTTGATCATTCGAGTTCACCCATGCCGACTAGATTGGTTTAGACATGAGATGTACTAAACTGAATTAGGTTAGATCAAACATAAGATGTGCTGACCTAAATCAGGTTAATCAGACATGAGATATGATGATTTGAACCAGACTAGTCATTTACATAAGATGTGTGTGACTATGTAAA
Source organism: Elaeis guineensis (assembly GCF_000442705.2). NCBI lineage: Eukaryota > Viridiplantae > Streptophyta > Magnoliopsida > Arecales > Arecaceae > Elaeis > Elaeis guineensis. Next base: position 98,112,145 of record NC_025997.2, on the reverse strand, counting down.
AGAGATCTAAATAAAAATTTCATCAATAATATTAAGTCAAGGGGTCTTCCACCATTATAGAGTGCCGTGCCCTCTCTAATATTGATTGTTCTCGGCTGGATACAGTGATTCTGTTGCATCAAAGGGAAGCAACCACTCTATATGCGGGGTGGAGATGGGGTTGGGCCTAAGATCTATCAGGTGAGGATCTAATGATGGCTTCACTCGCACTCAAAGGTAGGTCTAACTTAAATTAGGAATGAGGCCAAGATCTTGTTAGATGTGTGATCTAAAAAGCCAATTTTGGTTGATATATTGTAATTTTTCAGGACACAAGTCTGTACTTGATTTATTAAAATTAAAAATTATGAATAATTATTTTTATTCTAAAGCAATGCATCCTAGAATCATCCGTGGACTTAATGGTCAATGACACAAGATGTGTTGTATTTTTATGGTAATTATTATTATTCATTTTTAATAATTTTGATGTTTTTTATATAATAAATTAACACAATGATCAATTTAATAAATTGGTATAATAATTAACTTAATAAACATAAGAATCTGATATGTTTTATATCAATTGCAAGTAATTGAGCTAGGTCACACCTAATTGGGCTTAACCATATTTTAAAGGTCAAATTAAGTGAAATTGATGGAGTCCAATTCAGCAGGGTTAGTCATCCGAAGTCATCAAAGTCTTGCATCAAAATCAAAGTCCATCTCGAAGTAGAATAACCAAATCAAGTCATAAATGGACCCCACACCTCATTCTTGTTGGTTCCATTAGCCAGAAAAAAAACTCGCGGTGCAAGAAATAAATCAAGCAATTAATCTCTCTCATCTAGTTAGCTAACCTTAATTTTAGATACTTTGACGTAAGGACCCCTGAAGGGCAAGCTATAGGACTCCAAATTGAGCAAGACTAGATCCTATGGAATTCTGAGAGAAGTGAGAAAGGAACATAATTTATGAAATTGAATTGGATTCTAGATGAGGCGGCTACATCAGGTTGAAGTTGGTAATAATGTTGGACATGATAGGAAACACCCGATATACCTAGATTCTTTCGAGTTTTTCTTGGCGCAGACACCTGATATGGCAACCAATTTTGGGTGGCAAGGAGCTATCTCAGAATAAATTAAATGGTAGAAAATTAGAGTCCAAACTAATTCTATATGAGGAGCAAACTTGAAAAGAATTGGGACCAATTCTTAGAAGACCTGATTTTGGTAGCTGAAACCTTACTTTATTTTGCAGATTTTGCTGACCTAAGAAGGCTGAAGAAGGAAGGAATCCTTCTCCTCTAATTAACCACATATCTTTTCTTACTTTTACTATAGAAATTAGAACAAAATTAGAAAATTTAGGGCAGCATAAGTAGTAGATGGCTGGTGGTTGCTTGAAACCTATCCGAAGGAGAGGAGAATCATCTTTGAAAGCTGAAAATCAAGCAAAAAGAGTTTTGAGAACCTGGAAGATTTGAAGAGAGAATTCATTTGATTCTATAATTTCTTTAGAGTTTTTAATTTTTTTTTGTTTACTTTGAACTTATTTTCTAGAACTCATTGTTAGGCTGATTTTGGATTTTTATTCGAGTAAACTTGAGTTTGATTTTGATATTATGAGGAGCAAAATTTCTAGCTAGGGTACCTGATGTAGCTTGGATTTAATATCAATTTCAAAATTTTATATTAATTTTTTTTATTAATGTAATTGTTTGCTATTTGCACTTAACGCTTTTGGGTATTATTATCTTTGGTGCTTGATTGATTTTGATTTATAATTGGTACTGAGAAGGAAGATTATAAATTAGAGTTAATAACAAGCATCACAGAAATAATAATTGGAGTGGGAGTAGCAGATTTGACTGATAGAATCTTGGAAACAATCACTGTGCTTAATGAATTAATTAAAATTTATTTTACTATTGGAAGATAGATTATAAGTTTTAATTAATCTCGAGAGAGATTATTAAATAATTTAAGATTATTGATCCTTATATTAATAATTAAATTTGGATTATTAATTGAAATAGCTGGAATTGATAATTGATTCAAGTGAAATTAGATATACTCTAGTGCTTTATCAATCAAATTTTGATTCAACTTTCACTGAGTTCTTTAGAGTTAATTTTAGCTTCAATTAAATTTATTTCCTATTGTCATTCAATTTCGATCGTTCAAAAATTAATAGAATTAGCATTCATTTTTAGTAATTAAATTTAGTCCTCATGAGAATGATCTCTTATTATCATTATATTACTCGAGCAATTTTATGTACTTACAAAATAGGCTATCAAGTTTTTAGTACCGTTGCCAGGGACTGGTGCTTTAATATCAAGAATAGTTAATTTTACTAGTAATCAAAATATTTTTTTATTATTTCTTTTATTTTTATTTTTACTTTTATTTTTATTTTTATTTTTTGATATTAAAAAATATAAAGAAATTTTATGTTATTTCGTAATCTCTTGTCTTCTTAATTGCTCCCTAATACTTGTTTGTATTATTATAGGTCTAAAATGTATATATATATTTTATAGCTTTTTAATTTTTAATTTTTACTTTAAATTGCTTTTTTATATAGTAGACCTTTATACATTCTAGCTAGATTATCTTAATTGTATAGTTTAATAATTACCTTATTTTGCATAGCTAACTTATTGCTTATTATTCTTAGAGATTTCTTGCTTTTTATAGATTAAAATAATTTACTAATTTTTATAGCTTAGTGATTTATTTTTTTAAGACTTAATCATTTAAACTTATTTTTTTGTAAAATAAAAAAAAATTAAAATCTAAAAAAATCTATAAAATGACTTCTCCAAAATTACCAAATCTCTTTGTAATTTATTGATCAAGGATGCACCTTTTAAATTTATTGATGAGTATTTGGTTGCTTTTAACAGGTTAAAGAGAGAATTAATCTCAGCTCCTATCATCACTGCACCTGAATGGAATCTACCATTTGAACTCATGTGTGATGCAAGCGACTATGCTGTAGGTGTAGTCTTGGGGCAAAGAAAGGAGAACAGGCTTCATGTGGTGTACTATACGAGTCAGACACTGATGATGCACAGTTGAACTACGCCACTACAGAGAAGGAGTTGCTTGCTATTATTTTTGCTTTTGATAAATTTAGGCCATATCTTATAGGAGCAAAAATAATAGTTTATACTGATCACTCAGCAATTAAATATTTAGTTGAAAAAAAGGATGCAAAATTGAGACTAATTCATTGGGTGTTTTTGTTGTAGAAATTTGACTTGGAGATTAGGGACAAGAAAGGAGCAAAAAATCTTGTAGTAGATCACTTGTCTCAGTTAGAGTTAGGTAAAGAAAATGAGGACACTAAGGTATCCATTAATGAGTCATTCTCTGATGAGCAGTTATTTGCATTACTCACATCTAGCACACCTTGGTATGCTGATATTGTTAATTTTAATGTATGTAATATTATTCCTCTTGAATTTAATTACTAGTAGAAAAAAAATTTTACATGATGCAAAATATTATTTTTGGGAGGATCTCTATTTATAAAAGTATTGTTCAGATCAGCTTATTAGGAAATGTGTGCCTAATGATGAAATTAAAAATATTTTAAAACACTGCCATTCATTGGAGTGTGGGGGCCATTTTGGATCCAGTAAAATAACTACTAAGCTATTATAGTATGATTTTTATTGGCCTAACCTTTTTAAAGATGCTATTGCTTTTGTTTCTTCTTGTGATCAATGTCAAAGAACCAAAATTTTTTTTTAGACAGGAAATGCCACTAACCAATATCCTTGAGGTAGAGTTATTCGATGTGTGGGGATTAGATTTGATGGGGTCTTTTTCACTTTCTCATTTAATTCAATACATCTTGGTGGTGGTGGACTATGTATCGAAATGAGTTAAGACAGTAGCACTTCCCTCTAATGATGCCAAGAGTGTGCTCAAGTTCTTAAAGAAATACATATTCACACACTTCAATGTTCCAAGGGCTATCATCACGGATGAAGGTAAGCATTTTTGTAATCATTATTTGGATTCTCTACTAATAAAATATGGTGTTACTCATCATGTAGGTATACCATATCATCCCCAAATAAGTGGACAAGTGGAGATCTTCAACCGTGAAATTAAGAGGTTATTGGAGACTACTATCAACTCATTGAGAAAGGACTGGTCTCTAAAATTAGATGATGCATTGTGGGCATATAGAACAGCATTCAAAATGCCAATTGGGATGTCCCCATATCTCCTAGTTTATGGGAAAGCATGCCACTTACTTATAGGGCTGGAGCATTGAGTTTATTGGACAACTAGATTGCTAAATTTCAATATTGAAGCTACTAGGGAGAAGAGGTTATTGCAGCTTAACAAACATGATGAGTTCCACCTCCATGCATATGAAAATGCAAGAATATGCAAGAAGAGAATGAAAATATGGCATGACAAACATATAGTGAGGTGTGAATTCCAAGTAGGACAAAAGGTGTTGCTGTATAATTCCTACCTAAAGCTATTTTTAGGCAAGCTTCGATCTAGGTGGTCGGATCCATTTGAGATTGTACAAGTTTTTCCACATAGAGCTGTTGAGCTGAAGAGTGGTGATAGGACCTTCAAAGTCAATGGACAAAGGTTGAAGAAATACATAGATGAAGGATTTGAGCAACCAAAGTGAAGGAACCAGATCTAGGATTTCAGGATTAGATCTTGAAACTTTTTCAAGATCAGGCAGTGGAAGACTAAAATAAATCAAAATTTATTTTATAAAACTAGAGAATACCTAGATCTAAGATCCTATTACATGATTATTATATGACATTAAATCAAAAATTAAAATATAAAGAGCAAGAACTATATGTTGATCATATCAACATGTTTCTATACTACATCTAATGTATGTAAAATATAATAGATCAGATCTATTACCTTGCAAGTTAGATGTTCTAACTTTGCTAATCCGGGCTTGAGGATGATGTTATGAGCCACACATACATCCGGCCTTTAGGAGTCATCCACACGAGTCCATGAATCACGATTAGAAGTTCTGGTCTAGAAAATCAGCACAGTATGCTAGTACTGTGCTAATCCTTCTTCGATAGTCGATCAGATGCCTCCTTCTTGATTTGGACTCTTTCAAAGATGAAAAGTAAAAGAAGGAGTTTTAGATATGAGACACTCTCAGAAAACTCACAGATGGAGGAAGAAAAGAGGTGAACTCAGCAACTCTAGAAGAAGACCCTCTTCTTCTTCTCTTTGCTCTCACCCAGACACCTAGTCTTGTGTCTATTATATCTCCATACCCTAAAACTCTTTCTCCTTAATTTTCACACGCCCCAAATGTATCTCAATGATCTATAGTGCACAAAAATTTCAAGAAGAAATTTGACTTAAATAATGAGATATGAAGAGTCCTTTTCTAAGTCAAATACCTAGTCAACGAAAATCCAAACAGGGCAAGACAAGTAGTGCCCAACTCTTAGGCGTCCCCTCCTTCTTTTTCAGCCATGGACCACCAGCAAAGGGCACACAATATGTACTATAAAAGTCATAAAAATCTCAAAAAAAATCTAGATAAAATCAGTACCATAAGGAAAGAGTTTTCATTTCTTAAAATTCTATCTTATAGAATTTGAAATCCAAACTAATTCCTACTTTGACTTGGTCCACAACCACATTCCATGTAAGAGAGAAAGAGTGGAAAGCTTTGAGCATGTGTGAAGGCTTGGGAGAAAAGTTTTTGTCACACAAAATAAGAGAGAGTGAGCGTGGGGGCTAAGGTGGCGCAAGGTGGAATCCTAGTCTTATTAGGATTCAATCTATGGCTTGTTCAAATTTGGTTTCTCAAACCAAATCAAACCAAAACTAAATCAACCTAATTAAAATAGGTTTTAACCCAATTAAGAATCTAATTTAATCAAGTTAAATTAAATTTAAATCTAATTTAATTTTTTAATCGAATTAAAAATTAGGTTGACCCAAGTCCTAATTGAACTAGGACTAATTTTTCCTTGCACTTGGCTTATCCAATAAACGAACTGGACTTGATCCAATCAAGCCCAAACTAAATCTAATTAAATCATATTTAATTATACTTAATCTCAACCCATTGGCTTAATCAAATTAAGCCAATTAACAATCAAATTGCTAATCGATTCTCCTGCAACACTTGCACTAGGTTAAATGTCAATCGTATAGATCGTTTAACCCTAGAACGATTCTTAATCATTGATTAACCATCCGATCGGATCGTGAATTCTAATGTGTGTGACTCATAGGTCTGAATCTAAGTCAGTAGTATAGGAATAAATTTTTGTACCAATCAAAGTGACCATCTAGCAATAGTACCCGATGGTCGGATAGGTCGAATGTGTAGAACAACATCCTTAGAACCCATGCGGATATAGTTTTCATATAATTAATCTCCTGGACGAAAATGCTCATAGGACACCTTAGAGTTCAACTGTCAACTCTGATCAGGTTGTCTATATTATATTTCAAAATATCAAATCTATCTGATGGATTATCCTGGCCAAGGATTTGCTAAATTGAAATACAATGACTCATTCTTCTCCAACTCTTGGAGTGATCAATCCCATCTTGATCATACTTCAACTTCACAGGTACTTGACTGTGCCTAGAAACCTTCCATCACTGAATTAGAAATTTAGTTAGTCCAGTACCAAAGTACAGTGAGTTGCTTGCAAGTCACTAAGACGATCTCAGATCTAAGGGACACTTATACCTATATCCCATCAGAGACATTCTCGACAGCAGAATACTCTGGAGTTGATCACGTTCAATGATGATATACCTTTATATCTCATCTGTATGCCATACTAGTATCTCCACACTCTTTGGTTAAGAGGACAACCAACCTATATGGCCTACAGCGACCTATGCTCGATAGAAGCTGTCGTCCTTATTAACAATCTATCATTTGATCGTGAATAGTTTTAAGGACTAATCGATAAATCCTCTCTTTATCCAACCTAAATAGTCCTAAGGACTTCATCACAACAACCAAGTTCATTAGAAGATGAAAACTTATGATGAAAATATCAAAAATATATTATATTTATTAACAAATCAATTACAATATAAGGTTGCTCAACCGTCAATAGGTTGACTATTAGCTTTTGGGACATATTTTTCAACAACTCTCACTTGTCCTAAAGCCACTCGGCACAGTATCTAATACCCATCTTCAACTTGTGGTTGTCGAACTCCTTTATCGCTAGGGCTTTAGTGAAGGGGTCGGCCAGGTTCTCCTTTCCATTGATCTTCTGAAGGTTGACGTCATCTCGATGCACGATCTCTCAGACCAGGTGGAAGCGACGCAAAATATGTTTCGTCTGCTAGTGCGCTTTGGGTTCCTTCGCCTGAGCAATGGCACCAGTGCTGTCACATTAGAGCAAGATCAGACCATCAAGGGAGGGTGCTACTCTGAGCTCGATGATAAATTTTTTCAACCACATAGCTTCCTTCGCAGCATCTGATGACATGATGTACTCCACCTCACAAACAGAGTCTACCATAGTATGCTGCTTGAAACTCTTCCAACAGATGGCTCCACCATTCAGAGTAAAGATATAACCCGACATGTTTCTACTGTCATCATGGTCAGATTGAAAGCTGGAGTCTGTGAACCCTACAAGTTTCAGATCTGACTCACCATAAACCAACCATTGATCCTTAGTATTTCTCAAATACTTAAGGATGGCTTTAACCACTTTCCAGTAGTTTTTTGCAGAATTAGATTGGTATCTACTCACTACTCCTAGTGAGTATGCCACATCTGGCTTTGTATATATCATGGCGTACATGATAGATCCCACGATCGAAGCATATGGGACTCTACTCATACGCTCTCTCTCTTCAGGAGTTGTCGGATAATCCTTCTTAGAGAGAAATTTCATGGCCTATCGGTAGATAGCCCTTCTTGGAATTCTCCATGCTGAACCTCTTCAGCAAAGTGTCTATGTACGTGAATTTGGATAATCCAAGCATCCTTTTAGATCTATCCCTATAGATCTTCGTCCCTAAGATGTAGGATGCTTCACCCAAATTTTTTATGGAGAACTGCGATGACAACCAAACTTTTATTCCCTGTAGTGCGGGGATGTCATTCCTGATTAAGAGAATATCATCCATGTACAAGATAAGAAATACCACAACTGGACCATTTGCCTATTTATAGATGCAGGGCTCTTCTCCATTCTTAACGAAGCCATATGTTTTGATCACCTTATCAAAATGCATGTTCCAACTCCGAGAAGCTTGCTTCAATCCATAAATAGATCTCTGAAGCTTGCAAACCTTGGACTCATCTGTGGATGTAAACCCCTTAGGTTGTATCATATACACCTCTTCGATCAGCTCTCCATTCAGGAAAGCTGTCTTTACATCCATCTGTCAGATCTCATAATCCAGATGGGCAGCTATTACAAGCATTATCCAAATAGATTTGAGCATTGCCATAGGGGAGAACGTCTCGTTATAGTCAATACCATAATATTGATGATACCCCTTGGCAACCAAACAGGCTTTATAGGTTTCTATCTTTCCGTCTGTGCCCCTCTTCCTTTTGAAGATCCATTTACACCCAATAGATTTAACCCCTTCAGGTGGGTCAACCAATGTCCAGACATCGTTGAGCTTCATAGACTCCATTTCGAATTTCATGGCTTCAAGCCATTTTTCAAAATCAGATCTCTGCATTGCATCCATATAGGTGATCGGATCCTCATCGTTCTCATCAAGTTCGATGGGATCACCATCTTTTTTGCATGCTTATTTTGTTTTGATTGTTGTCAACAAGATGATTCTAGGCTTTTGGATTCGGCTCAATAGCTTTAATAGTTAAAGCTATTGACTTGTTTGATTTTAAAATTTTTAAAAATTATTTTTTACTGCGTGGCCGAAATCCAACACTTATGAGTTCAAGATGACCATCCATAAGGAGCTAAGTGGATTTGATCTAGTAGTCTCTTAATGGGTTATTTGGTCAATTTAGAGTAAACTACCATATGAACGAGAATGATAGCACATTACCGAAATTGATGAACATATTGGTGATCACTAAGAAGACCATGAAAAGTTCAAGGGGTTGTGTTCTTATAATGAAAAATCTGATTCCAGGAGAGTCTCTTAGAATAGAGGTCTACGAGAGAATGAGCCAAGGAAGGATCTTCTCAAGGAGTAGACGCTAGGCAAAGAAAAATATTTTCACTACAGTACTAACGGCCACTCAGACGAGAAATATTGTTCTACCTGGATATCCTAACAAAGAAGAGTGACAAACCTTATGAAGGTATGTTAGATCTGTTTGCTTGTTGATGTATTCAGATAGTGAGTATGCCATATGATCTGAGAGATCTATAGATGAGATAAATCTAAGTATATGTGGTACCTCAAGTAAGGTCATTTTGAAGAAGATAGGATATACAAACTTGGAAAGGGATAATCTTCTTGACCCATGAATTTTGAGTTTGTGGTTCCTGCCTTTAAGGCAAAATGATCAAACTACCTCTTGTGGGACATGGGGAGAGGATCACTACATACAGACCCTTTTGATGGAAAATCTCTTGAGATTCTTCAACTAGATCGAAAAGGTGTATACCTTAGAGAAAATTTTGGATTATTTCATAAAAATATTATAGTCTTATAGTGGACTCCTCCTGGTTCACCTAAGATCAATAAGGTATTGAAAGGAGGATTAGGATCCTACTGGATGTGGTCTAGTCCATAATGAGGTTCACTCACTAGTCTTTACTTCTTTAGGAACATACTTTAATATGTTGAATAGGATACTTAATTGTACTTCCTAACAGACCATAATGTGATTGAGATCCATCATACCATATTCTAGAAAAATAGCTTACTTAAGATGGTGGTAGTGGGAGGAAATTGAGATCAAAGAGCAAGTCTCTAAAGAGCAACAAATTAGAGGTTTGATAGTACCTATACATTCTGAGCCAGCTAGTGCAGAACCTCCATCACTTTGTAGATCTAGTAAGGTCTCCCATCCTCATGAAAGGTACTTTGATATACTTTCAAAGAAAGTATTTTTTGTCAGAGATTAGGATCAAGTAATTGATCTTAAGACCAACGATGAGCTGATGTACGATATCAATTTCGAAAAATTGATGGAAGCAATTGTTGGTGAACGTAGGCGATTTCATGCATGTATTTTGAAATTTTTTTGAATAAATTATAATAAAAGATAATTAGATTTATCAAATTAATCTATTATATATATGATCTAATCATCAAATCAACCTACTCTAGGATCTATGATATGATATGTTGCATATAAAATCTAAAAAATACTGAAGATAAAATTAGCATGCATGCATATGAGCATAAATCACATCTACTTCTAATTTGAGTTCATAACTCGATACCTTTGTGCAGATCGATGATCGTTGCTACTGAGAGACATGGTATAGAGGGTCCTCGCTGGTTGCTCACAGCAGCACATGCATCCAGCCTCTATGAAAAGTTTACTCGAAGCTCCGATCTGATCAGTCTTCTCGGGAGTGCTAGCTCGCATGAAGATCTTCTTCTTGGCTGATCTGAATCTTTTTTTGAAATCTCTATAATCTTTCTGGAGATTGAAGATGAACTTCTAGAGGAGATAAAGAGGTGGAAGAATGATGGAGAAGAAATAATTTTTCTTCATATTTTTTTCTCTTCCCAAACCCTGAAGACCAAAACCTAGAATTCAGCTTTTGTGCTAACCCAAAGAGAGAGGACTCTCCTCCTCTTTTTCACACCATGAACCAATGCCCCAAGCCCCTTCACATGAAGAACTCTTCTTTTGGTATCTTACATGCACAAAAAAAACTACAAAAGTCTCTTTTATAGGCGTGTAAAGAGGTGGGGTAAAGAGTCTAAGAGATCATGGACTCTTACAAGATGTCACCTCCCTTCACAATTCCATATCCCAAAACATGACAAAAAAATATAGGATGCCTTTTATCATATTTTTCCATAATAAACCAGTTCTACAACTGATTTCTCATAAAAAATATTCTCAAAATATTGCACATATAAGGAGAAAAAAATAAGTTGGCATGGACGGATTGATTTGGATAAGAACAGATTCTCTTGATAAGGAATATTTTGAAAATCTAATTTCAAAACTTTTCTTTTATCAAAACTAAATCAGATTTGGGTGTGAGATAAAGAGGGAGAAGAACTCTTTGGCATTAAAAAATCTTATGCAAAAACTATTTGTGTGTGGAGATAGATGGCATGCAAAGTGAGTTGGCTCAAAGGAGAAGAGTCCTATTCCAATAAGGATTCTTAATTTCCTTATCTGAATCCAAACCAAATCACATCTAGTTTAGCCCAAATAAAATATATAAAATTCAATCTAATTAGGTTCATAAATTTTTAATCAAATCTTAATAAAATTAAAAATTGATTGAATCAAAATCCTGATTGAATCAATAATTCTCCCTTAGCGATTAGGTCATCTTATAATCTAATTGGGTCAAACCTAATTGAATCCAATTCAATTAAATTTTATTTAATCTTCTTTGATCAGTTAAATTGAGCTAATTAATAATCTAACTACTAATTAATCCTTCATTAATTTACTAACACTTGATGAATTAATTTATTACAGCTTTTGCATAAAGTTAACCATCAATCGAATTGACGATTGAGCCCTTGAACGATTCTCAATCGTTAATCAGCCACATGATCAGTCAGAAACTTCTTTTGAGTGTGACCCCATAGATTCAAACCTAAGCTGGTAGTATAGGAATAACTTTTTCAATCAATCAATATAACCATCTAGCAATGGTGATCCGACGTCCGGATAGATCGAATGAAGGAGAAGCTGAAGAAAAAATAGATAGTTCAAAGTATTTATTTTTAAAATTTTATAATGAAATAATAAAAGATTAAATATTTTAATTTTCTAAATATATCTTAGATCAGATCTAAACTACTATTAAAGATCTATGGTATAAAAAATTTACATATAAAATCTAAAATAAAATAAAAAACTGCATCAATCACATCGATATCCTGAATTTGATCTAACCTTTGATTATGTCGGTAGAGTTCAGAACTCATCATCTTTTCATGGGTTGATGATCTCTACTACTGATAAGTATGGTACGAAGCTCTCACTGATGTTGAGCAGCCGCACAAGCATCCATCCTCTATGGATGGTCCACACGAAGCCCCTCAGACCGATTAGCCCTCTGTGGGAGTGCTAGCTCGTGCAGTCGGTTTCTGATAGTAGATCTGACTTGATTTTCTTCTTCGATTACCTCAAACTTTTTTGATGTCGAAGATGGATCAAAGAAGGATACTAAATGGTGGAGAAAATTTAGATAAAGACTCTCTTCTCTTTGATTTTTTCATCATCCAAAAATCTAGAATAGTTCTAGGTCTCTCACCCAAGAGGAGAACGGTCTCCTCTTTTGTTCATGCCAATGAGGAAGAAAACCCACCCAATCCTCACATCTCAAAGAAGTATTTTTGACCCTATTGCTCTTTGGTATCTCATCATAAAGAGTTCTATTCTTTTGGCACACAAAATTATGGCCTTTTTATGGTTGTCGCACAAACCAGATAAAACAGGACAAGGGCTGGAGTTTATTGTAATTCAAACTCTTTTGAATTTCAATTTGACTCCAACTTTTTCTCACCCTTATCAAACTTAAAGTGAAACTTACCAAAAAAAATTAGGTTTGAAAATCAATTAGAAAGACCTCCTTTTTTCGTACATAATAGATCTCTTCAAAAGCAGCCAACGTGTGGAAGGATATGGATAAGGTTTTAAGTTGAAATTCAAACTAATTTGAATTCAAATCGAAATCAACCAATTCTTATCCTTAATAAGTGATGAAAGAAGGATTATTTTTTAGTTTTCTCATATACAAATTAATTTTGTGTGGTGAAAAAAGATGTGAGACAATTTAAGTGTCGCAAGGGATAGAGTCCTACTCATTTGGGACTCTAGGGTTTAACCAATTAGATTTCTTTCAAACCCAATCCAATTAGACCCAAATAAAATATGATGAATCTAATCTAATTAGGCTCTTACAATCTCAATTAAATTTGATCAAATTAATAAATTACTTGAGCCATAGATCTGACCAAATCAGGATCATTTCTCCCTTACCGATTAGGTCATCTCATAACCTAATCAGACTTGACTTGATTGAATCAAATTCAATCAGACATAATCCAAACCTTAATGCTCAATCAAATTGAGCTAATTAGTAATCTAATCACTAATTAATCCTTCATTAAAGATCGAGTCTAAGTCTAGTGGGACTCTTCTCTAGAGTCTCCATCCAGTGGGACTCTTCAGCAAAGTCTCCATTCAATGGGACTCTTCAGTAGAGTCTCCGTCAAATGGGACTCTTCACCAGAATCTCTATTGACTGAGACCCTTCAGATAAGCCATGTGATCGAAGAAAAACTTCTAATGTGTGTGATCCCATAGGTTCGAACCTAAGCCGGTAGCATAGGAACTGATTTCTGTACCAATAAGAATAACCATCTAGTATTGGTACCCGACATCTGGAAAGGCCGAAAGTATGCTAAGCAACACTCAAGAACCTATTTAAATATAGTTACTATATAATTCATCCCTTTGACCCAAATGCTTAAGGTGACCTAGGGTTTAATTGCAAACTGTGATATGGTCATCCATATTATATTTTAATTTTCAAAATCAATCACATGGATTATCCTGGTCAAGATTTTACTGAATTGAAACACACTGATATATTAACTCCTACTTATTCGATGGGGTCAATTCTATCTTGACACACACACACTGACTTCATAAGTACTTGACTATGTCCAAAAATCTTTCATCACAGAATTAAAAATTCAGGTAGTCCAACACTAAAGCATAGTGAGTTGCTTGCAAGTCACCATGGTGATCTCAGATCGGAGAGATACTTATATCTATATTCCTTCGAAGTGACTCTTGATAGCAGAGTACTTCGGAGTTGGTTACGTTCAGTGAAATGTACTCCTATATTTCACCTGCATGCCATACCCGCATCTCCACGCTTCATAGTTAAGAGGACAACCAACCTATATGGCACACCATGACCTACACTTGATATGTTTATCATCCTAGTAATAGCATATCATTTGATCGTGAACTCATTTAAAGACTAAATGATATATCCTCCTATATCGAATCAAATAGTCCTAAAAACTTTATCACATAACAGGAGTTCAAAATGAGATATACACAGTGATGAAAAATCAAATAACATTTATTAATTCAATAATTCATCACAATTACAATGATAAGCACAATCGTCAACATGCTGATGATTGATTTTGGGACATAATTTTCAACAACTCCCATTTGGATTAAAGCCAATCGGTGCAGTATCGTATACTCATCTTTGATTTGTAGTCTTCGAACTCTTTGACGCTGAGGGCTTTAGTAAATAGATCGATCAGATTCTCTTTTCTATCGATCTTCTGAAACTTGATGTCACCTCGATCCACGATCTCTCAGACCAAATGGTCGCGATGCAAAATATGCTTGGTCCGTTGATGTGACTTCGATTCTTTCGCTTGAGCAATGGCACCAGTACTATCGCAGTACAACAAGATGGGGCCATCAAGGGAAGATGCCACTCTGAGCTCATTGATAAATTTTTATAGCCACATAGCTTTCTTCGTAGCATCGGATGCCACGATATATTCTGCTTCACAAGTAGAGTCGGCCACAGTGTGCTGCTTGAAATTTTTTCAGTAGATTGCTCCACTGTTCAGGGTATAAATATATTCTGACACGCTTTTATTGTCATCATGATCCGACTGAAAATTAGAATCTATAAACTTTACAAGTTTTAGGTCGGATTCTCCATAGATAAGCTACTAATCCTAAGTATTTCTCAAATACTTAAGAATAATCTTTATGACCTTCCAGTGATTCTCACTTGGATCGAACTAGTATATGCTTACTACTCCTAATGAGCATGCCACATCCGATCACGTACATATTATGGCGTACATAATAGATCCCACTGCCGAAGCATATAGAATTCTACTCATATGTTCTTTCTCTTGAGGAGTTGTCAGATAATCACTCTTCGAGAAAAAAATTTTTTGACCTATCAAAAGATAATCTTTTTTGAAATTCTCCATGCTGAACGTTTTCAGCATAGTATTAATGTACGTCGACTGGAATAATCTAAGCAACCTTTTAGATCTATTTCTATAGATCTTCATCTCAAGGATGAAGGATGCTTCTCTCAAGTCTTTCATGGAGAACTATGATGACAACCAAATTTTTATTTCCTGTAATGCAGGGATGTCATTTCTGATTAAGAGAATGTCATCAACCTACAATATAAGAAATACTATCATAGAGTTATTAACCCATTTGTATATGCAGGTTCCTCTCCAATCTTAATGAAGTCATATGTTTTGATCACTTTATCAAAACACGTGTTCCAACTCCGAGATGCCCGCTTAAGTCCGTAGATGGTCCTTTACAGTTTGCACACCTTAGACTCATCTGTGGATATGAAATCTTCAGGTTGTATCATATACACCTTTTCTTCTAGCTCTCCATTTAGGAAGGCTATTTTCACATCCACTTGCTAGATTTCACCGTCTAGATGTGCTGCTATCACAAGCATAATCCGATTAGACTTGAGCATTGCCACAAGAGAAAATATCTCATCATAGTCAATATCATAACACTGATGGTAACTCTTGACAACCAGACAGGCTTTATAGGTCTCCACCTTCCCGTTTACGTCCCTTTTTTTTTGAAGATCCACTTATACCCTATGGATTTTATCCCTTCAGGTGGGTCAACTAATGTCCATACATTATTGACTTTTATATACTCCATTTTAAATTTCATGGCTTCCAGCCACTTATTAAAGTCAGACCTCTGCATCGCATCCATATAGGTGATCAGATCCTCATTGTTCTGATCAAGTTCAAGTGGATCTTCATCCTAGACTAAGAAACTATAGTATCAATCTGATTGATGCGATACTCTATCGAATCTCCTTAAAGATATTTCTACAATAGGTTTCAGATTTGATCTAATCAAGTCTGACTCTATGAGTTTACTAGATTGTGTTGGTTCTTCTACAGATCGAACTTCATCAAGTTTAATCTTTGAGACATTAGTTTCTTTACCAAGAAACTCTTTTTTTAAAAAGATAGTCCTATTACTGACGAACACCTTCTGTTCATCAGCAAGATAGAAGTAATATCCCTTGATCTCTTTTGGGTATCCTATAAATAGATATTTGTCAGACCTAGGTCCAAGCTTGTCAGTTTTCAATCATTTGACATAAGCCGGATATCTCTAAAATCTCAGGTGTGCTAGCTTATGCCCTGTCCACATCTCATATGATGTTTTACTTACAGACTTACTTGAAACTTTATTTAAAATATAACAAACCGACTCGAGTGCGTATCCCCAAAAAGAAATTGACAGACTTGCAAAGCCCATCATGGACCGAACCATGTCTAATAGGGTTCGATTTTTCCTTTTCGATACACCATTATACTGTGGTGTTTCAGGAGGAATTCATTATGAGATAATCTCATTCTCTTCTAAGTATGTCAGAAACTCACTAGAGAGATATTCTTTTTCTCGATCGGATCGAAGAGTTTTAATACTTTTTTTAGTTTATTTTTCTACTTCATTATGGAATCATTTGAATATTTTAAATGATTCTGACTTATGTGTCATTAAGTAGACATACCCATATCTCGATAGATCGTCTGTAAATATAATGAAATAGTAATATCTATTTCTGACACTAGTATTCATAGATCCACATGCATCAATATGTATCAGACTTAAAACTTCACTGGCTCGCTCATGTTTTTCAGTAAAAGATGATTTGATCATTTTTTCAAGAAGACAGGACTCACAGGTTGGGAGTGATTCACAATCACTGACTTCGAGGATTCTCTCTTGTGTCAACTTGTTTATTCTATTCTTGTTAACATAACCTAACCTACAATGCCAAAGGTAGATATTGAAGACATCACTAATTCTAGGCCATTTGTTGGTTGTGTACATTATATTAACAGGTTGTGATAATATGTAAATATCATTGTTCAATTGTCCATTCATCACATTAACATCATTCATAATGATATTAAAATTATTTTTTTTAATTAAAATTTTATAACCGTACATGGTCAAAAGGTCTACAGAAATAATATTCAATAAAAAGAAAAGACAAAAGTGACATTCACTTAGAACAATTACATTAGACTTCAATACAAGTTTAATAGTCCCTAATGCTAGAACTGGAACTGGTCTTTCCTCTCCAATATTAAGAAATCTTTCGCCTTCTTTAAATCTCCTATTAATCTATAGACCCTACAATAAATTGCAAATATTAAAAGAGCTTCCAGTATCTAATACTCAGGTAGTGGAATCATAAATTAAAAAATTATGAGGTGTTATCATATAATTACCTTGTCTAGCAATAACTTGCTTCTTTCTTGATCTGTTCAGATCCAGGGAGGCAATGTATTGAAGATAATTTCTTTTTCAGTGCCCCTGCTTCTTGCAGTAGAAGCATTCCACCTGACTCTGGTCGGATTTGGGTTTCTTGGTCTGACTGGACTTGGGTGCCCCAGCACTTTACACCCTTTTCTTGTTCTTCTTTTTTTCTTAAAGGATCGACGTCTAGAAGAAGACCCTCCCACAATATTCACTGACTCTTTTTGGAGCTGGTGATCCTTCTCAAAGTTTTACAGTAACCCCTGCAAATTGTGGTGTTAACTGTAGGCATTGTCATTCGAAAATGAGTAAGAAAAGGGAGGTAGGACTTGGATAGAGAGTTCAGAATAGCATCTTTTTCCAACTGCTCATGCAGGAGAAAGGCGAGCTTTCTTAGGCACTCAATCATCTCGATCATATATAATACATGATCAGTGACTGATGTTCCTTCCCTCATTCAAGCGTTGAAGATGGCACAACTAGTCTTGTGCCTCTCAACATCGTCGAGTGTGCCAAAGGACTCGTTCAATATTTGCAACATATCCTATGGCTGAGCATTCTCGAAACGACAGCTAAACTCATCATTCATCGCCACCAACATAATATAAAGAACCGTAGTTTGGTCATTGAGCCACTTCTAATAAGTATTTCTGACCGTGCTATATGCATTCAGAGATAGCTCCTCAGGTGTCGGATCTGTCAATATATACAAGATCCGTTCGTGCTTAAGGACTATTTTGAGCTTTCGATACTAGCTATCGATATTTGATCCCATCAACTTATCACTATCTATTAGTGATCGAAGTGACAAGGTGGTGGCCATAACTGTAAAAAAAATCAGAATCTAATTAGTATATGAATGGATTAAGCCTAAAGATATGAATTTTAGTCTAAAAATTCTTCCACTATTTTATTTGAATTGATAGCCTCTACCTTCAATTTGAAGAATTATACTAATTCTTTAGTGGGTACTTGAATCCACATGGACTGCACATGGGTCTGAGTGTAGCTTGGCAAATCCTTATGTACCTACGGGTAGGTTCTTAACCAATTATTTCATCAAATAATTTTTAGTATTCAATTTTATCCCAAATACCTCTTTAGCAGGCGTGTGGCGCCTCCACTGAAGATTCTGATTAGGTCCAACCATTAACATGTCAGAATTTAGTGTATCTAACAAATGAGTGACCAGATGCGAGTGTGTCTCAACTAACCTGACCATCATCAGAAAGATACAACTAAAACAACATATTATGAATGATAATTCTGATAGCCAGATGAGCACCAGGCATATGACGCCTCCAATGATCATCTAAACCATTGGACTCATTAACACCCAACTTAATGAGAGGCTATGATCTAGTTATCATCATAACTATTTTATTTTAGGGACATAATAATTTTAGAAGATTTAATTAGTTGAATTGAGAGATGAGATGAGACTTGATCAGCTAATCTTAATCCTCTCACTGACTTCACCAAGTCAGATTTAAGAAGATCAGATATAAGCTGGTCCAGCCAACCAGTCATGAATCCTCTTATTGACTTCACCAAGTCATAAAGAGGATTCAAGATAAGTTGAACTAGGGATACCTAAATCAGTCATACTAATTTTCTAGTTAGCATGGGTCAACTCCAATCATTAAGTGATCTAATCAAAACATGATTCACCATATTGGCAAGGTAAATGAGATCGATGGGAGGGATATGCCATTAACTCGATATAGACTCAATCTATGCGAGTAGCTCCTAATTAATGACTATCGATCAAAGCTGCCATACTTATCTTAGACACCAACTGGTTAGTCATTTTCAATTTGATCAACTTATAGACTTGAATTCGACCATGGAGCTACAATCAAAATCCATATTGATCTAATCAAAGACATGGACTTGACCAACTATAACTATTGAAATTGATCAAGAGAAGAAATTGATTCAATCAGAATTAACTTTTAATTAGATTTGATCAATTACTAACATGGTCCATTATCAATGATTTCTAACCCTAGATCTAATCCAGTTAAATGGACTTGACTCAAGCTAACCTATTAACTTATGAGTTATGAAATTAATGCCTTAGATCTTTGATTCTCAAATCTATATCACTTAATTCTCAATTAAGTTTTGGACTGATATGGGTTCATGTTCGGTGTTTGAAAATAGTTTTTAAGTTTATAAAATATTTTTACAATCAATCATCTAATGATCAAAACTTTAATTCTATATCTAATATATATTATTTTGGATTTAAAATAAAAATTTAATTTTTTTTTCATTATTCATCATCATGAAAAAGATCGAGCAGTACCCCTACATGTCATAGGAGATCCCATCAAATGGATAAAATGGATAGTGAAATCCTAATTTTTCCTATGACTAGACGGCTATGAGGATCTATCCAATTAGATTACTATATTACTCAGATTCAAAATTAACTATTTAGATCTAATCTAAATAATTAAAATCAGATTATATGCAAAAAAATTCTTGTCATAAGAAACCTGGCTCTAATATCATATGAAGGAAAAATAGATAGTTCAAAGCTTGTATTTTTAAAATTTTATAGTGAAATAATAAAAGATTAAATATTTTAATCTTTTAAATATATCTTAGATTAGATTTAAACTACTATTAAAGATATATGATATAAAAAATTTATATATAAAATCTGAAATAAAATAGAAAACTACATCGATCACATCGAAATCCTGAATTTGATCTGACCTTTAGATTATGTCGGTAGAGCTCAGAACTCATCACCTTTTCATGAGTGGATGATCTCTACTACTGGTAAGCATGGTATGAAGCTCTCACTGATGTCAATAGCCGCACAAGTATTTGGCCTCTACGGATGGTCCACACGAAGCCCCTCGGATCGATCAGCCCTCTGTAGGAGTGCTAGCTCGCGCAGTCGACTTCTGATGGTAGATCTGACTTGATCTTCTTCTTCGATCATCTCAAACCTTTCCAATTTTAAAGATGGATCAGAGAAAGATGCTGGATGGTAGAGAAAATTTAGATGAAGACTCTCTTCTCTTTGATTTTTTCTTCACTCAAAAATTTAGAATAGTTCTAGGTCTCTCACCTAAGAGGAGAACGGTCTCCTCTTTTGTTCACGCCAAGGAGGAAGGAAACCCACTCAATCCTCATATCCCAAAAAAGTGCTTTTGACCCTATTTCTCTCTGGTATCTCATGGTGAAGAACTCTATTCTTTTGGCACACAAAATTATGGCCTTTTTATGGTTGTCGCACAAACCAAATAAAATAGGATAAGGGCTGGAGTTTGTTGCAACTCAAACTCTTTTGAATTTCAATTCAACTCTAAATTTTTCTCACCCTTATCAAACATAAAGAGAGACTTATCAAAAAAAATTGGGTATGAAAATTAGTTAGAAAGACCTCCTTTTCTCATACACAATAGACCCCTTCAAAAGCAGCCAATGTGTGGAAGGATATGGATAAAGTTTTAAGTTAAAATTCAAACTAATTTGAATTTAAATTAAAACCAACCAATTCCTATCCTTAATGAGCGATAAAAAAAAGATTAGTTTTTGATTTTTTCATATACAAACTGATTTTGTCCGGTGAGAAAAGGCATGAGACAATTTAGGTAGTGCAAGGGATAAAATCCTACTCATTTGGGACTCTAGGGTTTAACCAATTAGATTTCTTTCAAACCCAATCTAATTAGACTCAAATAAAATATGATGAACCTAATCTAATTAGACTCTTATAATCTTAATTAAATTTAATCAAATTAATAAATTAATTGAGCGATAGATCTGATCAATCAGGATCATTTCTTTCTTACCGATTAGGTCATCTCATAACCTAATCAGACTTGACTTGATTGAATCAAATTCAATCAGATTTGATCTAGACTTTAATACTCAATTAAATTGAGTTAATTAGTGATCTAGTCACTAATTAATTCTCCATTAAAGATAGAGTCTCCATCTAGTGGGATTCTTCTCTAGAGTCCCCATCAAGTGGGACTCTTTAGTAGAGTCCCCATCCAGTGGGACCTTCATCAGAGTCTCCATTGACTGGGACTCTTTAGATTAGCCATGTGATCAGAGAAACTTCTAATGTGTGTGATCTCATAGGTTCGAACCTAAATCGATAGTACAAAAATTGATTTTTATACCAATTGGAGTAACCATTTAGCAATCGTACCCGATATCTGGATAGATCGAAAGTATGCTAAGCAACACTCAATAAACTATTTGAATATAGTTACCATATAATTCATCTTTTTGACCCAAATGCTCAAGGTGACCTAGAGTTTAACTGCGAACCCTGATATGGTCATCTATATTGTATTTCAATTTTCAAAATCTATCACATAGATTATCTCAGCTAAGGTTTTACTGAATTAAAATATACTGATACATTAACTCCTACTTATTTGAAAAAGTCAATTCTATCTTGGCTCACACACCGACTTCACAAGTACTTGACTATGTCCAAAAATCTTTCATCACTGAATTAAAAATTCAGTTAGTCCCGCAGTTAAGCATAGTGAGTTGCTTGCAAGTCACCGTGGTGAACTCAAGTTGGAGGGACACTTATATCTATATCTCTTTGGAGTGACTCTTGATAGCAGAATACTTCAGAGTTGGTCACATTCAGTAAAATATACTCCTATATTTCTGAAGGACAAATCGACTTTTTTCTTGTAGGATCTTCCAGATCTAATGAGATCTGGGATGAAATATTTCAAAAAAATTATTCTACGATATTTTAGATCTAAGATCTATTAGATCTAATTTTTATTATCTGATATTAAATCTAAAATTAAATCTAAAAATATGAGGAATAGAGAAATACCTCTAGGGTAACTAGATTACCTTGTAGATGATCGCAGCAATGTCTGAGGTTCTAAAATAGCCACACAGTCATCTGACCTCTATCGGTATCCACTCGAGTAGGATCTGGATGTCTTCTCCTCTTGAATCTTTGCTCCAAAAATTAGATCTGGATCTGATCTGAAAGATCTTCAAAAGATCTTCTGAAGCTGGAGCAGCAGCTTCTCGATAAATCTCTGCAGCCTTCTAATCAGGAAGCCACCACGCCTTGGATAAAAACCAGATAGACGCCCAACCTCTTGGACGTGAAGAGGGGAGGGAGAGGAGCAGAGGGGGCATAAAGAAGTGGAGGGATTTTAGGCTTTTTCTGGGTATTGAGTAGAGTTTCTAAACCCTAAGCGCAGACAGGGTTTAAATAGACCCTGCTGCGCCATGCAGTGCCACATCATTCGACCAATCAAAAAATTTTAATTAATTTTGAAAAAGTTTTGATTGGTGGAGTGATGTCATATGATCACATCAGATAAGAATCCCCACAATTCCTCCTACTGTTGGTGCCAACACTGGATAAGCACAGTGAGATTGGCGCCCCACAGTCCAAGTTGATCAAGGGATCAGAGTCCTCATCTCATGGGACTCTATCTTTATCCACTTGGGGTGCATGCCATATCTGATTATGGCACCCACTTTGAGGATAAAATTAGCAGATGGACAGTGCATAAAAACTCTCCAATGACCTCTTGCCAAGTGGCCTTCAGTCCAAGGTTCATAGGTCAATATTTGACCAATATCCTAAAATGCAAATGGCAGGTGACAGGAATTAGTAGGTGTTGTCTTAAATTCATCTCATAAATTAAGACAAGTCCTTTCTGAGTTGGACTGGCTCCAGTCAGACTGCGAAAAATCTTCTCAAGATTCTCTGGGTGAGTCAAATCATATTTGGCTCAGTCGAGATAGAAAAGATTACATGAGGAGAAAATTAGGCACAATCGTCTGCTAGCACGATTTCCTTGAACCTAATTGGGTCTAATCCAAATCAATCAAATTGGGCTAGCTCAATTGATGACATACAGATCCTAACTCTTATTTGTATGACCCAGTTAGATTCATTTCTGTATGGTAATGAGACATATCATGATCTCATCATCGACATCATCAAAACTCCTTTCGATGGATCAGAACTCTTCTGATTCAGACAATTAGAATGATCGATCATCAAGATCATTCTAATTGCTTCCAAAATCCATCAGTGACACTTATCAGTATATGATGGCAATCCATCAAAAATGAAGATGAACCTCTCGGTGCAGCTATCTGTGTGATTGAGTTCTTCTATCATGAGTCCCGACTGAATTAGGGTTAAGGTGAACTCGTCAAACCCAACATCAGTCATATGAATCAATCGATCGATCCAAGTCTGATGTGAAACCTTAATGAAAAATTTTTTTCCATTATTTCACTCTACCATGACCATGGGCTTAAGAACTTAATCTTTTGATCATCATAGGACTACTCCTCTTATCTACCGAGGTTGATAGATCCCATCTTGGTGCAATCTGGTTCCTACAATGAATATGCTACAGCCAACATACACCTCAAGATTCTGAATGGCTAGGAGATCGAGTTATGGTGTAGTCAAACTATAACACACTCAAGGTGAACTGTCAATGTACCTCAGATCAAAGAACTAGACACACAGTTACAGCATCGAGCTAGTCATCGACGAGAAGGTAGACTTCCTTATGACTGCTCGAGATGGTCATGCTCAGTACTCTCATTCTCAACGAGTACCTATACTCTCACTCCGGTGTTTCCACACTGTAGACTCAAGACACATCTATCTTAAGAAAGCGATCGTATACCAACCTTTCGGATCGATCACCATCCTCGTGATGATCCTATGGTCAGGAGCTGTTTATGAGTTAGTTATGTAAATTCATGTCTTAAATTTTCAACTTTCGAAAATATAAATTAACATTCCTACTAACTCAAAGGATATATCCCAGACATAATGTACACAATGTGATAGTAGAATAACTCTTTTATTCATTTACAGTCAAAATTATAAATTTGCCCTTATATTTGTACAGGAATATGTCAGTCAATCTGGCATCTAAGGTACACATCTAACAAACTCCCACTTGACCTAATGCCAATTGACTACATATCTAAGTTCCATCTTCTCAAGGTGGGCTTCGATCTTCTACTGGCCTAATAGCTTTGTCAGTGGGTCTGCCACATTATCTGTGGAGTCGACTCTCTTAACCTCGACATAATCTTTTTCGAGGTAATCATGGATCAGATGGAATCGCCGCTCGATATGCTTGGACTTCTGATTAGACCTTGGCTCCTTAGCTAGGGCTATGGTGCCATTATTGTCACAGTAAAGAGAGATGGCATCCGATGACATCACTCCAAGCTTTGTGGCAAACTTCTTGTACCAGAATGCCTCCTTCGCAGCTTCTGATGCAGCAATATACTCTACCTCCATGGTGGAATTAGCAATCACCGTCTGCTTGAAACTCTTCCAGCTAACTGCACCACCATTGCAAATGAACAGACTTCCAGATGTCGACTTTCGATCATCTATATTAGACATAAAGTCTGAGTCTGTAAATCCCTGAACGTGGAGTTCTCCAATCCCAAAGACTAGAAACATATCCTTAGTCCTTCTCAAGTACTTAAGGATACATTTTACAAAAGTCCAGTGCTCTTCGTTTGGATTCGCTTGATATCTACTTGTGATACTCACAGCATGAGCTATATCAGGTCGTGTACATAGCACAGTATACATGAGACTTCCTATTGTGGAAGCATAAGGGATCTTGCTTATGCGTTCAATCTCCTCAAGTGTGCTAGGGCACATCTTCTTGGAGAGATGAATGCCATGTCTAAAAGGTACTAAACCTCTTTTGGAGTTTTTCATGCTAAACCTTTTTAGCACCTCCTCTATGTACATCTTCTGTGAAAGTCCCAGCATCCTATTTGGTCTATCTCTATAGACCTTAATACCCAGTATAAAGGATGCCTCTCCTAGATCTTTCATAGAAAACTCCTTAGACAACCATATTTTGACTGAGGTCAACATGAAAATATCATTCCCAATTAGGAGGATGTCATCAACGTACAGTACGAGGAAGATAACTCCGCTCCTATTAACCTTCTTGAACACACATGGTCCCTCCTCGTTCTTGATGAAATCAACTATTTTGATCACATCATTGAAATGAGTATTCCAGCTCTGAGATGCTTGTTTAAGTCCATAAATGGACCTTTGTAGCTTGCAGATCCTGTGATTATCATCACTGGATGTGAAACTAAATGGCTGTTTCATATAGATATTTTTCTCAAGATATCCATTTAAGAACGTTATTTTTACATCCATCTGCCATATTTCATAATCAAAATAGGCTGCAACAGCAAGCAATGTGCGGATGGTTTTTAGTATGGCTACGAGCGAAAAGGTATCCTGATAGTCAATGCCTTCGCGCTGACTATAACCTTTCGCTACGAGCCTAGCCTTGAATATCTCTACATTTCCATCTGCATCTATCTTTCTCTTGAAGATCTATTTACACCTAATAGGTACAATATCTTCAGGTGGATCTACCAAGGTCTAGACTTGGTTTGAGTGCATCGAGTCAATTTTTGATCTCATTGCCTCTAATCATTTCTCGAAGTCGATATCTGATATCACCTCATCATAGGTCTTGGGATCATCATCATGAGCCCCATTTTTCGTGAGGAATATTTTTTCTACTTCCTCTTGTATAGTACCTAAGTACCTTTCAGGAGGATGAAAAACCCTGTCGATCTACGAGGTGGAAGAGGTTGTGTTAGGACTGGTTCTAATTGATTGGGTTCCTCAGGTTCTTTAGCTCGTTGCTCTTAGGAGACATTCTCCTTGAGCTTAATTATTCTTCCAATGCCACCATCTTGAATAAGTAATTTTTTAAAAAAAATAGTATGTCGATTCACAATCACATTATGATCTTTCAGAATATAGAAATAGTATCCTAATGACTCTTTAGGATATCCTATGAATTGAGCTCTAAAAGATCTGAACTCTAACTTGTCTGCCTGCTATCTCTTGACATGAGCCGGACAACCCCAAATTCTGAGATGACTCAGACTTGGCTTCTTACTATGCCATATCTCATACGGTGTGGTAAGAACGATTTTAGAGAGAACCCTATTCAATACATATATTACTGTCATAAGATAATGTCCCTAAAGAAACTCAGGGAGGTCTGTGAAGCTCATCATGGAACGGACCATATCTAATAGGATCCGATTCTTCCGTTCTAAAACCCCATTGAGTTGTGGCGTTCCAGATAGAGTCCATTGAGAGACTATGCCATTATCCTTAAGATAGTCTAGGAACTTCCGACTAAGATATTCACCTCTTCGATCTGATTGAAGAACCTTAATGGGCTTTCATGTTTATTTCTCACTTCATGTCTGAATTCTTTGAACTTTTTAAAGGCTTCAGATTTGTGTTTCATTAGAAACACATACCCGTACCTAGACATATCATTGGTGAAGGTAATGAAGTAGACATAGTTGCCTCTAGCCGGCACATCAAATGGACTGCATACATCTATATGTACAAGGGCAAGTAGGTCTGGGGCCCTTTCCCTATGTCTTGTAAAAGGAAGCTTGGTCATTTTGCCTTGAAGGCATAATTCACAAACTGGATATGACTCGAAAGTCAACAAACTCAATAGTCCAGATTTTTCCAATTTGTTAACCCTGTCTTCCGCTATATGACCTAGCCTTAGGTGCCACAGATACCTATCATTTAGACTATCTCTAGGCCTTTTAATTCCTATGGCATTCACATTTTGCTCGATATTAAATATAGATACATCAATATGTAGCTGATAGAGATCATTAATAAAAAAATTATTTGCAACTTTATTATTTTCATAAAATATGTTATAATGGTTCTTATAAAAGCTAATCACATAGCCTTCTTGTGCTAAACATGAAACAGAAATCAAATTTCTGCTTCCTGCAGGCACATAATAACAATCTCTAAGAACTAACTCTAATCCTAACGGTAATCATAGAGGGTAGGTTCCCACGGCCACAACAGCAACTCTTGCTCTATTTTCGATGCATAGGATCATATCCCCATCCCTCAGCCTCCTGCTCTCCTCAAGACCCTGCATAGAAGTACACAAATGAGTACTAAAACTAGAGTCAAGAATCCAACTGGATGCAGAGAAAACTATAAGACTAGATTCTATAACGAGCATTCCTCCAGAAGGATCATCCTTCTTGTTCTTCAGGGTGGCCAGGTACTGAGGACAGTTTCGCTTCCAATGGCCGCCTGAATTACAGTAAAAATATTTTTTCTTTTCAGCAGTCTTCTTCTTCGATTCCGTCTTCTTCTTCTTTTCATCCACCTTCTATTTCTTCGCAGACTTCTTCTTTCCAAAAGACTTTCTCTTGGAAGAAGTCCGCTCCACAGTAAGGACTGAACCTTTTGAACCCTTCAAAGAAAGCTCAGCCGTAACCAACATGTTCATTAACTCAGTCAAGGTACACTACATCTTATGCATATGAAAGTTCATGATGAACTAATCATATGCATCAGACAAGGACTGAAGGATCACATCAATCTAAAAATTTCTATCTAAGATGACACCTAGCTTCTCAAGCTCCTCAAGGTCCTTGATCATTGTCAAACAATGATCTTGGACTGACTGCCCATCATGCATTTTAGCCTTAAAAAGTCTTTGGCAGCCTTGATACTTAGCTGCGTGACTTTGTTCACCAAACAACTCTTGTAGGTGAGCCAACATTTGTTGGATAGTCATAATGTTCTCATGTTGGCATTGCAAGTCATCAAACATGGCACCCAATATGTAGTACCTGGCTTTGTTATCGTCATCTGTCCACTTTTTCAGAGATGCTCTCTGTTCAGTAGTTGGACGTGCTGGCATGGCAGGTGGGTCCTGGTCCAAGACATGAGTCAGTTTCTCAAAATCCAGAATAATTCTGTAGTTTCTCAATCAGTCCTTGAAATTAGGTCCAGTCAATCTGTGGGTGTCTAGTATTTTGGTCAGGGGGTTGGATGCAGACATGTTTCCTGTAGAGAGTCAAAAGTTTCTAGTTAGATTTTGTAATCAGACTTAACCAATTTATTTAGAGATTTTATTTTTAAACAAATTAAGCTCTCACTATTTTCTCAGATCCCTACACTCCCTAAGTAGAGATGTGAAAATCTCCATGATTAGTGATTTCTAGTGGGTGGTGCGGTCTCACCGATTGGCTCACCACCTCACCTAACAATTATTGGTGATGGGTCAATCGATGAGTGGACAACTTTTGTCCAATGATTCTCTAATCATGGTGCACCCAAAATTTGGTCTCTAATTCATAAAACTCACCATGCCCGAAATATTGCTCCAATCTTTAGTTAAGTCAGACCCATTATTTGCACGAACTAGATTTCTGATTAGGTCCCTCACCATATCCAAAATATTGAGCATAACCCATCCTCTAATCTGTAGCATCCAATGCCTAATGGATATGGTTGCGTCTTCCTGATGCAACTGAGCCACTGTAACCAATCGAGAACAATCAATCCTGGGAAGGGCCCGCACATCCACAATGGTGGAAGACCTTAGACTTAATATTTTCTTAGAAAGATTTGATTTAGGTCTCATTAAACTTGACTTGACATAGTCATAACAATTATGACTAACCTAGTGACATGGGTTAGCTCGAATTATTAGCCACCTCAAATCAGAACTGGATCGACACATATGGCCAGATAAGTGAGACCAGTGGAAGGGATATGCCATTAACTTGACAAGAATGCATTCGAGTCGAGTAGCTCCCAATTAAAAATCAGTCGGTCGCATCTGCCTAACTTACCTTAGACACCAAATTATCGAACTAGAACCAATTGGGTTAGCTTACAATCCAGGCTCTAACCATTGAGCCAAATTAGGTCTTAACTTGATCGAGTCACATATGAATGTGATTCAACCTTGACCTAGACTTAATCCTATTAGGCTGGTGAATTATTAGCTTTCATGATCTCACCTAACCAACTTTTGATTCGGTTTGATCAACCGCTAGACCTAATTGAGCTACCCAAGCCCGAACCCAATTTTATGAAAATGGCTTACAAATAAAATTCTTAATTTTAGACCTAATTTGATTTCATAGGCTTAATTCATTAATTAAGTCTTGGGTTCATAAACAAAACATGTAAATAAATCCTAGGATTTCAGGATCTAAGGTTTTGCAGAAAAGTAAATTTTGATTTCTGATTAAGGATGAACACACAGCACCCCTACATGCCATAAGAATACCCGATTAAATGAGAAGAGAGGATCTTAAACCCTACTTTGTTCTTATGATCGGACGGTCATGAGGAACACCTTAATCAGAAATATTGTTTTAACTATAAAACTAGTTAGATCTAAGTTACATATCATATATATAATTTCAGGTCTAACTTATACATGCTTTGCATACATCTCATGTATTAAAATCTGATCTAATTAGCATGCTTTCAGATCTGATACATCATATATAACATCTAAAAAATAAGATTTAAATTAAACTATTCAATATGAAATCTATTCTAGACAGTTACTAGAACAATTCTATAACTAGTCTAGGCATGCAATAGATCAATCTTATGAATTAATTAAATTTTATTTTTTATTTTTTGATCTGAATATAATATTTATAACATCAAAAAATTAGAGAATAAATTAGATCTAATTTATATTTTAATCATATTAAAATATAAAACTATAAGACTATTCATAGATTAAACTACTCCTAGTCTAGTCATGCATCTCATACATGTTAGATCTACTTAGATTTAATTTTAAATTTTTTTGATTTTAAATTCTATCACATCTGATATGACATCTAAAATTTATTAATATTAAATAAATAAAAATAAAAATTAGATCTAAATTAGATCTGAAATAGAGCCATCAACTTAACTCTGATACCAGTTGAAGAAAAAACTAGCTTTTTCTTTGTAGGATCTTCCAGATCTAATGAGATCTAGGATGGAATATTTTAAAAAAATTATTCTATAATATTTTAGATCTAAGAACTATTAGATCTAATTCCTATTATCTGATATTAAATCTAAAATTAAATCTAAAAATATGAGGAATAGAGAAATACCTCTAGCGTAACTAGATTACTCTATAGATGATCGCAGCAATGCCCGAGGTTCTAAAATAGCCACGTAGTCATCTGACCTCTATCGGTATCCACTTGAGCAAGATCTGGATGTCTTCTCCTCATGAATTTTTGCTCCAAAAATCAGATCTGGATCTGATCTAGAAGATCTTCAAAAGATCTTCTGAAGCTGGAGCAGCAGCTTCTCGATAAATCTCTGCAGCCTTCTAATCAGGAAGCCACCATGCTTTGGACAAGCACCAGATGGACGTCCAACCTCTTGAACGTGAAAAGGGGAGGGAGAGGAGCAGAGGGGGAATGGAGAAGTGGAGAGATTTCAAGCTTTTGCTGGGTATTGAATAGAGTCTCTAAATCCTAGGCGCAGATAGGGTTTAAATAGACCCTGCTGTGCCATGTAGTGCCACATCATTCGACCAATCAAAAAATTTTAATTAATTCTGAAAAAATTTTGATTGGTGGAGTGATATTATCTGATCACATTAGATAAGAATTCTCACAATCCCTCCTACTGTTGGCGCCAACACTGGATAAGCACAATGAGATTGGTGCCCCACAGTCCAAGTTGATCAAGAGATCAGAGTCCTCATCTCATGGGACTCTATCTTTATCCACTTGGGGCGCACACCATATCTGATTATAATGCCCACTTTGAGGGTAAAATTAGTAGATAGACACTCCACAAAAACTCTCCAATGACCTCTTGCCAAGTGGCATTCAGTCCAAGGTTCATAGGTCAACGTTTGACCAATGTCCTAAAACGAAAATGGCAGGTGACAAGAATTAGCAGATGTTGTCTTAAATTCATCTCATGAATTAAGATAAGTCCTTTTTGAGTTGGACTGGCTCCAGTCAGACTGTGAGAAATCTTCTCAAGATTCTCTGGGTGAGTCAAATCACATTTGGCTCAATCGAGATAGAAAAGATTACACGAGGAGAAAGTTAGGCTCAATCGTGTGCTAGCATGATTTTCTTGAACCTAATTGGATCTAATCCAAATCAATCGAATTGGGCTAGCTCAATTGATGACATCCAGACCCTAACTCTTATTTGTGTGACCCAGTTAGATTCATTTCTGTATGGTAATGAGACATGTCATGATCTCATCATCGACATCATCAAAACTCCTTTCGATGGACCAGAACTCTTCTGATTCAGATAATTAGAATGATCGATCATCAAGATCATTCTAATTGCTTCCAAAATCCATCAGTGACACCTATCAGTATATGGTGGCAATCCATCAAAAATGAAGATGAACCTCTCGGTGCAGCTATCTGTGTGATTGAGTTCTTCTATCATGAGTCCCGACTGAATTAGAGTTAAGGTGAACTCGTCAAACCCAACATCAGTCATATGAATCAATCGATCGATCCAAGTCCGATGTGAAATCTTAATGAAAAATTCTTTTTCATTATTTCACTCTATCATGGCCATGGACTTAAGGACTCAATCTTTCGATCATCATAAGACTACTCCTCTTATCTATCGAGGTTGATAGATCCCATCTTGGTGTAATTTGGTTCCTACAATGAATATGCTACAGCCAACATACACCTCAGGGTTTTGAATGGCTAGAAGATCGAGTTATGGTGTAGTCAAACTATAACACACTCAAAGTGAACTGTCGATGTACCTCAGGGTAAAGAACTAGACACACAGCTGCAGTATTGAGCTAGTCATCGATAAGAAGGTAGACTTCCTTATGACTGCTCGAGATGGTCACGCTCAGTACTCTTATTCTCAATAAATATCTGTACTCTCACTTCGATGTCTCCACACCGTAGACTCAAGACACATCTATCCTAAGAAAGCGATCGTACACCAACCTTCTGGATCGATCACCATCCTCGTGATGATCCTATGGTCAGGAGCTATTTATAAGTTAGTTATGTAAATTCATTCCTTAAATTTTCAACTCTTGAAAATATGAATTAACATTCCTACTAACTCAAAGGATGTATCACAGACATAATGTACATAATGTGATAGTAGAATAACCCTTTTATTCATTTATAGTCAAAATTATAAATTTGTCCTTATATTTGTACAGGAATGTGTCAACCAATCGGCATCTAGGGCATACATCTAACAATTTCACCTGCATGCCATACCAGTATCTCCACACTTCTTGGTTAAGAGGACAACCAACCTATATGGCATACAACGATCTATAGTTGATATATCTATCATCCTAATTATAGCATATTATTTGGTCATGAACTCATTTAAGGACTAAACGATATATCCTCCTATATCGAATCAAATAGTCTTAAGGACTTCATCACATAACAGGAGTTCAAAATGAGATGTACATAGTGATAAAAAATCAAATAATATTTATTAATTCAATAATTCATATACAATTACAATGATAAGCACAACCGTCAACAGGTTGACGATTGACTTTGGGATATAATTTTTAATAAAAGTAACATTCAAGAACCTATTAGTGTTTGGTTATCATTTAATTCATTCTTTTGACCCTAATGCTCAAGGATGACCTAAGATTTAACTGTCAATCTAAGATAAGTCATCCACATTGTATTTCAATCTTTTTCAACTCCATCACATGAATTATCCAAATCCAGATTTTGCTAAATTAAAATATATTGATACATTAACTTATACATTGATACATTAACTCCTACTAATTCGGAGGGATCAATCCCATCTTGACTCACGTACCGACTTAACAAGTACTTGATTGGACCTAGAAACCTTTCGTTATTGAATTAAAAACTCAATTAGTCCGATACCAGTATAGTGAGGTATTTACAAGTCACTGTAGTGATCTCAGGTCAGAGGAACACTTATACCCATACTCTTTGTGAGCTATCCTTGACAGTAGAGTACTCCACAGTTGGTCACGTTCCATACTGATATATTTCTACATCTCATCTGTGTGCTATACCAGTGTCTTTATACTATTTGGTTATGAGGATAACCATCACATATGGCACACAACGACCTATACTTGATATCGCTATCGTCCTAGTAATAGCATATCGTTTGATTACGAATCAATTTAAAGATTATGCGATAAATCTTCTTTTATCGATCAAAGTAATCCTAAGGACTTCATCACAATATAAGAGTTCATTAGAAGATATAACCTTATGATGAATAAGGCCAAATATCTTTTATTATTTATCAATTTATATATAATTATAATTAGCACAATCGTCAAATGATTGACTTTAGAACACAATTCCCAACAACTCCCACTTAGACTAAAGCCAATTAGTATAGTATCATATACACATCTTTGATTTATAATCTCAAAACTCCTAGATATCGAGGCTTTAGTAAATAGGTTGGTCAAGTTCTCCTTTTCGTCGATCTTCTAAAGATTGACGTCACCTTAACAAATTTTCTGAATAAAGTGATAGCGATGCAAAATGCTTGGTAAGCTAATTAGATTTTGGCTCCTTGGCATGAGCTATGACTCTGGTGCTGTCCAATACAATAAGACCATCATCGGAGGATGCCACTCCTAGCTTGTCAGTGAACCTATACAATCACATAGCTTCCTTGCAACCATCGAATGCTGTAATATATTCTGCCTCACAATTTGAATTTGGCTATATCTTTTTGCTTGAAACTTTTTCAGCAGATTGCTCCATTATTTAGGATAAGAATTTATTCCGACATGTTATTGCTATTATTATGTCCAACTAAAAACTGGAGTTATACTCTATAAGTTTTAAATCAGATTCTCTATAACTAAGTCACTGATCCTTAGTATTTCTCAAATACTTAAGAATGACCTTCCAGTGTTTCTCACCTGAATCTTGAAGGCATTCTCTCAATATCCTAGTGAGTATACCATATCTGATCTCATACATGATGTATATGATAGAACAAATTCTACTTATAAATACTCTATGTACATTGAATTGGAAAAATTCAAGTAGCCTCTTAGATTTATCTCTATCGATTTTCATCCCTAAGATGAGGGATGTTTTTCCTAAAGTCCATTATAGAGAACTATGATAATAGCAAAACCTTTATTCCCTGTAATGTAAAGAATGTCACTTTTGATTAAGAAAATTTTATTCACATACAAAACAAAAAATGCACTCATAGAACTATTAACGTATTTGTATTTGTAAGATTCTTCTTCGTTCTCAATAAAGCTATACGTTTTGATCACTTATCAAAATGCACGTTCCAACTCTGAAATATAGTGTCACAGGAGAAAATTATCTCATTATGGTCAATACCATAGTGTTGACAATATCCTTAGTCAACTAGATGAGCTTTGTAGGTCTCCACCTTCTTGTCTGCACTACTTTGATCCTATTGGAGATCCACTTATACCCTATGAATTTTATCCCTACGAGTGGATCAACGAGTGTCCATACACCGTTGACCTTAATGGACTCAATTTCGAACTCTATGGCTCCAAGCTATTAATCAGAGTCGAACCTCTGTATGGCATCCATGTAGGTGATCAAATCTTTGTTGTTCTCATCGAGTTTGACAGGATCATATCCCAGACCTAGATACCGAAGTATCTATCCGATGGATGCGGTACTCTATCGAATCTCCTTAATGATGCTTTTACAATAGGTTTCAGGTTTGATCTAATCAAATCTGATTCTATGGGTTTACTAGATTGTATCAGTTTTTCTACCTATTGAACTTGATAAGTTCCACATTAAAAGCATCAGTATCTTCACCAAGGTACTTTTTTTCTAAAAAGAATGCCGAACAACTCTTGTTGTTTAGCATGGTAGAAGTTATATCCTCTAGATTTTTTGAAATACCTACAAAATAATACATATAAGATCGAGATCAAAGCTAATTAGTCTATAAATGCTCCACATAAACTGAACACTCTCAAACCCTAAGGTAAGAAAGTATCGGCTTATGCCTAATCCATATCTCATATGGAGTCATTGCAACTGATTAGCTTGAAATCTAGTTCAGAACATGATAAGTAGTCTCAAGAGCATAATCCTAAAATAAGACTAGCAGATTTGTAAACCCATCATGGATCGAACTATGTCTAACAAAGTCAATTTTAATAAGAGAGAATCTTATTCTCTTCTAGATATATCAAAAATTCATCGAAAAGGCATTCTCCTCCTTGATCTGATCGAAGAGTTTCAATGCTCTTTCCGGTTTATTTTTCTATCTTATTATGAAATTATTTGAATATTTTAAATAATCTAAATTTATGGTAAATATGTTTGTAGATCCAATATATCAATATATATCAGATTCTGAACATCATTGGCTCGTTCATCTTTTTCAACAAA
This sequence comes from Elaeis guineensis, assembly GCF_000442705.2. Classification (NCBI taxonomy): domain Eukaryota; kingdom Viridiplantae; phylum Streptophyta; class Magnoliopsida; order Arecales; family Arecaceae; genus Elaeis; species Elaeis guineensis. The sequence goes on along the minus strand of NC_025997.2, from coordinate 98,076,416 downwards.
AGGTGACTTGATCATCTTACTAAAGAAATAGGATTGATAGGTTGACAATGATTCATAATTATTAACTTTAAGAATTCTTTCTTATTAATCCTATTCTTATTTATATGATCGAGCCTAAATTATCAAAGGTAGAAATCCATGACATTATCTACTCTAAGGAGTTTGTTTGATTGTTGTGTACAGTATACTAACGACTGCATAAACGTCATTTCTTAGTTGTCCACTATGATTTTGACATTATTCATAATGATATCATAAAAATTATTAGACAATAATGAAAATTACTAAAACAACATTATTAGAATTGAAAATAGGCTCGATAATTCTTAAAATCAGGATTGGAACATGACTTCCATCTCTAATATTCAAGAACCTCTTGCAGTTTTCAATCTTTCTACTAATCTGAAGTTATTGCAACAACTTTCATGGATTTTTGATATCCAATACCCAGGTAGTAGTGTCATGATAGAAAAATTACAAGATGTTATTATATAAGTACCTTGCCTAACAACCCTTTACTGATTTCTCTTCCTGTGCCTATTCGGATCAAGGGACTCTGCTAGACTAGGTTAACCTTACACTCTTTTGTCAGTTTAGGCTCATTAGCCCAAGCATGATTCTTTTGCACCTTCTTTCTTAAAGATTGTTGCCCCACTGAAGACACATCTTCAGAGGTGTAAAATAACTACTTCAATATTTGAAGAATTTTCTCTCACTGAGCATCATCAAATTTACAACTAAATTCATGTTCTTCACTGCTCTCAATAACACCACATGATGATTTGATCATTTGTCTACTTTTGATAAGTGCCTTTGATCGCATCACGTCTGTTGGATGTGGAAACATTAGGTATTGGATCCATAATCATATATAAGATCCATTCATGCTCTAGAACTATTTGCAACTTTCGATACCATCTATCGAAGTTGGATCCTATAAATAAGTCACTGTCAAACAGTGAATGGAGCAATGGACATCTAGCCATAACTGAAAGAAAAACATATGACCTCTATATTTATGAATTGATTAAGCCTAAAGACTTAAACTTTAGTCTAAAGATTCTTTCACTATTTTAGTTGAATTAGTAGCATCTATCTCTAATCTGAGGAGTTATTCAAATTTCTTAGTGGGTACTAGAATCCACACAGACTACACATGAGCCCGACTTTGGCCAACTCACCCATGTATAGCTATGGATAGGTTCTTAACCAATTATTTCATCAA
>NC_025997.2:97956230-98075091 GCF_000442705.2 Elaeis guineensis | reverse complement strand
GATCAACCAGTAAATTACAATCCTCCCACTGACTTCATCAAGTCATTGAATTGGATTAAGATCATGATGGTTGAACCGGTACCTAGATCAGTCACACTGGTCAACCTTAATGATATGGGTCAATTCGAATCACTTAACAATCTAATCAAGATATAATTCATCAAATTGGCCAAATAAGTGAGATCAATAGGAGGGTCTGCTAAGCTTGCCTTAGATACCATCGAAATAGTCAGGTAAGCCACTCCTAATTAAAAACCATTGATCGAAATATCGGACTTATCTTTGACACTAATTGGTTAATTAGTTTTGATTTGATCAACTCAATAATTTGGGTTCAACCACTGAGCCATAATCAAGATCCATTTAGTCTAATCAAAGATACAGACTTGACCATCTATAACTATTATATTGGTTCTAGAGAAATTCTGATTTAATCTAATTTAATATTTAGTTAGATTTAATCAATTTCTTTAGTTAGTCTATTAACTCTTTAATTCTAACCTTACGTCTAACCCAATTAAGAGAACCTGATATGAGCTAACCCATGCTCCCATATTCTATGCAATATCATTAGATCTTTAATTCATAATTTTAGATCTAATTAATTCTATACTTAATTCTCAATTAAGTTTCAGTATTAACATGGATTTAGATTTAGGTTTGAAATAATTTTAATTTTTAATTTTATAAATAATTTATAATAAATATTATACAAAAAAATTTTATTCTAAAACTGGATCGACTCAATCACCATTAAGCCAGCTACATAAGGAGACTGGGTCAACTCAGTTCAAAATTAGGTCGGCTCAGTAATTGTGCAAGCACGATTCAAAGAGTTTCAGATCTAAAAATTCTTGCATGCCACTAAAATAAAATCAATCATAATACTTTTAGATCATATCTAAAATTTTTATGATTCAAGATTTTATTTTTCATGATTAAAATATTTTTAATCATATAGATTAGATGCTTTATTTTTTATATAACTTTGTATCTCATATAACAAATCTAAGATTTTATAGAAAAATAAGTTCTTCCTTTCATATTCTTCTTCATAAGATCTAATCACATGGCATCCCTACATGCCATAAGAGCACCCCATCGAATGGGAAGAGAGAGCCTTTAAACTCTTCTTACTCCTATGATCGGACGGTCTGGTGATTAACCCCATCCAAATACTTGCTAATCGAATCATCTAATTATCATATATGCATGAATTTAGATCTAATCTAAATTATATTAGATCTGATTATAATTTTAGATCATATCTAAATCAGATCATAAGCATCACATGTAATACATAAAATCAGATTTTATCAACGATCAACACAATTTAGGATAATCTTTTCATTGTAAGGGGTAAACCTTATAGCAGGACAACCATATATCAGTTATGCGATCTATTGCCCAGCTATGCAACCCAAGAGGGGGGGATGAATTGAATTTCTAAAATTTTAAAATTAATTTAGAATCACAAAAATTAAGTAATAATAAGCAAGTTATATATAGTAAGTGATTTAAGCAAGGTGTAGAAATGATATGCAAGAATGCAAAAAAATAAAAAAATTTAGATAGAGAGCAAGTAAGTACACCACAAACAATCAAGATTTATAGTAGTTCGGTGCCAACCTTACACCTACATCCACTCCTTAAGCTCCTTTTGGGAATTTAAATCCACTAAAATATATTCGACGAGAATACAACATCGATACATCTGACTCTAGCTATCCCAAGCTAGAACACTTATTTTTTAAGTACAAGCCAACTCAATACAACCTAATTCAAGGTTCGGATTAATCTTTTCAAGTTTTGGAATCTTTTCAAAATTAAAAATTAAGACAAAAGCAGAGTATAAGAGTTAATCATACGAAAATATAAGTTTAGCTCCTTTAATAAGCAAATAGAGCTTTAAATATACTTTACACAATAAGGAAGAAGCTTTTCTGATTTTTCTCAAGATTGTTGAAGACTTGAATGAGCTCTTGAGGGGTTGGTGAACTTGAAATGAAAGCTTCTTTTGCTTGAAGAGGGCTTTTTCTTTAGGGCTGAAATGAATGCTTGAAAAACCTTATTTTTTTCCTCCTTTAAGTACTTTTATATCTTCAATAGATGATAGAGAGTAATCTGGTCAGGATTAGAGCTATTGGAGTGTATTAAATGAATATTAAATACGACCAAAATGAGCTGAAAAACTAACCGTTACGGAGATTTTTTATCGCAGAGGTCGACTCATAGGGTCGACCTCTGTGGCACAGAATAGAAAGTCACTGTTCTGTATCTTTGGCTTGCACAGCAATAGAGGTCAAGTCATAGGGTCATCCCCTTTGATTATGCCAGGCAAAAATAGCATGCCATTCAGTCCTTTTGACAGGGATCGACCCTAGGGGTCGATTTTTTTCTTTAAACTTGATTTTTTCTCAAAATATACATCCAAAAAAATATGAAATTGCCTTTAATAGATCACAAATCTTCTGTTCTTGCTCTTGAGACTTTCGAATCAGAACTTGATAAAATTATAATTTTACCTCTGAAATATAATAATTTTTTTTTCAATCCAAAATCATTAGTAACCCCCTCAAATATTTTGTAATCGTCAAAATCAATTCATGGAGTAACAATCTCTCCTTTTGATGATGACAAAATGCTTGAGCAAAAATAAAATATAATATATAATATAAATAAAGTATTGATTAAGAATTTTAAATTTATAAAGATGCATCACTTAAACATTATAGCCAATTGTTTGAATAGAAAGCATCATGAGTAATTTGAAGATTAATTTTAAGATAGCTTATAAGATTATTTTTTTTTGACAAATTTACTTTGATAATTTTACTTATTGCTCAATTTTATTTCTCTACTCTCCCTTTTTGACAATATCAATTAAGATCATTACTCCTCCTTTTTAAAGAAAAAATGAAAGAGACTCCCCCTCACTATAGCAATCATAAAGGACATTTCAATTTGCTCATATAGAAGATATTGCCATTCATAATATTACATCGCACATATATGAGGTATTTTTCATATCACAAAATTAAGGCATTTCAATTGAGGCCATTCATAAAAAAATAATTCAAAGATATTCATATAAGATAAAAGCATATATATATATATATATATATATATATATATATATATATATATATATATAATGTGACATATGTGTCACAATATATATGAGTCAAGTCAAGATACATAGGCCATACAAAAGTCATAGATAACAAAAAATAGTACCATCCATGAGTCAATCAGCCAACCAATACAAAGGCCATAAGCTAGATCCTAGACATAAAAAACTAACTATGCTAGATCTAATAGATGTCATGGCTAGAGGCATCAGAATCAGAAGAGTCAGAGATATGATGAGGAGTCTCAAGATCAAAGCCACGGGCACATCCTCGACCATGTCTGCCTCAGCCACAGGTAGAAATATCGGCATGAGTAGAAGGACGAGAAATCCCCGGAGCCTGGGAGGCTATGGACTGTGCTAGAAGAGAAAGTTTGATGGTATCCAATTATTCCAAAGCTCTCATCATGGACTGCATCAAGGCACCAATCTGAGTAGAGATAGTCTCACTGGAGGCCCTGATCTCTCTCCTAAAAAAATCAAAGCCACTCTGCAAAATGCCTCGAAGCCTAGCCGCCACTGCAGATAGGTAGGAGACCTCCATGATGTCCTCTTGCGGCTGGAAATGGGTTAAGGTTAATACCTACCTCTACAGATCTAGAACTCTATCCGTTAGTCTCAGAACATATCCCTCAAGCTCCTCAAGTCATGCGGACTTGCTGTAAGCATCTGAAAGATAGTAGAGATATGAGGGATCAAGGTCTAGTCTGAAAGAGCCTGAGATGTTGTCCTCTGAGTAAAGTCTGAGGTGGCAAACTACTGAGATAAAATGGAAGCAATCTACTAGAATATCAACTCACTCTGATCGTCTGCAAGTCTGATCTCTAAAGGATCTACTCTGCTCCCAGACTGTGGTACATATGCCTCCTTCCTCACTGACTCTGAGGGACCAGCCTCGTGATTAGACACGAACTGAATATCAGAAGATGCTCTGTGATCATGAGGAGGTGAAGACGGCCCCTCCTCCTCTGCTCTCTCCTCAACATCCTTCAACCAACCACCATCAGTCTTTGAAAAGCCCATGCGATGCAGTGTGTGGCAGTTGATGGTGTCAGAATGTGATAATCTGATGATAGCCTCCCCCTTAAAACAGACTGCGAACCTCCTAAAGACTAGGATGAGTGCCATACCATAAGGCAAGTGAGCCTTAGACCTATTCAGGATCTCTCTCATGGCCTCAAACATCAAAGCAGGAAGGTTCAAGGGGGTCTCGATGATCACATGGTACATGATGCAAATATCCCTACCAGATAAGAGGTCATGCCTGCCACTGCTAGGGATAAAAAGTTTGATAACCATGTGATGCAAAAGTCTCATCTTTATTGAAAGAATCCTTGCTTCTAATTTATTTAATTTTTTAGTAAATATTCTTCTTAAAATAACACTTATTCCTTCTTCTTTGATTGGGAGCTCCATATGAGTATAACCTTCACAAGGCAAGTGCAAGATTTGTCCCAAATACAATGGATCAAGAACAATGTTAACACCTTTCACTAAAGACTTTACTGTTCCATTGCAGTAACTTAAATTCAAATAAAATTTTTTTACCAAATCAACATAAGTATTTTTCTTCAAAAGACAGTAAAACTTCCATCTTTGACTTTTAATTTTTGATCCAATAAAGAATCCTTCTTTTTCAAAAAATATAAAATCTATGTTCTTTCTGAATTTTACTTTTCGATTGGAGAGAGGTATCTTACTTGAACTGAGTGGAGATTGTGAAGAAGCTGGAGCAAGACTTGGAACTGAGGTTGGAGCAAGAGAGGGCTCGGCTGTCATTCTTTTTCTGCACACATCCTCTTCTAACCCACGAACAGATTTTTTTCTCATTGGTAGCTTCAATTTGGGAGCTATTTCGGACAACAGAGACTTGCTAACAGCTTAGAAGGCCTAATGAAAGGTGGAGTAGAAAGGATTTTAGAGAAAAAATAAAAATTTTTAGGGAGATGGACCGCCGATTTGGAGATGAGGGTTTGAAGCTAGGGTAAGCTTAATCCACCCAAACGAGGAAGAGAAGGAAAAGAGATTTAGTTTCTAAGAGGATGATTTGAACGGGAAAAACTGGTGGGAGGAGGGATTTTAAGAGATTTTTGCAGTTGAGAGAGTGGAGAGGGAGGAGATTTTTGTTCGATGGGATGAGGAAGACGAAAGGTAAAGGGTCAGCTTAACTACAAAAAGAGATTTTTCAATAAAATAGAGTGCTCGATGGGTTTTAATAAAAATTACAAGTTTATCTTAGGATCGACCTCTAGGATCGACTCATGGCTAAAAAAATTTTAAAAAAATGATGAAAAAATTTTGAAAAAATTTAAAACATGAGGGAAGGGTGTCTATTTGAGAGATTGATGATATGAAGGATAGTTTTGAACTTTTAAGAAGGAAGAGATGAGAATTGAGCTTAAAATTTGGTTCAATAAATTTTTGGTAAAAAAAAATATAGAATCAGAAAGATATTTAAATTGATGGATCAAGGATTCCTAGTTCTCTTCTAATTTTACAAAATCTATCTTCACTTAAAGCCTTGGTAAAGATGTCAGCCAATTATTTTTCAGTACAAACATAATCAAGAATTATATTATTATTTTGAATATGTTCTCTTATGAAATGATGTCTAATTTTAATATATTTTGATCTAGAATGCTGAAATAAATTTTTAGTTAGATTAATAGCACTAGTGTTATCACATCTTATGGGAGTTTCATTAAGTTTGATGTCAAAATTCTCAAATTATTGCTTAATCCATAAGATTTGAACACAGCAACTTTCAGCTACAATGAATTCGATCTCGATGGTAGACAGTGCCATCAAATTTTGCTTCTTGCTAAATCAAGAGATTAAGTTAACTCCTAAAAATTGGTAAGTTTCACTAGTACTTCTTCTATCTAATCTACATCCAGTAAAATCGATATCTGAATATCCTATTAAGTCAATTGATGAGTCCTTAGAATATCATAATCTTAGAGTTTGTGTATCTTTTAAATATTTAAGAATGTTTTTAACTGTATTTAAATATGATTCTTTTAGATTTGATTGAAAGCGTGTACATAGACAAACACTAAACATAATATCTGGTCTACTAGTAGTTAAATACAATAAAGAATAAATCATACCTCTATAAAGTTTTGAATCTACATTTTTACCTTCTTGATCCTTGTCAAGCTTATATGATGAGCTAATGGGGGTATCAATTGCTTTGGAGCTCTCCATTCCAAATCTTTTGAGTAGTTCTCTTGTGTACTTACTTTGGGTGATGGAGATCCTTTCATTTGTTTGTTTGATTTGGAGTCCGAGAAAGAATGTAAGTTCTCCCATCATGCTCATCTCGAACTTTTCCTGCATGAGCTTAGCAAAATCTTGACAAAGAGTTCATTAGTAGATCCAAATATAATGTCATCAATGTACATTTGTATAACTAAGATATCATCATGATCTCTTTTAATGAAAAAGATTGTATCTATATTTTTTTTTGAAAAATCATTATTAAGAAAAAATTTACTTAACCTTTCATACCAAGCTCTAGGTACTTGTTTTAAACCATATAATCTTTGTTTAATTTGAAAACATGATGAGGAAAAGCATGATTTTCAAAATCAGAGGATTGTTCTACATATACTTTTTCAGTAATATAACCATTTAGAAAAGTACTTTGGACATCCATTTGGAATAACTTAAAATTCATAAAGCATGCATATGTAAGTAAAAGCCTAATTGCTTCTAATCTAACAATAGGTGCAAAGGTCTCATCAAAATTAATTCTCTCTTCGTGATTATAACCCTTTGTAATCAATCTTGCTTTATTCCTAATCACATTTTCATGTTCATCTAATTTATTCCTATATACCCATTTTGTGCCAATTATTGAATAATTTTTAGGTCTTGATACTAAAGTCCATACATTATTTCTTTCGAATTGATTAAGTTCCTCTTGAATTGTATTTATCCAATTATAATCTTTTTCAGTTTCATCTATGATTTTAGGTTCAAAATGAGAAATAAATAAAAATGATTGTATGCATCTCTAAGTGAAGAACGAGTTCTTACTCCATGTGTAGGATCACTAATGATTAGTTATTTGGGATGATTGTGATCATACCTCCATTCTTTGGGTAGCTCATTTATACCTTGAGGTTGTTCTTGTTGTTCTTTACCTTCATCCTCTTATTTATTTTCATGTTCTTCTTAATTTTGGATTGTTGAGTCTTTTAGGTTGAGCTCCTTCATCCCTTTTATAAGAGGATATGCATCATCAATACCTTCACTCTTCCTTAAAGGAAGATCATTAGTCTCATTAAAAATAATATATATTGACTCCTCTACTACTAAAGTTCTTTTGTTGAAAACTCTAAAAGCTTTGCTAGAAGAGGAGTAACCAAGAAAAATAGCTTCATCAGATTTTACATCAAATTTTTCTAATCTCTCTTTATCATTGTTCAAAACAAAATATCAGCAACCAAAACTATGAAAAAAATGTAATATTTGGTTTTCTTCCTTTCCAAAGCTCACAGGATGTTTTCTTTAGAATTGCTCTAATTAAAGCACGATTTAAAATGTTACATGCCATGTTAATTGCTTCCGCCCAAAAGTATCTTGGGAGGTTGCTTTCACATAGCATGGTATGGGTCATTTCTTCAAGGAATCTATTTTTTCTTTCTACTATCTCATTTTGTTGGAGTGTTCTAGATGCTGAAAAGTTATGGTCAATACCTTTTTCATCATAAAATTTTTTAAAATCTTAATTTTTAAATTCAGTTTCATGATCACTTCTAATATTTTGAATTAAAATTTTTTTTTCATTAGTAACTCTTCGATAAAATTTCGAGAACATATGAAAAATTTTATCCTTATGTGCCAAAAAGAAAATCCATGTAAAACAAGAGAAATCATCAATAATTACAAAGCCATATTATTTTTCACCTATACTAGTAGTTCTAGTGGGTTCAAATAAATCAATGTGCAATAATTCTAATGGCCTAGAAATTGAAATAATATTTTTAGATTTGAATGAGATTTTTGTTTGTTTACTTAGTTGATATGCATCACAAATTCTATCTTTTTCAAAATTTAATTTAGATAAACCGATAATCAATTTCTTTTTTAATAAGTTTTAAAAGTGAATGCATGCTAATATGTGCAAGCCTATGGTGCCAAAGCCAATTAGTCTCATTAATTTTGACATTCAAGGCTACTAGACATTGCATGTTTATCTTGAAAAGATCATTCAAATCTACCATATAAATATTGTCATGTCTATGCCCAACAAATTGAATAACTTCATCATTGGGACTAGTTACTATGCATAATGAAGATTCAAAAATAACTTTATTCCCTTTGTCACAGAATTGACTAATGCTTAATAGATTATATTTCAAACCATCTACTAATAAAATATTTTCAATATACTTGGAGGGAGTGATACCAATGTTACATATACCGATGATCTTTCTTTTGCTATTGTCTCTAAAATTGACCATCCCTCCATCTTTTGCATCAAGTGTGATGGATTGAGATTCATCATCGATCATGTATCTTGAGCACCCGCTATCAAGATACCATTTTTGATTTATTTCTTGGGATGTAAGACACACCTACATACAAAAATCAAATCTTGACTTTAGGTACCCAAGTTTTCTTGGATCTTTTTTGGTTAGCTATAATGGTTCCTTTTGGAACCGATATTTTCTTCACATTAGAATTTTCAGATTGCTAGAAAAATATATATAGGATTTGTGTCCTACTTTACCATATTTAAAGCAAGTAATATTTGAAAACTTGCTGCTTGATGAGTTTACAAAGATATTTTTCAGAAATTTTTATTTTTTTAAAGGGTTGTAGCCAAGACTGGCTTTATCATAAATAGCCTTTTGATTATCAAGTATCATTTGAAGTTTATTTGAACTTAAAGTGAACTTTTCTACTATAGATTTTAACTTAGCAATTTTATTTTTTAAATTCAGATTTTTTTGTGTTAAGATCAATTTTTTATTTGAAATAATGTCATTTTTTTTAATAAAGATTGATTCTTTGATTTAAATTCTTTGTTCTTTACCCTTAACTTCTTTAGATCATCAACTAGATCATAAAATATTTTTTGAAATTTTTTAAAAGTAAAGTCATTAGGAGTTTCAGCATTTATCTCATTTTCATGTGCCATAAGGCACAAGTTGGTTTGTTCATGTGAATCTTCTTCTTCGAAGCTTGACTCATCACTATCACTCCATGTAGTCACCATAGCCTTTTTCTTGTACTTCTTGAGACCCTTCTTAAGTTGTGGACATTCGAACCTAAAGTACCCCAGCTTCTTACATTCATAACAAATAAGGGGCTGCTCCTTATCTTTCTCTTTGCTATGCTCCTATTTTGTAGGTGGCCTCTTCCTCATCCCTTATTTTATTTTCTTCAAAAATCTCTTAAACTTTCTAGCGATGAGGGCTAATTCTTCATCTTGCTCTTCATTTTCTGTTTCATCAGATTTCTCATCGAGTTAAGTAGTGGATTTGAGGGCGATTGTCCTCTTCTTCTTGACATCTTCTTCTTTATGTTGTTTAATGCTTAGCTCGTGCGTCATTAGCGATCCTAGAAGCTCCTCCAAGGGTAAGATATTCAGATCTTTGGCTTCTTGGATTGTGGTCACTTTAGCCTCCCAAGTCTTTGATAAAGATCTAAGAATCTTTCTCACAAGATCACTGTTAGTATAAGACTTACCAAGACTTTTTAGACTATTAATAATATCCATAAAATGAGTAAATATTTCAGTTATTGATTCATCATGCTTTATTTTAAAGAGTTCATATTTGTGCATAAGCATGTTAATTTTTGATTCCTTAACTTGATTAGTGCCTTCATGTGTTACTTCTAACCTATCTCATATTTCTTTAGCCAATATGCATGTTGAAATGCGATTAAACTTATTAGCATCTAAAGTACAATATAAAATATTCATGGCTTTAGCATTGAGTTAAGCTATTTTTTTATCAACTTCATCCCATTCTCTTTTGAATTTGATTGATTCTACACCATCAATTATCTTAGTAGGTGTGTGTGGTCCATTAACTTTAATACTCCACATATCATAGTCAAGTGCTTGAATAAATATTTTCATCCGAGCTTTTCAATAGATATAATTTGACCCATTGAAAAGTGGAGATCGATTTGTGGACTGCCCCTTGGCTAGTGAAGCACCAACTTAAGTTACTATAGATCTTTAGCTTTTTGATGGTTAAATCAAAGTAGGACTAGAGCACCGAGCTCTGATACCACTTGTTGTCCAGCTATGCAATCCAAAAGGAGGGGGGATAAATTGGATTTCTAAAATTTTAAAATTAATTTAGAACCACAAAGATTAAGTAATTATAAGAAAGTTATATGTAGTAAGTGATTTAAGCAAGGTGTAGAAATGAGATGCAAGAATACAAAAAAATAAAAAAAATTTGATAGAGAGCAAGTAAGCACATCATAAATAATCAAAGTTTATAGTGGTTCAGTGCCAACCTTGCACCTATATCCACTCCCCATGCTCCTCTTGGAAATTTAAATCCACTAAAATGTATTCGACGAGAATACAATGTCGGTACCTCCAATTCTAGCTATTTCAAGCTAGAACACTTATTTTTTGGATACAAACCAATCCAATACAATCCGATTTAAGCTTTGGATCAATCTTTCTGAGTTTTGAAACCCTTCCAAAACTAAAAGTCAAGACAAAAGCAGAGTATAAGAGTTAATCACATAGAAATACAAGTTTAGCTCCATTAATGAGCAAATAGAACTTTAAATACACTTTACACAATAAGAAAGAAGCTTTTTTTAATTTTTTTCAAGATTGTTGAAGACTTGAATGAGCTCTTGAGGGGTTGGTAAACTTGAAATGAAAGCTTCTTTTGCTTAAAGAGGGCTTTTTCTTTAGGACTGAAATGAATGCTTGAAAAACTTTACTTTTCTTCTTTTTTAAGTGCCTTTATATTTTTAATAGATGGTAGAGAGTAATCTGAACAGGATTAGAGCTGTTGGAGTGTATTAAATGAATATTAAATACAGCCAAAATGAGCTGAAAAATTAGCCATTACGAAAATTTTTCGTCACAGGGGTCGATTCATAGGGTCGACCTCTGTGGCGCAGAACAGAAAGTCACTGTTCTGTATCTTTGGCTTGTACAGCAATAGAGGTCGACTCATAGGGTCATCCTCTTTGGGTGTGCCAGCCAAAAATAACGTGTCATTTAGTCCTTTTGATAGGGATCGATCTTAGGGGTCGATCCTTTTCTTGTAAACTTGATTTTCTCTCAAAATATACGTCTAAAAAATATGAAATTGCCTCCAATAGATCACAAATCTTCTATTTTTGCTCTTGAGTCTTTTAAATCAGAACTTGATAAAATTATGATTTTGCCTCTGAAATATAATAAGTCTTTTTTCAAGCCAAAATCATTAGTAACTCCCTCAAATATTTTGTAATCATCAAAATCAATTCATAGAGAAACAATCTTCCTTTTCTTGATGATGAAAAAATACTTGAGCAAAAGCAAAATATAATATATAATATATATAAAGTATAGATTAAGAATTTTAAATTTATGAAGATGCATCACTTAAACATTATAACCAATTATTTGAATAGAAAGCATCATGAGTAGTTTGAAGATTAGTTTTAAGATAGCTTATAAGATTATTTTTTTTTGATAAATTTGTTTTGATAATTTTACTTATTGCTCGATTTTATTTTTCTACTCTTTCTTTTTTACAACATCAATTAAGATCATTACTCTCTCTTTTTAAAGAAAAAATGAAAGAGACTCCCCCTCACTATAGCAATCATAAAGGATATTTCAATTTGCTCATATAGAAGATATTGTCATTCACAATATTACATCGCACATATATGAGGTATTTTTCATATCACAGAATTAAGACATTTTAATTGAGGCCATTCATAAAAAATCAATCCAAAGACATTCATATAAGATAAAAGCATATATATATATATATATATCTAAAATGTGACATATGTGTCACAATATATACGAGTCAAGTCAAAATACATAGGCTATACAAAAGTCATGGAAAATAAAAAATACAACCATCCATGAGTAAATCATTCAAATAATACAAAGGCCATAAGCCAGATCCTAGACATAAAAGACTAACTATGCTAGATCTAATAGATGTCATGGCTAGAGGCATCAGAATCAGAAGAGTCAGAGCTATGATGAGGAGTCTCAAGATCAAAGTCACGGGCACATCCTCGACCACATCTACCTCGACCATGGGTAGAAGTACCGGTATGAGTAGAAGGGCAAGAAGTCTCCGGAGCCTGGGAGGCTATGGACTGTGCTAGAAGAGAAAGTCTGATAATGTCTAATTATTCCAAAGCTCTCATCATGGACTGCATCAAGGCATCAATCTGAGTAGAGATAGACTCACTGGAGCCCCTGATCTCTCTCCTCAAAAAATCAAAGCCACTTTGCAAAACACCTCGAAGCCTAGCCACCTCTGCAGACAGGTGGGAGACCTTCATGATGTCCTCTTGCAGCTGGAGATGGGCTAAAGCTAATACCTATCTTTGCAAATCTAAAAATCTGTCCGTCAGTCTTAGAACACATCCCTCAAGCTCCTCAAGTTGTGCAGACTGAGCTATAAGCATCTGAAAGATAGTAGAGATATGAGGGATCAAGGTCTGGTCTGAAATAGCCTGAGATGTCATCCTCTGAATAAAGTCAGAGGTGGCAAACTGCTGAGATAAAATAAAAATAACCCACTGGGATATCAACTCAATCTGATTGTCTACAAGTCTGATCTCTAAAGGATCTACTCTGCTCCCAGACTGTTGCCCAGCTATGCAACCCAAGAGGGGGGGGGGTGAATTGGGTTTCTAAAAATTTTAGAATTGATTAATTACTTATGATGAACAAGATAAAGATTTTAATTCAATATTAAATACCTAAAACAGGAATGCAAGGATATAATAAAGAAATAAAGTGAAGCGATAAAGCACACCACAAACACAAAGATTTATAGTGGTTCGGTGCCAACCCTGCACCTACATCCACTCCCCAAGCTCCTACTTGGGAATTTCAATCCACTATACTTGTATTCAACCTGAATACAAAATGTCAGAAACTCCGACACTAGCTATCCCAAGCTAGATCACTTATTTTTCGGGTACAAGTAAACCCAAAATACTTTGATTTCAGGTTCGGATCAACCTTTCCTTGTTTTGAAAATCCTCCAAAAACAAGAACAAAAACTCACAAAGAGTTAGAAAATTTTGAGCACAGATTAATACAATAACAGCTCCTTTAAATGAGCGAATATAACAATAAAAACTTTACTCAAATGAAGAACCCCTTTTCGGATTTTCTCAAAGTGGATGAACGCTTGAACGAATGCTTGAGAAGAGGTTGATTGTTGATTGAAGATCTCTTGAAAGCTTTGGAAGATCTCTAGATCAAGGTTGAACAATAGGCTTGAAAGATCCTCTCTTTGAAAGCTCTTGAATCTCTTTCACAATCTCTCGTGTGGATTTTGGATCCTCTTTTCTTTTTCTCTCAAATTATCTCGTGGATCCTCTCAATGAATTTTATCTCTCTTTTGATCTGCCGATTGATCTTCTTATTTTCTCTCCAATTTGATCTGCTATTTAATTTGCAATTTCTTTCACCATTTCAAGCATTTTATAGCATTAAAAGCAAGAGAAAATAATTTAGGCAGATAAAGAGCCGTTAGAGCAATTTTAGGAAGCATAAAAAGTAATTAAAATGGGCAAAAAAATAGCCGTTGCTGATATTTTCCGTCGTAGGGGTCGACTCATGAGTCGACTCATGCTACAGGAGTCGACTCATGAGTCGACTTCTGTTGCAACAGCCAGAAAATGAGTTTCTGCAACTTTTAGCCTAAAACTGCAGGGGTCGACTCATGGGGGTCGACTCATGCCTGGGGGTCGACTCATGAGGGTCGACTCACAGGGTGTGCCAACAAAAAATCTGGATGTCAATCAGCTCATTGTGCCATGAGTTGACTCACGGGTTGACTCATGATTTTCAAACATGCATAACTTTCAAAATACAAGTCCAAAATCAATAAAATTTTTACCATTGGATCACAAATCTTTTGTTCTACCAAATGATACTATCAAATAAGGATTTTAGTGAAATTATGATTTTGCCCTTGAAGAGCATAAGGACCTTTTCAATTTAAAATTGTTTGTTTCCCTTCAATCTGCTTTGTAATCATCAAAATCAATCTAGGAGCAACAATCTCCCCCTTTTTGATGATGACAAAATATTTGAACAAAAATATTTATGTGAATGCATTAATTTCAAAAGAATACATTATAGGTGTATATGCTTGAAAAGAGTATGATTCTTTTGGCATGTAATATAAATAGTCATATGCAAAAATAATTTGTCCATTTGCTTAAGGATTTGAAGATATGCTCATTTGATTATGTGATTTTGGTGTTAGAGCAGAAAACTTGTTTTTGTTATCAGATTGAGCTCTATTTTGAAAATTCCATTCTCATTTGATTTTAGTTTTAGCATCAGAGCAAAAAAAAATACTTATGTGCTTAAAAAAATTATGTGTGCCAAAGTATGTTTAAAAGTTGATTTTGAGCTTAAGTGTATTAACTCATTTTGAGCTTAAGATATATCAGAGCAAGAGAAAAGAAATAAATTTTGCAATGTATCAGAGCAAGAACAATAATTTTTACAATGTTATCAGAAAAGATTTTACAATGTATCAGAGTAAATGTTATAATATATCAGAGAAAATTTCACACTGTATCAGAGCAAATATTAGAGAAACTTTCACACTGTATCAAATTAAATTTTATCATGTATCAGAGCAAGTTAAAAGAAATTTTAGGGTGTATCAGAGTAAATCAAATTTCTTAAGATGTATCAAGGTAAATTTCAAAAGATATATCAGAGCAAGTTTGAATTTTGAAATATATCAGAGCATATAAAAAATTACTTATTTGCATTGTACTTATGATTTTGCTTTTGATGGATGGCTTTTTGTTTAATTTCTGTCTGATATCAAATTTCTCAAATTTTTGCTTAATTTCTCAAAATACCATTTTTGTTTAATTTCTCAAATTTTGTTTAATTTCTCAAATTTTTGTTTAATTTCTCTAAATATTTAATTTCTCAAATTTTTGTTTAATTTCTCCAATTTTTGTTTAATATCTCCAATTTTTGTTTAATATCTCCAATTTTGTTTTGTTTAATTTCTCCCCCTTTTTGACATCATCAAATATGGTTAACTCTTTCTTTTTTTTTTTAAATATTCTTTAATTTCTCCCCTTTTAGAGTTTATCATAGAAGTTTGCTCCCCCTTAATATAGCAATTATCAACAGCAAACAAAGAGAATTGTCAAAAGAGAAGACAATTTTTCCACAAGAAGAATATATATAACCAAAATATGATCAATATCATTACAAAAGGTAGAAATATAAGTAAAAAATGATTCCATTAAAAACATAATTATTTCAATACATAGTTTAAAAATAAAATTCAACCAGCTAATTGTCAATACATGGCCCCAAGGTATAGATCCTAGAACAAGACACTAACACCTAGGATCTAGTAAAGATCAAGATAAGTCAATGATCGGAGTCATCAGATATAGGGTGAGGAGATGATGGATCAGAAGTGCGTCCTCTACCCCGTCTGCCTCTGCCACGAGTGGAGGTGCTGGCACGAGCAGGAGAGTGAGATGAACTGGGTGGCTGAGAACGCTGAGAGGCCAAAGACTGAACAGAAAGGGTGAGTCTGATAGAATCAAGTACGTTCAGTGCTCTGGAAACAGATTGAAGTAGAGCAGTGAACTGAGTGGTAGCATGCTCACTCGATCCTTGGATTTCTTTCCTCAGCAATTCATATCCACCTTCTAGTGCTCCTCTGAGCCTACCAGCCTCTGCAGTGAGGTCTGTGACCTCAATGGTTGACTCCTGTGACTTGGGATGGGCCAAAGCAAGGACTTGCCCCTGCAAGTCAAGAACTCTGCCAGTAAGTCTCCAGACTGTGTCCTCAAGCTGCTGGATCCTGATGGACTGATCTGATATCATTTGAAACACAGTGGAGATGTGGGGAGTAATGGTCTGATCAGAAGAGGTGGCTCCAGGTGCAAAAGAAGTACTACTCCACTGGCTAGATAGCAAAGAAGCCACACGCTGTGAAATACGCTCGATCTGATCGTCAGCCAGTCTGAACTCTGAATGAGGTGCTCTACTCTCTGGCTGATACACTAGTGTGGGCATCCTAGTAAACTCTGAAGGGCCAGCCTCTGTATCAGGAATGAACTGGATATTTGGTGATGCTGCCCTGAAGTCATGGACAGGAGATGATGGATCTTCTTCTTCTACTCTGCCTTCAGTTCTGACTTCAGCTCTCTCTTCAGTTCTCTCTTCTGTTCTTTCCTCAACTCTCTCCTCAGATCCCTTGATCCAACCACCATCAGTCTTTGTAAATCCCATTCGGTGCAGGCTGTGTTGGTTGAAAGTGTCCACATGAGATAGCTTGGTAGGTGCCTCCCCCTCACAGCTAACTCCAAACCTCCTAAATACTCTAGTAAGGGCCATACCATAAGGCAAGTGTGCCTTGGATCTATTCAAAGTTTCTCTCATGGCCTCTATCATAAGTGCAGGGAGGTTCAGGGGGGTCTGAGTGATGACATGAAATATGACACATACATCTCTGCTGAAAAGTAAGTCATGTCTACCACTCCTAGGAAAGAAGAGCTTTGTTACCATCTGATGCAGGACCCTCATCTCAATGGACAAAATCTTTGCTTCCAATTTCTTTAAATTTCCTGAATAAGTTTCTCCTAAAATAATTCTGATCCCCTCTTCTTTAATTGGGAGTTCCATATATGAATATCCTTCACTAGGCAACTGAAGTATTTCTCTCAATATCCTAGAATCCAGGCAGATATCAATTCCCTTTACAGTTGAAGTCACTGACCCACTTCCATAAAGTAGGTTTTGGTAGAATTCTCTAACAAGGTCAACATAGGTGACTTCCTTAAGAGAGCAATAGAGTTCCCATCCTTGGTTTTTAATTTTGGTAGCAAAAGTAAAACCTTCTTCCTCAAAGAACCGAAAATCTATATTTTTCCCGATTTCTACTTTTCTATCGGAAAGAGGATTCTTACTGGGGCTTAGGAGGGATTGAGAGGAACCTTGAGTAGGTACTGAAACTGGAGTGGGAGCAGTTGAAGATTGAGCGGCTTGCCTTTTCTTTCTGACAATTTCTTCAGGCTCACGGATTGATTTTCTTCTTTGGGAAAGTTTCATCTTCGGAGCCATATCCACTATAATAGCAGACAAGAAGACTTGAATTGAGTGGAGGAGGGATCACAAGAGAGTGAAGAAGGATTTTGATGGAGAAAAGAAGTGGATTTTGGAAGATCGGTAAAGTGCTAGGGTACGTTCCAACCGCGCCAAGTAATGCGAGAAAGCATAGAAAATCCTTTTTAAGGAGGCGATTTTTGGTGGAGAGGAGGAGGGAGAATTGCCTCGAAATTAATCCTTGGATTTGGAGCAAGAAGAGTTGGAGAAGACGGCTTTTGGAAGAAGAACGATGGGAAGATGAGTCGTCTCACGAACAGGGTTTCAGTATAAAAACAATGAACCCATTGAAAGTTGGTGGGATTTACAAGTTTGCCATTGAGTCGACTCATGGGGGTCGACTCATGAAGTTCAGAAAATCAGAAAAAATATGAATAAATTCCAGAAAAATTTAAAATTTTGAGTGAAGGAATTTTGCTCAATGATAAGTTTTTAAAATGATAAATTTGAGCTTTTGGGACCAGGATAGATGTTGAAAATTGAGCTCTAATCAATTCTTTGAAAATTGAGAAATTTTAGGCAAATGGATCTAGAATTCCTAGATTTCTCCTAATTTCACAGAATCTATCCTCACTAAGGGCCTTTGTAAAGATATCAGCTAATTGATTTTCAGTGCAAACATATTCAAGAATTATATTTTTATTTTGAACATGTTCTCTTATAAAATGATGTCTTATTTCAATATGTTTAGATCTTGAGTGTTGAATTGAATTTTTAGATAGATTTATGGCACTTGTGTTGTCACATCTTATTGGTGTTTCATTAAGTTTGATTCCAAAATCTTCGAGTTGTTGCTTAATCCATAAGATTTGAGCACAACAACTTTCGGCTGCAATGTATTCGGCCTCAGCCGTAGACAGAGCCACCGAATTTTATTTCTTGCTAAACCATGAGATTAGGTTAACTCCAAGAAATTGGCAAGTTCTACTTGTGCTTTTTCTATCTAATTTACATCCAGCAAAATCAGCATCTGAATATCCTAATAAATTAATTTGTGAGTCCTTAGAGTACCATAACCCTAGAGTTTGAGTACCATTTAAGTATCTAAGGATTCTTTTAACAGCATTCAAATGAGATTCTTTAGGATTAGTTTGATATCTAGCACATAAGCAAACACTAAACATGATATCAGGCCTACTTGCAGTTAAATATAATAATGAGCCAATCATACCTCTATAGTATTTTAAGTCTACACATTTACCTTCATCATCCTTGTCAAGCTTACATGAGGGACTCATTGGTGTGCCAATTGATTTGCAGTTCTCCATTCCAAATCTTTTGAGTAGTTCCTTGGTGTACTTGCTTTGGGTGATGGAGATTCTCTCTTTTGATTATTTGATTTGGAGTCCGAGGAAGAAGGTGAGTTCTCCCATCATGCTCATCTCGAACTCCCCCTGCATAAGCTTAGCAAAGTCTTGACAAAGGGATTCATTAGTAGACCCAAAAATTATGTCATCAACATAAATTTGTATAATTAGTATATCATTTTGATTTCTTTTAATAAATAGGATTGTATCTACATTACCTCTTGAAAAACCATTATTCATTAAAAATTTGCTTAGCCTTTTATACCATGCTCTAGGTGCTTGTTTTAATCCATATAAAGCTTTATTTAATCTAAAGACATGATTAGGAAAAGCATGATTTTCAAATCTGGGTGGTTGTTCTACATATACTTCTTCAGAGATATATCCATTTAAAAATGTACTTTTAACATCTATTTGAAATAATTTGAATTTCATAAAGCAAGCATATGCAAGTAGAAGTCTAATAGCTTCTAATCTAGCAACAGGTGCAAAGGTTTCATCAAAATCAATTCCTTCTTCTTGATTATATCCCTTAGCAACCAGTCTTGCTTTATTTCTAATTACATTTCCATGCTCATCTAATTTGTTTCTAAAGACCCATTTTGTGCCAATTATTGAATAATCTTTAGGTCTTGATACTAAGGTCCAAACATTATTTTTTTCAAATTGATTAAGTTCCTCTTGCATAGCATTAATCCAATTATGATCATTTTCAGCTTCTTCAAAAGTTTTAGGTTCAAGATGAGATACAAAAGCACAATGATTAACTGCATCTCTTAGTGAAGAATGGGTTTTTACCCCATGCATAGGGTCACCAATAATTAACTCCTTAAGGTGGTTGTGAACATACCTCCATTCCTTGGGTAGGTCATTTGTACCTTGAGGTTGTTCTTGAATTTCTTCACCTCTTTCATTTTGTTCGTCTTCTTGATCCTTGTCTTTTGGAGTTGCTGAATCTTTCAGAGTGATCTCCTTCATACCTTCTATTAGTGGATCTGCATCATCAACACCCTCATTCTTCCTTGAAGGAAGATCGTTAGATTCATCAAAAACAACATGTATGGACTCCTCAACTACTAAAGTTCTTTTGTTGAAAACTCTAAATGCTTTACTAGTAGAGGAGTAACCTAGAAAGATTGCTTCATCTGATTTTGCATCAAATTTATCAAGTTTTTCTTTGCCATTATTTAATACAAAACATCGGCAACCAAAAACATGAAAATATGCAATATTTGGTTTTCTTCCTTTCCAAAGTTCATAGGGGGTTTTCTTTAAAAATTATCTAATTAAAGCACGATTTAAAATGTAACATGCTGTGTTAATTGCTTCTGCCCAAAAATATCTTGGAAGGTTGATTTCACACAACATGGTACGTGCCATTTCTTCTAAGATTCTATTTTTCCTTTCGACTACCCCATTTTGTTGGGGTGTCCTAGGAGCAGAGAAGTTATGGCCAATTCCATTTTCATCACAAAAATTTTCAAAATCTTGATTTTCAAATTCAGTTCCACGATCACTTCTAATATTTTGAATTGAAAAACCTTTTTCATTAGAGACTTTTCGATGAAATTTAGTGAAAATATGAAAAGTTTCATTTTTGTGAGCCAAAAAGAAAACCCAAGTAAAACGAGAGTAATCATCTATAATTACAAGGTCATATCATTTTTCTCCTAGACTGGTGGTTCTTATTGGTCCAAATAAGTCCATATGTAAGAGCTCTAATGGTCTAGAAGTTGAAACAGTATTTTTGGATTTAAATGATACTCTAGTTTGTTTACCTAATTGGCATGCATCACAAATTCTATCCTTTTCAAAATTCAGTTTTGGCAAACCGAGAACTAAATCTTTCTTAATTAATTTTGAAAGAGAATGCATGCTGATATGTGCAAGTCTACGATGCCACAGCCAACTAGTCTCATTGATTTTAGCATTCAAGGATACTAGGCATTGCATGTCTAATTTGGCTAAGTCATTCAAATCTATCATATAAACATTGCCATGCCTATGTCCTATAAATTTAATGCCATCATTAATAGGATTAGTCACAATGCAAACAGATGATTCAAAAACTACTTTATACCCTTTATCACAGAATTGACTAATGCTAAGTAAGTTATGCTTTAAACCTTTAACTAGTAAAATATTCTCAATGTATTTGGAGGGAGTGATACCAATGTTACCTATCCCGATGATCTTTCCTTTGCCATTATCTCCAAAGGTGACCATCCCTCCATCCTTAGCATCAAGCGTGATGAATTGTGATTCATCACCAGTCATGTGTCTTGAGCATCCGCTGTCAAGATACCATTTCCTGTTTCCTTCTTGGGATGCTAGACACACCTGCAAGCAAAGGTCAAGTTTCTGTCTTAGGTACCCAAGCTTTCTTGGGTCCTTTCAGGTTAGTCAGAATGGTTCCTTTTGGAACCCATATTTTTTTTGTGTTTACATATTTGTTAATAAGACATGTGTATGATTTATGTCCTATCCTACCACAGTTGAAACAAGTAGACTTGTTACTTGAATAATTTACATAAATATCCTTCAGAAATTTTTGTTTCTTCAGAGGTTTATAGCCAAGTCCAGCCTTATCATATATAGCTTTCTGATTATCAAGAATCATATTTAGTTTATTTGAACTTAAGGTGAACTTATCTACTATAGATTTCAGCTTGTTAATTTCATCCTTTAAGTTTTGATTTTCTTGAATCAAGGTGAATTTTTCAATTGACAGGTTTTCAGTTTGTTTCACTAAGGACTGATTTTCCAATTTCAGTTCTTTGTTTTTCTTTCCTAGTTTCTTTAATTCATCAATTGAATCATAGAATGCTTCATGCAATTCTTCAAATGTGAATTCACTAGTGGATTCAGAAGTTACCTCATTTTCATGTGCCATCAGGCACAGGTTGGCTTGTTCTGTTGAGGTTTCCTCATCGGAGCTTGAGTCATCACTCGCACTCCAAATCGCCATCATTGCCTTCTTTTTGAACTTTGTGGGACCTTTCTTCAGTTGTGGACATTCGGATCTGAAATGTCCCGGCTTCTTGCACTCGTAGCATATAAGGGGTTGATCTTTCTCTTTCTCTTTGCTTTGTTCCCCTTTTGTGAATGACTTCTTTCTCATCCCCTGTTTCCTTTTTCTTAGGAACTTCTTGAATCTTCGGGTGATGAGTGCCATCTCTTCATCCTGTTCTACATCTTCAGTGTCATCCGTTTCATAATGAGGCGAAGTTGTGGATTTGAGGGCAATGGTTCTTTTATTTTTGACTTCATCCTCTTGATGTTGCTTCATGCTAAGTTCATGAGTCATCAAGGATCCAAGAAGTTCTTCTAGAGGTAGAGTGTTCAAGTCCTTTGCTTCTTGGATGGCAGTCACCTTGGCTTCCCAAGTTCTTGGCAGTGACCTGAGAATCTTCCTTACAAGTTCACTGTTAGTATAAGATTTGCCAAGACTCTTCAAACCATTAATTATATCAGTAAAATGAGTAAACATAGCAGTTATGGACTCATCATGCTCCATCTTAAACAATTCATATTTATGTACAAGCATGTTTATTTTAGACTCTTTTACTTGATTTGTTCCCTCATGGGTTACTTCTAACCTATCCCATATTTCTTTAGCAGATGCACAAGTAGAAATGCGATTGAATTCACTTGCATCTAGTGCACAATAAAGAACATTCATGGCTTTGGCATTTAATTGTGCCAATTTCTTGTCAACCTCATCCCATTCTTTCTCGGGTTTGGTTGACTCCTCACCATCTATAATCTTGGTGGGTGTGTGAGGACCGTTCACTATGATACTCCACATATCATAGTCGAGTGCTTGTATGAAAATCTTCATCCGAGCTTTCCAATAGGTGTAATTAGACCCATTGAAAAGTGGAGGTCGGTTTGTTGATTGCCCCTCGGCTAGAGAAGTACCAACATGGGTTGCCATAGATCTTTGGCTCTTTGATTGTTAGATCAAAGAAGGGCTAGAGCACCGGGCTCTGATACCACTTGTTGCCCAGCTATGCAACCCAAGAGGAGGGGGGGTGAATTGGGTTTCTAAAAATTTTAGAATTGATTAATTACTTATGATGAACAAGACAAAGATTTTAATTCAATATTAAATACCTAAAACAGGAATGCAAGGATATAATAAAGAAATAAAGTGAAGCGATAAAGCACACCACAAACACAAGGATTTATAGTGGTTCGGTGCCAACCCTGCACCTACATCCACTCCCCAAGCTCCTACTTGGGAAT
Source organism: Elaeis guineensis (assembly GCF_000442705.2). Taxonomy (NCBI): domain Eukaryota; kingdom Viridiplantae; phylum Streptophyta; class Magnoliopsida; order Arecales; family Arecaceae; genus Elaeis; species Elaeis guineensis. Next base: position 98,052,062 of record NC_025997.2, on the reverse strand, counting down.
TTCAATCCACTATACTTGTATTCAACCTGAATACAAAACATCGAAAACTCCGACACTAGCTATCCCAAGCTAGATCACTTGTTTCTCGGGTACAAGTAAACCCAAAATACTCTGATTTCAGATTCGGATCAACCTTTCCTTGTTTTGGAAATCCTCCAAAAACAAGAACAAAAACTCACAAAGAGTTAGAAAATTTTGAGCACAGATTAATACAATAACAGCTCCTTTAAATGAGCGAATATAACAATAAAAATTTTACTCAAATGAAGACCTCCTTTTCGGATTTTCTCAAAGTGGATGAACGCTTGAACGAATGCTTGAGAAGAGGTTGATTGTTGATTGAAGATCTCTTGAAAGCTTTGGAAGATCTCTAGATCAAGGTTGAACAATAGGCTTGAAAGATCCTCTCTTTGAAAGCTCTTGAATCTCTTTCACAATCTCTCGTGTGGATTTTGGATCCTCTTTTCTTTTTCTCTCAAATTATCTCGTGGATCCTCTCAATGAATTTTATCTCTCTTTTGATCTGCCGATTGATCTTCTTGTTTTCTCTCCAATTTGATCTGCTATTTAATCTGCAATTTCTTTCACCATTTCAAGCATTTTATAGCATTAAAAGCAAGAGAAAACAATTTAGACAGATAAAGAGCCGTTAGAGCAATTTTAGGAAGCATAAAAGGTAATTAAAATGGATAAAAAAATAGCCGTTGCTGACATTTTCCATCGCAGGGGTCGACTCATGAGTCGACTCATGCTACAGGAGTCGACTCATGAGTCGACTTCTGTTGCAACAGCCAGAAAATGAGTTTCTGCAACTTTTAGCCTAAAACTGCAGGGGTCGACTCATGGGGGTCGACTCATGCCTGGGGGTCGACTCATGAGGGTCGACTCACAGGGTGTGCCAACAAAAAATCTGAATGCCAATCAGCTCATTGTGCCATGAGTTGACTCACGGGTTGACTCATGATTTTCAAACATGCATAACTTTCAAAATACAAGTCCAAAATCAATAAAATTTTCACCATTGGATCACAAATCTTTTGTTCTACCAAATGATACTATCAAATCAGGATTTTAGTGAAATTACAATTTTGCCCTTGAAGAGCATAAGGACTTTTTCAATTTAAAATTATTTGTATCCCTTCAATCTACTTTGTAATCATCAAAATCAATCTAGGAGCAACACAGACTATGGTACAAAAGCCTCCCTCCTCACTGACTCTAAGGGACCATCCTCATGATCAGACATGAACTGAATATCAAAAAATGCTCTGTGATCATGAGGAGCTGAAGATGGTCCCTCTTCCTCTGCTTTCTCCTTTGCTCTCTCCTCAACACCCTTCGACCAATCGCCATCAGTCTTTGAAAAGTCCATGCGATGCAGTGTGTGACGGTTGATGGTGTCAGAATGTGATAATCTGGTGACTGCCTCCCCCTCAAAACAGACTTCGAACCTCCTAAAGACCAGGGTGAGTGCCATACCATAAAGCAAGTGAGCCTTAGACTTATTCAAGGTCTCTCTCATGGCCTCAAACATCAAAACAGGAAGGTTCAAGGGGGTCTCGGTGATCACATGGTACATGATGCAAATATCTCTACCAGATAAGAGGTCATGCCTGCCACTGCTTGGGATAAAAAGTTTGGTAACCATGTGATGCAAAAATCTCATCTCTACTAAAAGAATCCTTGCTTCTAATTTATTTAAATTTTCAGTAAATGTTCTTCTTAAAATAACACTTATTCCTTCTTCTTTGATTGGGAGCTCCATATGAGTATAACCTTCACAAGGCAAGTGCAAGATTTGTCCCAAATACAATAGATCAAGAACAATGTTAACTCCTTTCACTAAAGACTTTACTGTTCCATTGCAGTAACTTAAATTCAAATAGAATTCTCTTACCAAATCAACATAAGTATTTTCCTTCAAAAGATAGTAAAACTTCCATCCTTGACTTTTAATTTTTGATCCAATAGAGAATCTTTCTTTTTCAAAAAAACCTAAAATCTATGTTCTTTCCGGATTTTACTTTTTGATTGGAGAGAGGTACCTTGCTTGGACTGAGTGGAGACTGTGAAGAAGCTGGAGCAGGACCTGGAACTGAGGTTGGAGCAGGAGAGGGCTCGGCTACCATTTTTTTTCTGCGCACATCCTCTTCTAATCCACAAACAGACTTTCTTCTCTGCGGTAGCTTCAATTTGGGAGCCATTTCGGACAACTGAGACTAGCTAACAGCTTAGGAGACCTAATGAGAGGTAGAGTGGAAAGGATTTTAGAAGAAAAACAAAGATTTTTAGGGAGATGGATCGTCGATTTGGAGATGAGGGTTTGAAGCTAGGGTAAGCTTTATCCGCCCAAACAAGGAAGAGAAGGAAAAGGGATTTAGTTATTAAGAGGATGATTTGAACGAGAAAAACTGGTGGGAGGAGGGATTTTAAGAGATTTTTATGGTTGAGAGAGTGGAGATGGAGGAAATTTTTGTTCGGTGGGATGAGGAAGATGAAACACAAAGGGTCGACTCAATTACAAAAGGAAATTTTCCAATAAAATAGAGCACCCGATGGGTTTTAATAAAAATTATAAGTTTTCCCTAGGGTCGACCTCTGGGGTTGACTCATGGCTAGGAAGATTTAAAAAAAATGATGAAAAAATTTCAAAAAAATTTGAAACTTGAGAGAAGGGTGTCTATTTGAGAGATTGATCATATGAAGGATAGTTTTGAGCTTTTAATAAAGAAAAGATGAGAATTGAGCTCAAAATTTGGTTCAATAAATTTTTAACAAAAAAAAACTTGGAATCAGAAAGATATTTAAGTTGATAGATCAAAGATTTCTAGTTCTCTTCTAATTTCACAAAAACTATCTTCACTTAAAGCCTTAGTAAAGATGTCAGCCAATTATTTTTTAGTACAAATATAATCAAAAATTATATTATTATTTTGGACATATTCTCTTATGAAATGATATCTAATTTTAATATATTTTAAACTAAAATGATGAATTAAATTTTTAGTTAGATTAATAGTACTAGTGTTATCACATCTTATGGAAGTTTCATTAAGTTTGATGCCAAAGTCCTCAAGTTGTTGCTTAATTCACAAGATTTGAGCACAACAATTTCTGACTGTAATGTATTCGACCTCGACCATAGACAGTGCCATCAAATTTTATTTCTTACTAAATCAAGAGATTAAGTTAACTCCTAGAAATTAGTAAGTTTTACTAGTACTTTTTTTATCTAATCTACATCTAGCAAAATCGACATTTGAATATCCTATTAAGTCAATTGATGAGTCCTTAGAATACCATAATCCTAGAATTTGTATACCTTTTAAATATTTAAGAATTTTTTTAACTGTTTTTAAATGTGATTCTTTTGGATTTGATTGAAAGCGTACACATAGACAAACACTAAACAAAATATCTAATCTATTAGCAGTTAAATACAATAAAGAACCAATCATGCCTCTATAAAATTTTGGATCTACATTTTTACCTCCTTCATCCTTGTCAAGCTTACATGATGGGCTCATGGGGGTACCAATTGCTTTGGAGCTCTCCATTCTAAATCTTTTGAGTAGTTCTCTTATGTACTAGCTTTGGATGATGGAGATCCCTTCCTTTGTTTGTTTGATTTGGAGTCCGAGGAAGAATATATGTTCTCCCATCATGCTCATCTCGAAGTCCCTCTGTATGAGTTTAGCAAAATCTTGACAAAGAGTTTCATTAGTAGATCCAAATATAATATCATCAATGTATATTTGTATAACTAAGATATCATCATGATCTCTTTTAATGAAAAAGGTTGTATCTATATTTTCTCTTGAAAAATTATTATTAAGCAAGAATTTACTTAACCTTTTATACCAAACTCTAGGTGCTTGTTTTAAACCATATAATACTTTATTTAATTTAAAAATATGATTAGAAAAAGCATGATTTTCAAAATCGGAGGATTGTTCTACATATACTTCTTCAGCAATATAACCATTTAGAAAAGTACTTTTGATATCCATTTGAAATAACTTAAAATTTATAAAGCATGCATATGCAAGTAAAAGCTTAATTGCTTTTAATCTAGCAACAGATGTAAAGGTCTCATCAAAATCAATTCTTTCTTCTTGATCATAACTCTTTGCAACCAATCTTGCTTTATTCCTAATCATATTTTCATATTCATCCAATTTATTTCGATATATCCATTTTGTGCCAATTACTGGATAATTTTTAGGTTTTGATACTAAAGTCCATACATTATTTCTTTCGAATTGATTAAGTTTTTTTTATATTGCATTTATCCAATTATAATCTTTTTCAGCTTCATCTATGGTTTTAGGTTCAAAATAAGAAATAAATACAAAATGATTGTATGCATCTCTAAGTGAAGAACAAGTTCTTACTCCATGTATAGGATCACCAATGATTAGTTCTTTGGGGTGATTGTGATCATACATTCATTTTTTGGATAGATCATTTGTACCTTGAGGTTGTTCTTATTGTTCTTCACCTTCATCCTCTTGTTTATTTTCATATTCTTCTTCATTTTAGATTGTTGAATCATTTAGGGTGAGCTCCTTCATCCCTTCTATAAGAGGATCTGCATCATCAATACCTTCACTCTTTCTTGAAGGAAGATCATTAGCCTCATCAAAAATAACATGTATTGACTTCTCTACTACTAAAATTCTTTTGTTGAAAACTCTAAAAGCTTTGCTAGAAGAGGAGTAATCAAGAAAAACAGATTCATCGGATTTTGCATCAATTTTCCTAATCTCTCTTTACCATTGTTCAAAATAAAACATCGACAACCAAAAACATAAAAAAATATAATATTTGGTTTTCTTCCTTTCCAAAGCTCATAAGGTATTTTCTTTAGAATTGATCTAATTAAAGTATGGTTTAAAATATAACATGCCATGTTAATTACTTTTGTCCAAAAGTATTTTGGGAGGTTGCTTTCACATAGTAATGTACGGGCTATTTTTTCAAGGGATCTATTTTTTCTTTCTACTATCCCATTTTGTTGGAGTGTTCTAGGTGCTGAAAAATTATGGTCAATGCCTTTTTCATCATAAAATTTTTTAAAATCTTGATTTTCAAATTTGGTTTCATGATCACTTCGAATATTTTGAATTAAAAATTTTTTTAATTAGTAACTCTTCGATAAAATTTTGAGAACACATGAAAAATTTCATCCTTATGTGCTAAAAAAAAACTCATGAAAAATGAGAGAAATCATCAATAATTACAAAGCCATATCATTTTTCACCTAAACTAGTAGTTTTAGTGGGTCCAAATAAATCTATGTGCAATAATTCTAATGGCCTAGAAGTTGAAACAATATTTTTAGATTTGAATGAGATTTTTGTTTGTTTACCTAGTTGGCATGCATCACAAATTCTATCCTTTTCAAAATTCAATTTAGGTAAACCGGTAATCAATTTTTTTTTAATAAGTTTTGAAGGTGAATGCATGCTAATATGTGCAAGCCTACGGTGCCAAAGCCAACTAGTCTCATTAATTTTGACATTCAAGGCTACTAGACATTGCATGTTTATCTTGAAAAGATCATTCAAATCTACCATATAAATATTGCCATATTTACATCCAAAAAATTTAGTACCTTCATCATTAGGACTAGTTACTATGCATAATGAAGATTCAAAAATAATTTTGTACCTTTTATCATAGAATTGACTAATACTTAATAGATTATATTTCAAACCATCTACTAATAAAATATTTTTAATATACTTGGAGGGAGTGATACCAATGTTACCTATACCGATGATTTTTTTTTGCTATTATCTCCAAAGGTGACCATCCCTCTATCTTTTGCATCAAATGTGATGAATTAGGATTCATCACCGACCATGTATCTTGAACATCCGCTATCAAGATACCATTTCTGATTTGTTTCTTGGGATAAAAGACACACCTACATACAAAAATCAAGTTTTGACTTTTGGTACCCAAGTTTTTTTGGATCCTTTTTGGTTAGTTACAATGATTTCTTTTGACACCCATATTTTCTTCACAATAGAATTTTCAAATTTGTTAGAGAAACATGTATAGGATTTGTGTCCTATTTTACCACATTTAAAGCAAGTAATATTTAAAAACTTACTGCTTGATGAGTTCACAAAGATATTTTTCAAAAATTTTTATTTTTTTAAAGGGTTGTAGCCAAGGCCGGCTTTATCATAAACGATCTTTTGATTATCAAATATCATTTAAAGTTTATTTGAACTTAGAGTAAACTTTTCTACCATAAGTTTTAACTTAACAATTTTATTTTTTAAGTTTAAATTTTCTTGTGTTAAGACCAATTTTTCATTTGAAATAATCTCATTTTCTTTTAGTAAAGATTGATTCTTTGATTTCAATTCTTTGTCCTTTACCCCTAACTTCTTTAGATTATCAACTAGATCATAAAATGCTTCTTGAAGTTCTTCAAAAGTAAAGTCATTAAAAGTTTCAGCATTTATCTCATTTTCAAGTACCATAAGGCACAAGTTGGCTTGTTCATGTGAATCTTCTTCTTCAAAGCTTGACTCATCACTATCACTCCATGTAGCTACCATAGCCTTTTACATATACTTCTTGGGGCCCTTCTTAAGTTGTAGACATTTGGACCTAAAGTGCCCCGACTTCTTATATTCATAACAAATAAGGGGCTGCTCCTTATCCTTCTCCTTGCTATACTCCCTTTTTGTAGATGGCCTCTTCCTCATCTCTTATTTTTTTTTCTTCAAAAATCTCTTAAACTTTCTAGTGATGAGGGCTAATTCTTCATGTTGCTCTTCATTTTTTGTTTCATCGGATTTCTCATCGAGTTGAGTAATGGATTTGAGGGCGATTGTCCTCTTCTTCTTGACATCTTGTTTTTAATGTTGTTCATGCTTAGCTCGTGCATCATTAGCAATCCTAGAAACTCCTCCAAGGGTAAGACATTCAGAACTTTGGCTTCTTGGATTGTAGTCACTTTAGCCTCCCAAGTCTTTGATAATGATCTAAGAATCTTTCTCATAAGATCACTGTTAGTATAAGACTTACCAAGACTTTTTAGACTTAATAAAATCCATAAAATGAGTGAATATTTCAGTTATTGATTCATCATGCTCCATTTTAAAGATTTCATATTTGTACACAAGCATGTTAATTTTTTATTTTTTAACTTGATTAGTACCTTCATGTGTTACTTCTAATATATCCCATATTTTTTTAGCCAACATGCATATTGAAATGTGATTAAACTCATGAGCATCTAAAGCACAATATAAAATACTCATGGCTTTAGCATTGAGTTGAGCTATTTTTTTGTTAACCTCATCCCATTCTCTTTCAGATTTGGTTGATTTTACACCATCAATTATCTTAGTGGGTGTGTGTGGTCCATTAACTATGATACTCCACATATCATAGTCAAGTGCTTGAATAAAAATTTTCATCAGAGCTTTTCAATAGGTGTAGTTTGACCCATTAAAAAGTGGAGGTCGGTTTGTAGACTGCCCCTCGACTAGTGAAGCACCAACTTGAGTTGCCATAGATCTTTAGCTCTTTGATGGTTAAATCAAAGTAGGTCTTAGAGTACCGAGCTCTGATACCACTTGTTGCTCAGCTATGCAATCCAAGAGGGGGGGTGAATTGGATTTCTGAAATTTTAATGTTAATTTAGAACCACAAAGATTAAGTAATAAAAAGCAAGTTATATGTAGTAAGTGATTTAAGCAAGATGTAGAAATAAGATGCAAGAATGTAAGAAAATAAAGAAATTTAGATAGAAAGCAAGTAAGCACACCACAAACAATCAAAGTTTATAGTGGTTCGGTGCCAACCTTACACCTACATCCACTCCCCAAGCTCCTCTTAAGAATTTAAATCCACTAAAATATATTCGATGAGAATACAACATCGGTACCTCCGACTCTAGCTATCCCAAGCTAAAATACTTATTTTTCGAGTACAAGCCAATTCAATACAATCCGATTTAAGGTTCCGATCAACCTTTCTAAGTTTTGGAACCCTTCCAAAACTAAAAATCAAGATAAAAGCAGAGTATAAGAGTTAATCACACGAAAATATAAGTTTAGCTCCTTTAATGAGCAAATAGAACTTTAAATACACTTTATACAATAAGAAATAAACTTTTTTAATTTTTTTCAAGGTTGTTGAAGACTTGAATGAGCTCTTGAGGGATTGGTGGATTTGAAATGAAAGCTTTTTTGCTTGAAGAGGACTTTTTCTTTAGGGCTGAAATGAATGCTTAAAAAATCTTATTTTTTTCTCTTTTAAGTGCCTTTATATCTTCAATAGATGGTGGAGAGTAATCTGGACAGAATTAGAGCCATTAGAGTGCATTAAATGAATATTAAATATGACCAAAATGAGCTGAAAAATTAATCGTTACGGAGATTTTCCATCGCAGGGGTCGACTCATAGGGTCGACCTCTATGGCACAGAATAGAAAGTCACTGATCTGTATCTTTGGCTTGCATAGCAATAGAGGTCGACTCATAGGATCATCCTCTTTGGATGTGCCAGCTAAAAATAGCATGCCATTCAGCCTTTTTTACAGGGATCGACCCTAAGGGTCGATCTTTTTCTTTAAACTTGATTTTCTCTCAAAATATCCATCCAAAAAATATGAAATTATCTCTAATAGATCATAAATCTTCTGTTCTTTTTCTTGAAGCTTTCAAATCAAAACTTGATAAAATTATGATTTTACCCCTAAAATATAATAAATTATTTTCTAAGCTAAAATCATTAATAATCCTCTCAAATATTTTGTGATCATCAAAATCAATTCATGGAGCAACACGATCAACTATTAACTAAATTTAAATCAAAATATCAAATATCATATCTAAATAAAATTTAAATTTAAATTTAATATGCATATAAATTATGTCATAACGAACCAAAGCTCTGATACCACTGTTGGTGAACGTAGACGATTTTATGCATGTATTTTAAAATTTTTTTGAATAAATTATAGTAAAAAATAATTAGATTAATCAAATTAATTTAATATACATATGATCTAATCATCAAATCAATCTACTTTAGAATCTATGATATGATATATTGCATATAAAATCTAAAAAATACTGAAGATAAAATCAGCATGCATGTATGTGAGCAGTAGATCACATCTACTTCTAATCTGAGTTCATAACTTGATACCTTTGCATGGGTCGATGATCACCGTAGCTGAGAGACATGATAGAGAGGATTCTTACTAGTTGCTCATAGCCGCAAATGTGTCCAGCCTCTATGAAAAGTTCACTCGAAGCCCCGATCTGATCGATCTTCTCGGGAGTGCTAGCTCGTGCAAAGACCTTCTTTTTAGTATATCTGGATCTTTTGTTCAAATCTTTCGAATCTTTCTATAGGTTGAGGATGAACTTCTGAAGGAGATGAAGAGATAGAAGAAAGATAGAAAAAAATAATTTTTTCTCATATTTTTCTCTCTTCCTAAACCCTGAGGACCAAAACCTAGAATTCAGCTTTTGTGCTAACCCAAAGAGAGAGGACTCTCTTCCTATTTTTCACACCATGAACCAACACCCCAAGCCCCTTCACTTGAAGATATCTTCTTCTGATATCTTACACATACAAAAGAAACCACAAAAGCCCCTTTTATAGGCATGTAAGGAGGTGGGGTGAAAAATCTAAGAGATCATGGACTCTTACAAGATGTCGCCTCCCTTCACAATTCTACATCCCAAAATATGCCAAAAAAATAGGGGACACCTCTTTTCATATTTTTTTTATAGTAAATTAGTTCTCTAACTAATTTATTATAAAAAATCTCCTCAAAATGTCACACATATAAAGAGAAAAAAATAAGTTGGCATGGAGAGGTTGATTTTGATAAGAACAGATTCTCTTGATAAGAAATACTTTAAAATATAATTTTAAAATATTTTTTTATCAAAACTAAATTATTTTTGGATGTAAGATAGAGAGGGAGAAGAAATCTTTGGTGTAAAAAAATCTCACACAAAAACTATTTGTTGGTGGAGATAGATGACGTGCAAAGTGGGTTGGCGCAAGGGAGAAGAGTCCTATTCTAATAAGGACTCTTAATTTTCTTATTTAAATCCAAACCAAATCATAATCGGTTTAGCTCAAATAAAATATATAAAATCTAATCTAATTAGGTTCATAAATTTTTAATCAAATTTTAATCAAATTAAAAATTGATTGAACCAAAGTCCTAATCAAATCAAGGATAATTCTTCCTTAGCGATTAGGTCATCTCATAACCTAATCGGGTCAAACCTAATTGAATCCAATTCAATTAGATTTTATTTAATCCTCTTTGCTCAATCAAATTGAGCTAATTAGTAATTTAATTATTAATTAATCTTCTATTAATTTACTAATATTTGATGAATTAATTTATTACAATTTTCGCATAAGGTTAACCATCAATCGAATTGACGATTGAGCCCTTGAATGATTCTCAATCATTGATCAGCCACATGATCAGTCAGAAATTTCTTTTGAGTGTGACCCCATAGGTTCGAATCTAAATTGATAGCATAAGAATAACTTTTTGAACCAATCGATATAACCATCTAGCAATGGTGATCCAATGTCCGGATAGGTCGAATGAAGGTGAAGCAACATTCAAGAATCTATTGACGTATGGTTACTGTATAATTAATCTCTTTGATCCTAATGCTCAAGAATGACCTAGAATTTAACTATCAATCCTACATAAGTCATCTACATTATATTTTAATCTTTTTCAAATCCATCATATGGATTATCCAGACTTAGATTTTGGTAAATTGAAATATATTGATATATTAACTCCTACTAATTCGGAGGGATCAATCCTATCTTAACTCATGCACCATTTTAACAAGTACATGACTGCACCTAGAAATCTTACGTTACTAAATTAGAAACTCAGTTAGTCTGGTATCAAAGTACAGTGAGTTGCTTGCAAGTCACCTTAGTGATCTCAAATCGGAGGGATACTTATATTCATATCTTTCGCGAGCTATCCTTCATAATAGAGTACTCCACAGTTGATCATGTTCAGTGATAATATACTCCTATATCTCACCTGCATGCCATACCAGTGTCTCCACACCATTTGGTTATGAGGACAACCAACATATATGGTACACAATGACTTACACTTGATATCGCTATCATCTTAGTAATAACATATCATTTGATTGTGAACCAATTTAAGGATTATACGATAAATCCTTCTTTATTGATCAAAATAATCCTAAAGACTTCATCACAATATAGGAGATCATAAGAAGATGTAACCTTGTGATGAATAAAGCTAAATAATTTTTATTATTTATCAATTTATGTGCAATTATAATTAACATAATCATCAAATGATTGGCTTTAGGACATAATTTTCAACAGCAATAAAGTCAAAGGTTAACTTGATGCATTCTAACCAAGTCTGACCTTAGTGGATCCATTAGAGGATATTGTACTCATTGGATGTAAATGGATCTGCAAAAGAAAATTGGATGTCGATGGATGTGAAAACTGTTCCTTAATGGATATCCTAGAAAGATATCTACATGGAGTAGCCTATTGGGCTTCACTTTCAGTGATGGAAATCATAAGATCTGCAAGCTGCATGGATCCATTTTGGATTAATACAAGCATCTCGAAGTTGGTTTGATTTAATTAAATAGTTTGATTTCATCAAAAACTAGAAGGAACCTTGAGTTTTCAAAAGGATTGGTGGAAGGATGAGATTCTTTTGATTGAGAAAGTTGTTCCCACACTGACTTCGGTCAAGAGTTGGTTGTCAAATTAGTCCACCAGAAAGATCAAAAAAAAGCATCTTGGATTAAAGGTCTATAGAGATAGATTTGATAAGATGCTAGACTTTTCATGGGTAAAGTATATAATGGAGGTGCTGAAGGGGTTCAGCATGAAAACTTTATGAGGAGATTTCTATCCCTTAGGCAAGATATGTATCTCTCCAAGATGACATTTCTAAATATATCTGAGAAGATTTAGCTCATGAGCTTGATTCCTTATGAAGCCTTATGCATGCCATGTAATGTGCTTAACTTGATTTTGCTGTGAGTGTTATGAGTAGAAATCAGTCCAATCCAGATATACGATACTGGATAGCTATGAAGAACATTCTTAAGTACTTGAGAAGTATTAAAGATATACAAACACATACTCAGATCTTGTGTCTAACACTGATGGTAGAGAGTACGTACTCTACATCAAGATGTGCGCAATGTGGGAATTGGTAAATTGAAAGAGTTCCAAATAACCAATCATTGTAGGAAGCTGAGTTAGTCACCTTTTCAAAGGTGCTAGGTAAGATCTTCTGGTCCAAATAATTTTGTTGCAAATTGATGTCATGAGATATCATCATAGTGACAATATTGGCATCATAGTCCTTAGCTAATGGAGCCTTGATCTCACCAGAATACCCAGCACATGGAAAGGAGGACTTTAAATAATACACGACTACCTCGATGTGGAAGATGTCAAGATGAAGAGAGTAGATCCCATGAAAATGTGGTGGACCCATTGACTAAGCAATTTGCTAGCTAAAGACTGAAGTCCATCTTGAGAAGATGGGACTTAGGTTTGTGGTAAATTGACTTTAGATCAAGTGAGAGATTGTTAGATGTATGACCTAAAAAACTAATTATTGGCTGACACATTGTAATTTTTCAAGACACAAGTCTATACTTAATTTATTGAAATTAAAAATTATGGATAATTATTTTCATTCTAAAGTAATGTGTCCTAGAATCGGCCATAGAGTTAATGATTAATGATACATATTCTCAAGAGTTGAGAATTTAAGACATGTATTATTATAGATTAATTCTTAAATACTTCAAGTCAATGATCATCATGGATATGATAATTGATCCGAGTAGACTGGTGCACGAATCTCTCCCCTTTTAGATAGATAGATTTTGAGTCTATGGTATGGGGACACTGGAGTGAGAGAACAGATGATTGTTAGAGAATAATGATATTGAGTGTAATCAAAAATGAGAAGTTACATAGTTGCCTACTCACTCATCAGTGATTTCTCGATACTGTAGTTGTGTCAGTGCACTATAAGAAATAGGATAATTAGCTATGCAAAAAAAAAGTAGCTAAATATCAAAAAAGTGTAGCTAAGTATGACTACGACATAAAATACTTTGGTAAATATGTGTCACAATAGGGGGGTCATTGATTCATTTTGCTGATGGAAAGATTTTTCCATCGAAAAATTTTAACTTTTATTGATGCTTTTTTTAGCATCATTGATTATTTACCTATGCATAAAACAAGCATCGGCAAAAAGACTCTTTAGCGATGCAAAATTAGTATCGAAAATAGTCAATTTATCTATACTTAAAAAGTGTTGGTAACCCTATTTAGTGACATAAATGGTTACCTACGCTAAAATAAGCATCATAAAAATTATTTTTTTGCGACGTTAAATTTTCATCAAAAAAATAATTAGCGACGTTAAATTTTCATCACCAAAAATCTAGGTTTTGTCTATGCTTATTTTGCATCACTAATTGAGTTGTTTGGCAAAGGAAAAAAAATGTAAGTAAAAATCTTTAGTGATGCTATGTAGCATCGGCAAATAGAGCATAGCATCGCTAACCCCAACACACCCAGCACCCCGACATGGCCTTGACGATGCTACGTATTATTTATCGATGCTAATTAGCATCACTAAAGATTTTTACCTATGCTTATTTTGCATCGCTAATTATCTTTTTAACAAAAAAATAATTGCTTTCATGATAATTTTTTATAATTCTTTTTGTAAATCTATAAAATAAATATATATAATATATACATAATATGTACACTATCTTCTTCATTCACACATATGCTAGAATCAAATTCATTTTACTTTAACAACAATACAATCTATATATATTTATATATCAAAATATTATATTCATTTTTACAACCACACATGTAGCAAAATAAATATATATACAATCATATGAAATGTCATATAAAAATATATACATCCATACAAAATATAACTATACATGCCAAGCCATATCACAGACCTGTATTAGATTAAAAAATTAAATTAGCAAACTAATTATTTACTAAATGATAAAAATATATAGATTAAAAATAATATAAAATAATATCGATCATAAGAGGATACCCATCATCATCATCGGTGGAGTCATCGATAGGCACCAGCAGGGACATCGGGAGCTGATGGTGGAGGCATGCTGGGAGGCATATGGCAAACTAACTCATCGAGTTTTGCTCCAAATACTACATGCTGGGACCTAAGCTCAACATTATCATGCAATAGGGCCATAATGTCCTCCTGGGATCTACGGCAGTCCTCCACTCGATGCATCTCCTCCTCATATCTCTTCTCCACCTTATGAAGATGAGCATCACAAAAAACATATGATGCTCTAGAAGAGTTAGGAGCCGCAACTGCATATCCCAATCCCATCATATAATTGAATCTCCTACCAAGCACCTCATCACAAACATCATCATCTGTAGGTGGGGTCCAGCCCTCAGTGGTGGGCTGGGATCATATCTCCATCATCTGATCCTAATTAAAGAAAATAATAAATATAATCAAAAGTCTAAACTTCATAATGAAATTAAAATATAGAACTTAATCAATTAATACTTACATGCCTCTCTCTAGTCCCAGGAAGCCACTCCCCGATCGCCTGACGATGGATCTTCTAGTAGACGTCAATCCGTCCGGACAACTGTCCTGTCTTGATGTCCCTCTAAAATTTATGAATGTAAATATACAGACACACATATTCTAAAAAATTATTGAAGAAATATGTATGTGTACTTACTAGCTCATACTGATGCTACACAAATGACTTCGATTTGCCACAATGCATCACCGTAAGCCTCGATCGGTTCTGTGCATTTCTATCACAAAAGGTCTAATAAGCAAATACATTCAAGATATTACTAAACATATTATACTACATCAATTTGATAATTCATATTTTTATTATATATAATAGTTATATCCAACATGCAGGATTCTCATACTTGTTGTAGAGGAGATCCCAGTCGGAACATGAAACATTCCTATAGGGTGTCTCATGTGCCCCCCCAGCCCACGTGCACTGAAGACTTCCTTCTAATAGCTATGGAGATCATATCTAAATTTCTTAAGCAATCTCCCCATATGCTTAAGGATAGCTTCTCGCACACATGGGGTACTAACCTCCTCGATATCAAAGTCATACTATAGAAATAATATACAACATATAAGATTTAAAAAAATAAAAGTTAACTACATATCAAATTAAATATAAAATAAATAGAAAGATCTATATTTAAAAAATATAACATAATTTATATTTAGTTACCACTAAATGGTTGAGAAGGATCTGCTTCTGTGGCCTCGAAGCCCTCCGCCAATCGAATATCGTCAGGAGAGCGTGTGCTCAGACAATGATACCAACCTCACATACATATGGATCCCTGATGTGGTGCTGAACTAGCATGACATATCTCAGTGGGATGATAACCCTCATCCTCTCCTCAGGATGTGCCCTCTTCCACTCCTCAAGCTTCTCATTTTTGGCAGCTCCATGAATCTGCCTAATGACAGTATCAGCTACAGCAAAATAAAAGCTTAAAATCAGTTATTTATATGTGATAAAAATTTAAAATAAATTAAATATAAAAAAATTATAATATGCAAAATCAACTTATCATATTAGGAGATGATATGCCTGCCTCGATAGACAGTTATGGAGATGAGGTACCGACATCTCTATGTGGGTCCCTTCTCTCAGATGGTCCTCCTGGTCGCATACCAAAAACTCAATTATTTATACATGATTAAAAATTAAAATAAATTAAATATAAAAAAATTATAATACATAAAATCAATCTATCATAGTAGAAGATGGTGTGCCTACCTTTAGATGAGTCGACTACTGTTGAGATGGAGATGCATCGACATCTCTATGTGGCCCTCTCCTGTGAGTTAGTCTTTCTAGTGGCATAGCTTAAAATCAGTTATTTATATACGATAGAAAAATAAATTAAATTAAGTATAAAAAATAATAATATATAAAATCAACCTATCATCGCAGGAGATAATGTGGTTGCCTCATCTCCATGTGGGCCCACCCTACGTGATCATCCTCTTGGTGCCATGTCTGTATCAAGCAATATATTAGAGAGTATAATATAGATAAAAATTACATCGATGCTAAATGACATATGAAATATAAGATATATGAGTTTTTTTAAAAAATTATATATTATTATTCAATGACTATATTTTCATCAAAAAGATTACCAACATCTTCAGCATCATAATCCACCAATGTATAATCTTCCTCGCCATCATTTATGAAGTTGTCATCATTGTCATCATCATACTCCGACACGTTCGGATTTAATTCACTGGCATCAACATTATTAGGTTGCACATCATCCCTAATCAGAGGAGATGTGCTTCCAATATCGGCATTGTATTATCTCAAGTCAGCTGTATTCTGTTCCTCTTGAAAGAATCCTCACTTTCTTCTATCTTAAAATGAACGTTCATATCATAAGCACCTCTTCGTGCAATCATTTGTGTTGGGTTCTGATCACACAGTGGAATGTGAATTTAAAATTTTTTTTAAATATATAAATCGAAAGCTTTAATGATTAAAACTGTCAAACCGAAACCCAAACCCTAGAGTCACTTTGTAGATGTCGAACCAAATAAAATTTAAGCATGCAAAGAGGTAGAAACTTATACTTTCTTAGTTGATAGTATGGCAAGAAGGTGAACTCTATGAAACTCTAAAATAGAAATCCTCCAATGGTGATCCACACGAAAGATGGTCAAGGTCCTTCCCACTCGGTGCATCACCGCAGTCTTTTCTTTACAAGAATACTGTTGGCTTCGAACTTGAAGAACGATCGTACCAATGCTCTATTACCTCAATTTTATCACTAGGATTATGTCAAGAGAATTTTCTCTAGAAGTCTCATAACTTAGAATTTGATTTTGTGCTCCAATATATGAAAAAAATCAAATCCTAGGACAAGCACAACACACTTGCTATTTTTTTCACCTCCCTTTTTTCTATTTTTGACTCAATTTTTTTCTTATTTTTT
This sequence comes from Elaeis guineensis, assembly GCF_000442705.2. Taxonomy (NCBI): domain Eukaryota; kingdom Viridiplantae; phylum Streptophyta; class Magnoliopsida; order Arecales; family Arecaceae; genus Elaeis; species Elaeis guineensis. Next base: position 98,034,947 of record NC_025997.2, on the reverse strand, counting down.
TATTAGATTTTTTTAAATTTTTTTTTTCTCTTATCACATGCCAAGGGCTCTAATTTTTCATCAAAATTCAGCCCGTATCCCATAAGAGGTGCCCCATGTAAATGGATGAGGAAGAGACCACAAGAGACCCAAGGGGTGCCAACTCTTGACACTCCACTTCTCTCATGCAGAGAAGTAAATTCTCTAATAAATTAAGTGGTGCAGAAGAGGCTTCACATAGAAGGACTCTTCCTCTTCTATAATCCATAATTTTCATAATAATTTTTGGCATGTGACATTTAAGGAATCGATGGAAATTAAGAAGTGGTTAAGAGTCTTAAGGAGGAAAGACTCTTCCTCTTCTTAAAGCAAAAAAGAGGGTGGCGAAAATTAATTTTTGGTGTGAAACCAAAGAGGCATGGAAGAGTCCTTCCACACTTAAAACTCTACCATGTTGGATAGGAGTCCAATTAAAATAGACCTAATCCAATTAGGTCAAAGGCAACAGAATCAGTTTAGCTTAAACACTTTGAACTTAACCTAATTAGAAATTTGGATTAATACAATGTACTAGCATATCAAATTAACTATTAAAATTTATATTAAATCTTAATTAAATCAGACCAAGATTAAATCTCAAAGTGTATGACCCATTGGATTCAAAATCTTGTCAGCAGTAGACATAGACTCCTAACTTAACTCTAATCCGATCAGATTAGATCAGTTCAAGAGTCCCAATTAACTAAGACTCTTTTTAATTAATTTTTAAATTAAATTTTTTTAATTCTAATGAGTCCATAAATCAAGATTAACATCTAGCAATGTGTTATGACTATTTTAAAAAAATAAAATTTGATTGAAATTATCAAAATATCCTTCAATGGTAAGTTACCATGTAATTTAATCTTTTAATCAAACAACACCTCAGATGAGCTATGGATATGAAATCATGTCAAGCCCAATTGCTTATCTAAATATATCTCAATCAAAAGGTGATGATTCAATTAATGATATATTCAAAAAAAAATTTTAATTATCATCCTGCTTTGGTCAAAGACTTTCACAATCATCAACCTATGAGATCATATAAGATGTTTGCTCTCCTTAATAGGAGTGATTGATCCTTCATTGATCACTCACAATCTCCATGCATACTTCACCACATCCAGAGCACCCCATACAAGGATCAAAAAACTAAGTTAGAAAGTGAATCAAATCATGGATTCACATACATAAGGTATGGTGATCTCAGGTCAAAGGATCACTTATACAACTCTCACTAGAGAACAATCAGCTAACATGTAAATAAGACTCCATCAAAAGTTCTCTCGTAGGTCTATTCAGTGAACTTATTCTCTAATGAACATCCACATCTTTGTATTAGTGTTACCACATAAGAGATTGTGAGATCAATCACCCTCATCACTGAGCGTACATAGGATGTGCCAGTCTTACCGGTATCATTGATTCTGACTCAATGAACCAATAATTGATAATTTTTAGGTCATGGCTATCAAGAATTTAGGCCTCACTGACGTGATCTCATCATGACCCTAATATTATTCTTCAGACCTATGAAATTCATTATAATCTTAAAAACAATAATAAGATGCAGCATATAATAAATTGAAAAGCCTATTTTATTAAATAACAATGTCAATTACATGAGTTTGAAAGATAAATTATAGAAAAATACCTCATCGCATCCCATATGTGATTGACTTATAGGGTATTATTCTTTCAATCTTCCACTTGCACTAAAACCAATCACCTCTATACTTGATGCCCATGCAATCAAGGTAGCGATCAAACTGCTGCAATGATAAAGCTTTAGTGAATGGATCCGCTATATTATTTTTGGTATCAACTCACTCCACGATCACATTGCATCTTTCAACTATCTCCCGAATGAGGTGGAACCATCTTTGGATGTACTTGGATTTATGATGAGACCTCGATTCTTTGGCTTGAGCAACTGCCACAATATTGTCACAATAAAAGAGCACTGGTTGTTCAATTTTCGAAACCACACTCAATTCTGAGATGAACTTCTTCATCCAGATGGCCTCCTTAGCAGCCTCACTAGCAGCAATATACTCAACCTTAGTGACTGAGTCAGCAACAGCTTGCTGTTTAAAACTCTTCCAACTTACTGCTCTACCATATAGGGTGAACACATATCCAGATATGGATTTGCTATCATCCAGATCAGATTGAAAATTAGAGTCAGTATAACCTTTCAGTTTTAAACTAGATCCACCATATATAAGAAAAATATCTCTAGTCCTTCTCAAGTACTTGAGTATATTTTTCACAGTTTTTCAATGATCCTTCCCAGGATCTGCTTGAAATCTGCTTACAATGCCCAAGGCATAAGCCACATCAGGTCTGGTACACAGCATAGCATACATTATTGATCCTATAGCCGAAGCATAAGGAATTGAACTTATTCTATTTCTCTTTTCAGATGTCTTAAGAGACATCTTCTTAGAGAGTTATATGCTATGACCCATGGACAAGTAATCTATTTTACTTCCCTCCATGTTGAACATCTTCAACACAAGGTCTATGTACCTAGATTGGGACAAGCCAAGTATCCTCTTTAATCTATCTTTATAGATCTTTATACCAAGTATATAGGATACTTCACCCAAGTCTTTCATAAAAAATTTTTGTGATAGCCATGTTTTGATCAATTGTAACATAGAAATATCATTCTCAATGAGTAGTATGTCATCCACATACAAGACCAAAAAGATAATAGCACTCCCACTACTCTTTTTGTACACACAAGATTCATCTATATTTTTTATAAAGCCAAATGATTTGATTGTCTCATCAAATCGGATGTTCCAGCTCTTCGATGCTTGCTTTAATCCATAAATGAATCTATTTAGCTTGCATACTTGATTCGCTCTCCCACTAAAGACAAATCTCTTTGGCTGAGTTATATAGACTTTTTCCTTAAGATTTTTATTGAGGAAGGCAGTCTTGACATCCATCTGTCAGATCTTATAGTTATGATATGCAGCAATAGTAAGCATAATCTGAATAGACTGGAGTATGACTATAGGTAAAAAAAATTTTCATAATCAACACTTTATTTTTGTCTAAAATATTTTGCCACCAGTCTGGCCTTATAGGTCTCTACCTGGCCATCTGCTCCAATTTTCTTCTTGAAGACCCATTTGCAGTCTACTGGGATCACACCCTCAGACGCATCAACCAAAGCCAAACTTGGTTGGTATACATCGAGTTTATTTCAGATTTTATAGCTTTGAGCTATTTGTCAGAGTCATTACTCATGACAGCTTTCGAATAGATCATAGGATCATCATTCTCAATAATGTGGGATGTGTTATCATTCTAAATGATAAATCCATACCTGAGTGATACATTACGCACTCTACTTGACCTTCAGAGAGGAGGTATGTGTAATGGCTATGCCTTAATAATGGGTATATCTGGTTAAGAGTCAGCTTATGAATTCTGGATAGGTTGTAGGTTTTGAACTTTCTCAAGTTCAATAGACCTCCCAGTGTCCCCTTCTTGGATGAACTCTTTCTCCAAGTAAACAACATGCCTACCAACAAACACTTTTTATTGGGTAGGGTGATAGAAGTAGTATCATATACTCTCCTTGGAATAACCCACAAATTTATATTTTTTTGATCTAGCACTAAGTTTATATCCATCAATATTTTTCACATAAGTAGGATAACCCCAAATCTTAAGGTATTTAAGACTGGGCCTTTTTCCTTTCCGTATTTCATATGGAGTGCTAGAGACAGACTTTGATGGCACTTTGTTCAAAACATATGCAGCGACCTCGAAAGCAAATCCCTAAAAGGAGATCAGAAGGTCCATGAAACACATCATGGATTGCATTGTTCTTTGAGGCATTTCTATTCTATAGCGTGACATGAAAATGGAAGCCTTTCCCCTAAGGTGTGATTCCTCTTTTCCATAATATTATTTAACTATGAAGTGTAAGGAGGTGTCCACTGAGAGAGAATACTATTTTATTTTAAATGATCGAGGAACTCAATAGTCAAGTATTCTTCTCCTCAATCAGATCGAAGAGCTTTAATACTTTTAGTAGTTTATTTTTTAACCATTTTTTGATACTCTTTAAACTTATCAAAGACTTTGGATTTATATTTTATTAAATACATATATCCAAACTTAGACATATCATCAGTAAATATGATGAAGTAGGAGTATCTATCTCTGACTTGAGTCGATATTAGACCACAAATATCAGTATGTACAAGGTCCAAAATATCACTCGCCCTTTCTTCATGTCTAGTAAATGGAGTCTTGATCATTTTACTCATGAGACAAGATTCACAAGTTTTATATAATTCAAAATCATAAGGATCAAAAAATTTATCTTTGTATAACTTGTTAATTCTTAACTCATTTATATGATCAAATCGACAGTGCCAGAGGTATGTGACATTTACATCCTCTCTCTTTCTTTTCTTTATATTATCAATATGAAGTACATTATCACTAAGTGATAGGGATAGAAAACCATTACCAACAAAAGTATTTCCATAAAATTTATTAGAAAGATAGATGGAACAATCATTGTTCTTAACTTTTATTTCAAAATCTTGTTCTAATAACAAGGATACAGAAATAATATTTCTAATAATTTTTGAAATATAATAACAAGTTTTCAATTCCAATACTTTGCCCAAAAGTAACTTCAAAATCTTGGTTCCCACGGCTTCGGCTTGAATGAACTCTCCACTAGTGCCGAATAACTCGAAGTCACCTTTACTCAGACTCTTTATTTTTTAAAAATTCTACAATGATTTGCAAAGGTATGAACTACAGGCAGTATCCAATATCCAAGAATCTAAAATTGAAGTACTTAATGATAAGTTTGTTTGTATCATATACAAACTTTTAGCAACATTTGCTTCCTTTTGTTTCACAGTTGCAAGGTATTCCTTGCAATTCTTCTTTCAGTGTCCGTCCTTGCCACAGTGATAACAAGTACCTTTGGTGGAGACCTTCTTTGCCTTCTTCTTGGAGATGCTAGCCTTAGGATTCAACTTTTTCTTGAAACTTTTCTTGTCTTTCTTCTTGTTGATCTTATCTATAAGAAGAACTAGAGCTTTTTCACCTTTGAAATGGTTCTCTGTTGGTTTGAGAATATTAGTAATTCAGACAGACTAATATTTAGTTTGTTCATGTGGTAGTTAATAACAAACTGAGAGAAAAAATTGAAGAGTGACTGTAGGATCAAATCCTCACTAAGTTCACCATCCATAGCAAAATTCAATTATCTCAGATGAGTGATCAAATCAATCATCTTAAGGACTTGAGTTTGCACAGATATACCTTCAGTCATTCAGGTATAGAACAACTACTTAGATATCTTATATCTAGTAGTTCAGTTTTGTTCTCCATATAACTCTTTTAGATTAAGAAGTATAGAAGGAACATTCATGTCCTCATATTGCCTTTGAAGCTCATTGTTCATCGAGACAAGCATGATATACTTAATAGTCACATTGTCATCCTTCCACATCTTATATATGGCCCTTTCCTCCTCAGATGCATCTTCTCCAATTGTATCGGATGTAGGCAAATCCAGTATATAGAAGACTTTCTTCTGTGTGAGAACTATTCTCAAATTTCTCAATTAGTCCACATTATTTAGTCCGATCAATTTATTAACATCTAGTATGCCTCGAACTGATAGTGAGGATGCCATTTATGTAGTTAATAACAAGATATAATATAAGCGGATAACTCATAAAGACATACACAACTAGATTAGAACTTTTGTCTAATTATGTCTCTCACTATTTTAATGAATTTTGTAGCCCTCAAGTATGAAAAATGAGAAACATTATTATATTTCTAAGTGAGGTTGAGATCCCTATTCCTTATAAATACCTTATGGATAGTACAATAAGTATTTATGAGTTCAAAAGTAGGTAACTCTTTATCAATTATACTTCATACAATTCTCAACATTTTTTTTTACCTCTAGATCACTCATAGTTTTATGGATAGTACAACAAACTATAGTATTCTAGTTAAGTTAACCCTTCAATTCCATATGGTCATACTTAAATAATGCCATTCTTGTAGATAGCACAATAAGACAATACTATTTAAATATACCATAAGCATCAATATGCACTTAGTCAATATTATATCAATTTTTATAGTAAGCCTTGTGGATAGCATAATAAACTCACTAAGATCTTGACATACTCTGTTGATCAAGCATAAAGGAAGGCCTTTGTAATATCTACATCACTAATCAATCCAAGTCTGAAACTTAATAAGACCAAACTGACCAGGTCAATAGGTGGGAGGCTCTCCATAGCTTTTCTTACATACCAATAAAGTTGGTCAGACCAGCATACGGACCTAATTAGAAACTTATCTTTAATACTTACCTAGACACCAATTGATCAAATGAATTCGATATTTGATTTGTAAGTGAATCCCAATATTATAACTTAATATAATTTTTATAGAGGGTCTTGAATTGGTCTCGGCACATCCTAACAACTACATAAAATGTAACATACAAACTATGTAATTCAACATGCTTTTCAAGTTATAATATCATTCATATTATCAAGCCAAAAATGATTACAATAATCATATAAGGATGTGCAAATGACTTAACATATAATAAGTTTAATATCATTCATATTATCATGCCAAAAATAATTACAATAATCATATAAGGATGTGCAAATGACTTAACATATAATAAGTTTAGTCAATATTAAAACAAACCCTAATTGAATTAGGTATACAATACATTCTTAATCAAAAATGATTTAAGCATCAAAAAACCATAAATTATTAAATTTCATATTATCATAAATTTAAAATTTAATAACTAAAATTTAAATCTATGGTTTAAATAAAGTCAAAAAATAATTTTTGATTTTAAAACTGATGCTAGAAATCAATGCAATATTTTGGCAAAATATGAATTAAAATAATTCTATATTATAACTTTTATACTTGTTTGATCGAATCTAATAAGGATGGCTCTGATACTACTATTGAATTTCAATCATGTAGCAAAATATGAATTTAAAATTTTTTTAAAACATACAAATCAAAAGCTTTAATAATCAAAACTGTCAAATCGAAATCTAAACTCTAGAATCACCTTGTAGTTGTCAAACAAAATAAAATTTAAGCATGCAAAGAGATAGAAACTTATACTTTCTTAGACGAACAATATCGAAAGAAGGTGATCACCATGAGACTTTAAAATAAAAGTCCTCAAATGGTGATCCACATGGATGATGGTCAAGATCTTTTCCAACCGATGCACCGCCACAGCTTTTTCTTCAAAAGAATACTGTCGGCTTCAAACTCGAAGAACGATCGCACTAATACTCTATTACTTTCGATTTTACCATTAAGATCATGCCAAGAAAATTTTTTCTAAAAATTTTATAACCTAAGATTTGATTATATGCTCCAACACATAGAAAAATCAAACCCTAAGACAAGCACACCACACTTGCTATTTTTCTCACCTCCCTTCTTTCTATTTTTCACTTAATTTTTTTCTTATCTTTTCTTCAAATTTTTTTTCAAATTTTTTCCCCCTTATCACATGCCAAAGCCTCTAATTTCTCATAAAATTTAGCCCTTATCCTATAAGAGGTGCCCCATATAAATAGATGAGGAAGAGATGTCCAAAGACCCAAGGGGTGCAAACTCTTAGCGCTCCACTTCTCTCACGTGAAGAAATAAATTTTGTGATAAATTAAGTGGTATAGAAGAGGCTTCACATAGAAGGATTCTTTCTCTTCTACACCCTATAATTCTCATAATAATTTTTGGTATGTGACATTTAAGGAATCGATGGAAATTAAGAAGTGGTTAAGAGTCTTAAGGAAGAAAGACTCTTCCGCTTCTTAATGCAAAAAAGAGGTTGGCAGCAATTAATTTTTGGCATGAAACCAGTGTGGCATAGAGGAGTCCTTCCACACTTGAAACTCTTTCATGTTGGATAGGAGTCCAATAAAAATAGACCTAATCCAATCAGGTCAAAAGCAACAGGTTCATTTTAGCTCAAATACTTTGAACTTAACCTAATTAGGAACTTGGGTTAACACAATGTGCTACCATATTAAATTAACCCCTAAGATTTATATTAAATCCTAATTAAATCAGACTAAGATCAAATTTTAAAGTATGTGATCCATTGAGTTTCAAATCTAGCCAGTAGTGGATACAGACTCTTGATCTAACCCTAATCTGATTAGATTACATCAGCTCAATAATCTCAATTAACTAGAACTCTTCTTAATTATTTTTTGAATTAAACTTATTTAATTCTAATGAGTTCACAAGTCAAGATTGACATCTAGAAATATGTCATGACTATCCAGAAGAAATAAAATTTGATAAAAATTATCAAACTACTCTTCAGTGGCAAGTTACTATACAATTCAATCCTTCATTCAAACAATATTCCAGATGAGCTATGGATATAGAATTATATCAAGTCTAATTGCATATCTAAATACATCTCGATTAGAAGGTAATGATTCAATTAATGATACATTAAAAATCTCTTTCTAATTATCATCCTATTTTGATCAAAGACTTTCAGAATCATCAACCTATGAGATCACATGGGATGTTTACTCTCCTTATTAGGAGTGACTGATCCCTTATTGATCACTCACAATCTCTATGCGTACTTTACCACATTTAGAATACCCCATACAAAGATCAAAGAATCAAGTTAGGAAGTGAACCGAAATATGGATTCATATACACAAGGTACCATAATGATCTTAGGTCAAAGGATCACTTATACAACTCCCACTAGAGAATAATCAGCTGACATATAAATAAGACTCCATTAGAAGATCTCTCGTAGGTCTATTTAGTGAACTCATTCTCTAATGAGTACCCACATCCTTGTATTAGGTCACCATACAAGAGGTAGTGAGATCAACCACCCTCATTATTGAGCATACATAGGACATACCAGTCTTATCGGTATCATTGATCTCCGACTCAATGAACTAATGATTGAAAATATTTTAGATCATGACTATCAAAGATTTAGGTCTTACTAGCATGATCTCATCACGGTCCTAAAACCATTGTCTAAACCTATGAAGTTCATTATAATCTTAAAAATAATAATAAAATACAGCATATAATTAATCAAAAAGTCTATTTTATTAAATAACAATGTCAATTACATAAGTTTGGAAGATAAATTATAGAAAAATACTCCATCATATCCTATATATGATTGGCTTGTAGGATATTATTCTTTCACTTTATACAACATATCATTCACCTCTATATCTTATATCCTTTAGATATATTACATGCTTTGCTTGACTAGCGAGTATAAAAGGATCGAATTGATACCATATTCTCACAAAATTGATGCTTATGAAGTATACATCTTTATGAATACCAGTCCTATTATTGCTGATATCCCACCATTGATATTTAAATAGATAAACAAATCACTTTGATCCATATCTTAATTATATAATATCCGTTAGGATACCATAATATTTAATCTCATTACCTCTGTCAGTTTCCAACGTCAAAATTTTACTATTTTGAGTCTGCCTCTGTATATCAAGATCCCTTGTATGAAATCTCATGCCACCAATAATAGATGAGCTATAACATGAAATCCTAGGATCAAGATGCCATGCCAAATCATATAGTTCTTTGGTTGCACCATCTTTCTGATTATGATACATTAACATCATCTGCAACAACATGCATATAAGTTATGATAAATTGTCTGTATATGTTACATGTAAAGTTGAATAAAACTGCTATAGTGCCTACATGTTGTCTGAACCAAGTTGCGAACTCCCTTTGATGTCGTCCCTCAATATCTTTATTATTTTGTCACAATAATATGTCTCTATGCTCTCTATAATAAATACAAGCTTATTATTTATTTTACCTCATAAAAAGTATACAATGTTGATTATGTAAAAGTACTTACTCCATAAAATGATAGATTTTTTCATAATTATTTAGTACATAGAAATACACTAGGTCGCACTCTTCTATGTCTATATGTTTATACTTTCTTCCACCAATGAGACAAATACTAACCTTGAAAATAGATAATATAGATTCAATGTTGGCCCACTCCCTATCTGTATTGCGGTCTGCATGATTGAATCATGTTTCTACAACATCGAGGTATATCAAACAGAATGTAAGATACTCTGTGGAAATATATGCTTCCATAATTGATCCTTCTAGATGTGCCTTATTTCATACAGAATCTTTTAACTTATATAAGAATCTACACAAACAAAATGATAAAAATAAATATAAAACACACGTAATTAGAATTGTAATGATTGTAAATTAAGTAAAAAAATTAACTTTTTTATATTATTATTATCACTCAACAGGATACATCCATCGATACTAGACTGGTCTGGCAAGCAAAGCCTCCCTTGGAAGGTGAACTGTCAAGTATACTATAATATCAAAAAATGATGATAGAAAATTTTTTTTGAGCTTACACAAAATTAGGACAATGTCTGATTGAAGCTTCTCAAGTATATCAACTTGAAGTTTTTGACAACATAATTCTTGAAAGAAAATATCTATTTCAATAAGTATATTCTATATCTTTGGGGTGGAGAAGCCATGCATCACAACGGGTATAAGATGCTGCATCATAACATGAGAGTTATGACTCTTCATACCCGAGATACTATCATCTTTCAAGTTTACATGACATGAAATATTGGAGGCAAAACTATCAAGAAACTTTATGATTTTTAACCACTCACAAAAACTTTCTTTCCCATCTCCATGCAATGTATAACTTGCAGTTGGCATTAAGTATTTCACACCGCCATAGGTCACCAAGTGCAACTCATGCCATAATCCCATTCTTTTTAAGTCTAGTCGAGAATTCGGATTATCTTTTGTTTTCCTTTGATGTTAAGAAGTGTCCTAATAACATTATCACAAATATTCTTCTCAATATGCATGACATCCAAATTATGATGATGTAGAAGATGTTGTTAGTAAGGTAATTCAAAAAATATGCTCCACTTCGTCCAGTTCAACTCTAATTCATTACACTCTTGCTTTTGACTCCTAGAAATTTTATCGAAGTTGATACTGTCAATAGCCTCTAATTGTGCTAATATGTCATTTCAACTCATCACACAAGGTGGCCCATGCATATCTAATTTTCCATTGAAGCATAGATTCTGATGAGTTCTCCAAAAATGATTAGATGGTAAAAATCAGTGATGATACATATAGACAATTTTTCTTCCATGCTTCAGTCTAACGGAGCAGCTATCACCATTGCAAATTGGATGTGCCAAATATCCTTTTATGCTCTATCTAGATAGGTTGCCATATATCGAAAAATCATTAAGTGTTCACATTATCATCGCATGTAATAAAATTTTTTTCTTACTAACTGAATCATATGTTACAACACCAATCTCCCAAAGTTCTCTCAATTCATCGATTAAGGGTCGTAGATAAACATCATCTCATTACCAGGAGCTGTAGATCCAAGAATAAGCAATGATCAAAATATAAATGGCCCTTTCATGTATTTTCATAGTGTAACATTATACAGCATTAGCATAACTAGCCACATACTATAAGCATTGCTCATGGTCTCGAATGGATCGAAACCATCTGTTGCCCAGCTATGCAACCCAAGAGGGGGGGTGAATTGGGTTTCTAAAAATTTTAAGCCCAACAGATTACTTATGAAGAACAAAATAAAGACTTTAATTCAATATTAATTACCTAAAGCAGGAATGCAAGAATATAATAAAGAAATAAAGTGAAGCGATAAAGCACACTATAAACACAAAGATTTATAGTGGTTCGGTGCTAACCTTGCACCTACATCCACTCCCCAAGATCCTACTTGGGAATTTCAATCCACTATCCTTTGTATTCAACCCGAATACAAAACGTCGGAAACTCCGACACTAGCTATCCCAAGCTAGATCACTTGTTTCCCGGGTACAAGTAAACCCAAAACACTTCGATTTCAGGTTCGGATCAACCTTTCCTTGTTTTGAAAATCCTCCAAAAATAAGAACAAAAACTCACAAAGAGTTAGAAAATTTTGAGCACAGATTAATACAATAACAGCTCCTTAAATGAGCGAATATAACAATAAAAGCTTTACTCAAATGAAGAACCCCTTTTTTGGATTTTCTCAAAGTGGATGAACGCTTGAATGCTTGAGAAGAGGTTGATTGTTGATTGAAGATCTCTTGAAAGCTTTGAGCGATCTTCTAGATCAAGGTTGAAACAATAGGCGTGAAGAATTCTCTCCTTGAAAGCTCTTGCTTTTCTCTTTCACAATCTCTCTGGTATATTGTGGATCCTCTCTCTTTTTCTTTTTGGATTTTTCGTTGATCTCAGGCTTTTTCGTACAGATTTCGGATCCTCTCTTCTGTTCTACTCTTTTTTTTGATTTCACGTTTGATCCGCTATTTAATCTGCAATTTCTTTCATCATTTTAAGCATTTTGTAGCATTAGAAGCAAGAGAAAATAATTTAGGTAGATAAAGAGCCGTTAGAGCAATTTTAGGTAGCATAAATGGCAATTAAAATGGGCAAAAAAATAGTCGTTGCTGATATTTTCCGTCGCAGGGGTCGACTCATGAGTCGACTCATGCATCAGGAGTCGACTCATGAGTCGACTTCTGTTGCACAGACCAGAAGGTCTGATTTCTGGATTTTTCGGCTCAAATCAGCAGAGGTCGACTCATGAGTCGACTCACAGGTCGTGCCAAGTCAAAAATCCAGCATGCCATGGGAATTTTTTGCGTGCCATTCAGCTCATAGTGCCATGAGTTGACTCATGAGTCGACTCATGCACTTCAAACCTTCATAACTTCAAAAATATAAGTCCAAACACAATGAAATTTTTATCAATAGATTTCAAATCATTTGTTCTACCAAATGGTACTATCAAATCAGGATTTTAGTAAAATTACGATTTTACCCTTGAAGAGCATAAGGACTTTTTCATTTTAAAATTATTTGTATCCCTTCAATCTGCTTTGTAATCATCAAAATCAATCTAGGAGCAACAATCTCCCCCTTTTTGATGATGACAAAATATTTGAATAAAAATATTTATGTTAATGCATTAATTTCAAAAGAATCCATTATAGGTGTATATGCTTGAAAAGAGTATGATTCTTTTGGCATGTAATATAAATGCAAAAATAGTTTGTCCATTTTCTTAAAGATTTGAAAAGGGTATTAGATCATTTTGAGTTCAAGATATATCAGAGCAAGAGAAGAAAAATAAATTTTGCAATGTATCAGAGCAAGAAAAATATTTTTTTTACAATGTTATCAGAAAAGATTTTACAATGTATCAGAGCAAGAAAATTTTATAATATATCAGAGAAAATTTCACACTGTATTAGAGCAAATGTCAGAGAAAATTTCATACTGTATCAGAGCAAATGTTATAATTTATCAGAGAAACCTTCACACTGTATCGGATTAAATTTTATCATGTATCAGAGCAAGTTAAAAGAAATTATAGGGTGTATCAGAGTAAAACAAATTTCTTAAGATGTATCAAGGTGAATAAAATTTCAAAAGATGTATCAGAGCAAGTTTGAATTTTAAAATATATCAGAGCATAAAAAAAATACTTATTTGCATTGTACTTATGATTTTGCTTTTGATGGATGGCTTTTTGTTTAATTTCTGTCTGATACTAAATTTCGATACCAAATTTCTCAAAGTTTTGTTTAATTTCTCCAATATTTGTTTCCCAATATATTTTTTTAATAATCTTCCAATTTTTTTGTTTAATTTCTCAAGTTTGGTTTAATCTTCCAATTCTTGTTTTTTGTTTAATTTTTCCCCCTTTTTCTCATAATTTAGGGTTTTGCTTTCAATTTTTTTGTCTTTGTTTAATTTCTCCCCTTTTTTGACATCATCAAACATAGTTAACTTTTCCTTTTTCAAAAATATTCTTTAATTTCTCTCCTTTTAGAGTATATCACAGATGTTTGCTCCCCCTTAATATAGCAATTATCAACAGCAAACAACAACAAGGAGAAGACAATATTTCAACAAGAAGAAAATATATAACCAAAATATGATCATTACAAAGAGGTAGAAATATAGGTAAAAGATGATTCTTTTAATATCATAATTGTTTTAATACATAGTTCTTAAAAATAAAATTCAACCAGCTAATTGTCAATACATGGCCCCAAGGTATAGATCCTAGAACAAGACACTAGTACCTAAGATCTAGTAAAGATCAAGATAAGTCAATGATCGGAGTCATCAGATATAGGGTGAGGAGATGATGGATCAGAAGTGCGTCCTCTACCCCGTCTGCCTCTGCCACGAGTAGGAGAGCGAGATGAACTGGGAGGCTGAGAACGCTGAGATGCTAGGGACTGAACAGAAAGGGTGAGTCTAATAGAATCAAGTACGTTCAGTGCTCTGGAAACAGATTGAAGTAGAGCAGTGAACTGGGTGGTAGCATGCTCACTCGATCCTCGGATTTCTTTCCTCAGTAATTCATATCCACCTTCTAGTGCTCCTCTGAGCCTACCAGCCTCTGCAGTGAGGTCTGTGACCTCAATAGTAGACTCCTGTGGCTGGGGATGGGCCAATGCAAGGACTTGCCCCTGCAAGTCAAGAACTCTGCCAGTCAGTCTCCAGACTGTGTCCTCAAGCTGCTGTATCCTGACGGACTGATCTGAAATCATCTGAAATACAGTGGAGATGTGGGGAGTAATGGTCTGATCAGAAGAAGTAGCTCCAGGTGCAAAAGAAGTACTACTCCACTGGCTAGACAGCAAAGAAGCCACACGCTGAGAAATATGCTCGATCTGATCATCAGCCAGTCTGAACTCTGAATGAGGTGCTCTGCTCTCTGGCTGATACACTGGTGTGGGCATCCTAGTAAACTCAGAAGGGCCAGCCTCAGTATCAGAAATGAACTGGGTATCTGGTGAAGCTGCCCTGAAGTCATGTACAGGAGAAGATGGACCTTCTTCTTCTACTCTGCCTTCAGTTCTGTCTTCAGCTCTTGTTTCAGCTCTATCCTCAGTTCTTTCTTCAGAGCCCTTGATCCAACCACCAACAGTCTTTGTAATTCCCATTCGGTGCAGGCTGTGTTGGTTGAAAGTGTCCACATGTGAGAGCTTGGTAGGTGCCTCCCCCTCACAGCTAACTCCAAACCTCCTAAATACTCTAGTAAGGGCCATACCATAAGGCAAGTGTGCCTTGGATCTGTTCAAAGTTTCTCTCATGGCCTCTATCATAAGTGCAGGGAGGTTTAGGGGGGTCTGAGTGATGATATGAAACATGACACATACATCTCTGCCAGATAGTAGATCATGCCTACCACTCCTAGGAAAGAAGAGTTTTGTTACAATCTGATGCAGGACCCTCATCTCAATGGATAATAGCTTTGCTTCCAATTTGTTTAAACTTCCTGAAAAAGCTTCTCCTAAGATAATTTTGATCCCTTCTTCTTTAATTGGGAGTTCCATATATGAGTATCCTTCACTAGGCAACTGAAGTATTTCTCCCAATATCCTAGAATCCAAGCAGATATCAATCCCCTTTACAGTTGAAGTCACTGACCCATTTTCATAATTTAGGTTCTGATAGAACTCTCTAACTAGATCAACATAGGTGACTTCCTTAAGGGAGCAGTAGAGTTCCCATCCTTGATTTTTGATCTTGGTAGCAAAAGTAAAGCCTTCTTTCTCAAAAAACCGAAAATCTATATTTTTCCCGATTTCCACTTTTCTATCAGAAAGAGGATTTACACTGGGGCTTATGGAGGATTGAGAGGGACCTTGAGCAGGTACTGAAACTGGAGTGGGAACACTGAAAGACTGAGCATGCCTTTTCTTTCGGACAAATTCCTCAGGCTCACGGATTGATTTCCTTCTTTGGGGAAGTTTCATCTTTGGAGCCATATCCAATAAAGTAGCAGACAAGAAGACTTGAATTGAGAGGAGGAGGAATCACAAGAGAGTAAAGAGGAATTTTAGTGGAGAAAAGAAGTGGATTTTGGAAGTTCGATGTAGTGCTAGGGCACGTTCCAACCGCGCCAAGCAAAGCGAGAAAGCACAGAAAATCCTTTTGAAGGAGGCGATTTTTGGTGGAGAGGAGGAGGGAGAACTGCCTCAAAATTGATCCTTGGATTTGGAGCAAGAAGAGATGGAGAAGACGGCTTTTGGAAGAAGAACGATGGGAAGATGAGTCGTCTCACAAACAGTAACCCTTATAAAAACAATGAACCCGTTGAAAGTTGGTGGGATTTACAAGTTTGCCATTGAGTCGACTCATGGGGGTCGACTCATGAAGTTCAAAAAATCAGGAAAAATATGAATAAATTCCAGAAAATTTTGAAATTTTGAGTGAAGGAATTTTGCTCAATGATAAGTTTTTAGAATGATAAACTTGAGCTTTTGGGACCAGGATAGATGTTGAAACTTGAGCTCTAATCAATTCTTTGGAAATTGAGAAATTTTTAGGCAAATGGATCTAGAATTCCTAGATTTCTCCTAATTTCACAGAATCTATCCTCACTAAGGGCCTTTGTAAAGATATCAGCTAATTGATTCTCAGTGCAAACATATTCAAGAATTATATTTTTGTTTTGAACATGTTCTCTTATGAAATGATGTCTTATTTCAATATGTTTAGATCTTGAGTGTTGAATTGGATTTTTAGATAGATTTATGGCACTTGTGTTGTCACATCTTATTGGTGTTTCATTAAGTTTGATTCCAAAATCTTCGAGTTGTTGCTTAATCCACAAGATTTGAGCACAACAACTTCCGGCTGCAATGTATTCGGCCTCAGCCGTAGACAGTGCCACCGAATTTTGTTTCTTGCTAAACCATGAGATTAGGTTTACTCCAAGAAATTGGCAAGTTCCACTTGTGCTTTTTCTATCTAATTTACATCCAGCAAAATCAGCATCTGAATATCCTAACAAATTAATTTTTGAGTCCTTAGAGTACCATAACCCTATAGTTTATGTACCATTTAAGTATCTAAGGATTCTTTTAACAGCATTCAAATGAGATTCCATAGGATTAGATTGATATCTAGCACATAAGCAAACACTAAACATGATATCAGGCCTACTTGCAGTTAGATATAATAATGAGCCAATCATACCTCTATAGTATTTTAAGTCTACGCTTTTACCTTTATCATCCTTGTCAAGCTTACATGAGGGACTCATTGGTGTGCCAATTGGTTTGCAGTTCTCCATTCCAAATCTTTTGAGTAGTTCCTTGGTGTACTTGCTTTGGGTGATGGAGATTCCCTCTTTTGATTGTTTGATTTGGAGTCCAAGGAAGAAGGTGAGTTCTCCCATCATGCTCATCTCGAACTCTCCCTGCATAAGCTTAGCAAAGTCTTGACAAAGGGATTCATTAGTAGACCCAAAAATTATGTCATCAACATAAATTTATATAATTAGCATATCATTTTGGTTTCTTTTAATAAATAGGGTTGTATCTACATTGCCTCTTGAGAAACCATTATTTAGTAGAAATTTGCTTAGCCTTTCATACCATGCTCTAGGTGCTTGTTTTAGACCATATAAAGCTTTATTTAATCTAAAGACATGATTGGGAAAAGCATATTTTTCAAATCCAGGGGGTTGTTCTACATATACTTCTTCAGAAATATATCCATTTAAAAATATACTTTTAACATCCATTTGAAATAGTTTGAATTTCATAAAGCAAGCATAAGCAAGTAGAAGTCTAATGGCTTCTAATCTAGCAACAGGTGCAAAGGTTTCATCAAAATCAATTCCTTCTTCTTGATTATATCCCTTAGCAACCAGTCTTGCTTTATTTCTAATTATATTTCCATGCTCATCTAATTTATTTCTAAAGACCCATTTTGTGCCAATTATTGAATAATCTTTAGGTCTTGTTACTAAGGTCCAAACATTATTTCTTTCAAATTGATTAAGTTCTTCTTGCATAGCATTAATCCAGTTATGATCATTTTCAGCTTCTTCAAAAGTTTTAGGTTCAAGTTGAGATACAAATGCACAATGATTAAGTACATCTCTAAGTGAAGAACGGGTTTTTACCCCATGCATAGGATCACCAATTATTAACTCCTTAGGGTGGTTGTGAACATACCTCCATTCCTTGGGTAAGTCATTTGTACCTTGTGGTTGTTCTTGAATTTCTTCACCTTTCTCATTTTGTTTGTCTTCTTGATCTTTGTCTTCTGGAGTTGCTGAGTCTTTCAGAGTGATCTCCTTCATACCTTCTATTAGTGGATCTGCATCATCAACACCCTCATTCTTCCTTGAAGGAAGATCGTTAGATTCATCAAAGACAACATGTATGGACTCCTCAACTACTAAAGTTCTTTTGTTGAACACTCTAAATATTTTACTAGTGGAGGAGTAACCTAGAAAGATTGCTTCATCTGATTTTGCATCAAATTTACCAAGTTTTTCTTTGCCATTATTTAATACAAAACATCGGCAACCAAAAACATGAAAATATGCAATATTTGGTTTTCTTCCTTTCCAAAGTTCATAGGGGGTTTTCTTTAAAAATTGTCTAATTAAAGCACGATTTAAAATGTAACATGCTGTGTTAATAGCTTCTGCCTAAAAATATCTTGGAAGGTTGCTTTCACAAAGCATGGTACGGGCCATTTCTTCTAAGGTTCTGTTTTTCCTTTCAACTACCCCATTCTGTTGGGGTGTCCTAGGAGCAGAGAAGTTATGGCCAATTCCATTTTCATCACAAAAATTTTCAAAATCTTGATTTTCAAATTCAGTTCCATGATCACTTCTAATATTTTGAATTGAAAACTCTTTTTCATTAGAGACTTTTCGATGAAATTTAGTGAAAATATGAAAAGTTTCATTTTTGTGAGCTAAAAAGAAAACCCAAGTAAAATGAGAGTAATCATCTATTATTACAAATCCATATCGTTTTCCTCCTAGACTAGTGGTTCTAGTTGGTCCAAATAAATCCATATGTAAGAGCTCTAAAGGTCTAGAAGTTGAAACAGTGTTTTTGGGTTTAAATGATACTCTAGTTTGTTTACCTAATTGGCATGCATCACAAATTCTATCCTTTTCAAAATTCAATTTTGGCAAACCGAGAACTAAATCCTTTTTAATTAATTTTGAGAGAGAATGCATGCTAATGTGTGCAAGTCTACGATGCCACAGCCAACTAGTCTCATTTATTTTAGCATTTAAGGAAACTAGGCATTGCATGTCTAATTTTGTTAAATCATTCAAGTCTACCATATAAACATTGCCATGCCTATGTCCTATAAATTTAATGCCATCGTTAATAGGACTCGTCACAATGCAAACAGATGATTCAAAACTTACTTTATACCCTTTATCACAGAATTGACTAATGTTAAGTAAGTTATGCTTTAAACCTTTAACTAATAAAACATTCTCAATGTATTTGGAGGGAGTGATCCCAATGTTACCTATCCCGATGATCTTTCTTTTGCCATTATCTCCAAAGGTGACCATCCCTCCATCCTTAGCATCAAGCGTGATGAATTGTGATTCATCACCAGTCATGTGTCTCGAGCATCCGCTGTCAAGATACCATTTCCTGTTTCCTTCTTGGGATGCTAGACACACCTCATTTTCGTGTGCCATCAGGCACAGGTTGGCTTGTTCTGTTGAGGTTTCCTCGTCGGAGCTTGAGTCATCACTCGCACTCCAGGTCGCCATCATTGCCTTCTTTTTGAACTTCTTTGGACCTTTCTTCAAATGTGGACATTCGGATCTGAAATATCCTGGCTTCTTGCACTCGTAGCATATAGAGGGTTGATCTTTCTCCTTTTCTTTGCTTTGATCCCCTTTTGTGAATTTCTTTCTCATCCCCTGTTTCCTTTTTCTTAGAAACTTCTTAAATTTTCGGGTGATGAGAGCCATCTCTTCATCCTGTTCTTCATCTTCAGATTCATCCGTTTCATAATCAGGCGAAGTTGTGGATTTGAGGGCAATGGTTCTTTTCCTTTTGACTTCATCCTCTTGATGTTGCTTCATGCTAAGCTCATGAGTCATCAAGGATCCAAGAAGCTCTTCTAGAGGTAGAGTGTTTAAGTCCTTTGCTTCTTGGATGGCAGTCACCTTGGCTTCCCAAGTTCTTGGCAGTGACATGAGAATCTTCCTTACAAGTTCACTGTTAGTATAAGATTTGCCAAGACTCTTTAAACCATTGATTATATCAGTAAAACGAGTAAACATAGCAGTTATGGACTCATCATGCTCTATTTTGAACAATTCATATTTATGTACAAGCATGTTTATTTTAGACTCTTTTACTTGATTTGTTCCCTCATGGGTGACTTCTAACCTATCCCATATTTCTTTAGCAGATGCACAAGTAGAAATGCGATTGAATTCACTAGCATCTAGTGCACAATAAAGAACATTCATGGCTTTGGCATTTAATTGTGCTAATTTCTTGTCAACCTCATCCCATTCTTTCTCGGGTTTGGTTGACTCCTCACCATCTATAATCTTGGTGGGTGTGTGAGGACCATTCACTATGATACTCCACATATCATAGTCGAGTGCTTGTATGAAAATCTTCATCCGAGCTTTCCAATAGGTGTAATTAGACCCATTGAAAAGTGGAGGTCGGTTTGTTGATTGCCCCTTGGCTAGAGAAGTACCAACATGGGTTGCCATAGATCTTTGGCTCTTTGATTATTAGATCAAAGAAGGGCTAGAGCACCGGCTCTGATACCACTTGTTGCCCAGCTATGCAACCCAAGAGGGGGGGTGAATTGGGTTTCTAAAAATTTTAAACCCAACAGATTACTTATGAAGAACAAAATAAAGACTTTAATTCAATATTAATTACCTAAAGCAGGAATGCAAGAATATAATAAAGAAATAAAGTGAAGCGATAAAGCATACCACAAACACAAGGATTTATAGTGGTTCGGTGCTAACCTTGCACCTACATCCACTCCCCAAGATCCTACTTGGGAATTTCAATCCACTATCCTTTGTATTCAACCCGAATACAAAACGTCGGAAACTCCGACACTAGCTATCCCAAGCTAGATCACTTATTTCTCGGGTACAAGTAAACCCAAAACACTCCGATTTCAGGTTCGGATCAATCTTTCCTTGTTTTGAAAATCCTCCAAAAATAAGAACAAAAACTCACAAAGAGTAAGAAAATTTTGAGCACAGATTAATACAATAACAGCTCCTTAAATGAGCGAATATAACAATAAAAGCTTTACTCAAATGAAGAACCTCTTTTTCAGATTTTCTCAAAGTGGATGAACGCTTGAATGCTTGAGAAGAGGTTGATTGTTGATTGAAGATCTCTTGAAAGCTTTGAGCGATCTTCTAGATCAAGGTTGAAACAATAGGCATGAAGAATTCTCTCCTTGAAAGCTCTTGCTTTTCTCTTTCACAATCTCTCTGGTATATTGTGGATCCTCTCTCTTTTTCTTTTTGGATTTTTCGTTGATCTCAGGCTTTTTCGTGCAGATTTCGGATCCTCTCTTCTGTTCTACTCTTTTTTTTGATTTCACGTTTGATCCGCTATTTAATCTACAATTTCTTTCACCATTTTAAGCATTTTGTAGCATTAGAAGCAAGAGAAAATAATTTAGGTAGATAAAGAGCCGTTAGAGCAATTTTAGGTAGCATAAATGGCAATTAAAATGGGCAAAAAAATAGCCGTTGCTGATATTTTCCATCGCAGGGGTCGACTCATGAGTCGACTCATGAGTCGACTCATGCATCAGGAGTCGACTCATGAGTCGACTTCTGTTGCACAGACCAGAAGGTCTGATTTCTGGATTTTTCGGCTCAAATCAGCAGAGGTCGACTCATGAGTCGACTCATGCCTTGTGGGTCGACTCATGAGTCGACTCACAGGTCGTGCAAAGTCAAAAATCCAGCGTGCCATGGGAATTTTTTGCGTGCCATTCAGCTCATAGTGCCATGAGTTGACTCATGAGTCGACTCATGCACTTCAAACCTTCATAACTTCAAAAATATAAGTCCAAACACAATGAAATTTTCACCAATAGATTTCAAATCATTTATTCTACCAAATGGTACTATCAAATCAGGATTTTAGTGAAATTATGATTTTGCCCTTGAAGAGCATAAGGACTTTTTCATTTTAAAATTATTTGTATCCCTTGAATCTGCTTTGTAATCATCAAAATCAATCTAGAAGCAACACCATCAGATGCTAGGTCAAGATGAATGTTGCATGTGTCACTAGTAAAATAAGGATATTATTTGTCAATTTTTTTTTAAACTATAGAGTTAGCTGGATAACTAATGATGTTATCCTCAAAAATTTTCATCTCATGATGCCATCTCATAGCCTCGCCGGTCCTCGATGATTGATAAAGTTTTTGAAGACTTGATGTTCATGAAAAGTATCTCAAAATCTTATGAGGCTACTTCTTACCTCTTTTGAAATCTTCAGCATACCTTGACTCACCACATTCTGAGCAACAATCTAAGTATTGATGCTCTTTATAAAATAATACACAATCATTCTTGCATGCATGTATCGATGTATAACCCAATCCAAATTCACACATATATCTTTTTGTCTCTGAATATGATTATGGAAGTTTTTCACCATCCGATAATACATCCTTGATTAAGTTCAATATAAAGTTAAAGAACTTTTGACTCCAACCAAATATGATTTTATCATGGAGAAGCTTTATTAAGTACTCAAGCTTCGAAAACTTCTTATAATTTGGATACAATGGCTCCTTGGCATCTGTAATGAGTTTTTCAAAATATCCATCATTTGCATTATCCATACTATCAGGAGAGTTTTCAAAAAGTGCCTCTTCATATAAATCATCTAACATCTCATTGATACCAATTGATTCAGGCTATTGATCCATATATTGGTCTCTTATGTTAGTAGGTTTACATTCCTCATACAAATCCTAAATAGTATACCTTGGATCCATACCCCAATTCAACAAGTACTCCAATGCTATATCTGTAGGCTGAAAGTAATTGTTGTGACATCTCCAACAAGGATATTTGATTCTATTGAGATCATCAACTCTTTCTCATGCAAATCTTATGAAATCCCTAATACCTTATCGATATTTAGCTAAGATGATAGAGTGAGCATTCATCCAACTCTTGTCGATATTTTTCATCTATCCATAAGAAATGTACATCATTAAAGTATGTGTTATAAAAAAAGTTTTAAAAATGCATAATCCTATCTATTTCTAATAACAATAATAAAATTAATGAATACTAACTCCATCAACTCCTTCCCAATAGGTGTGGTCCTATCCTTTACAACAATGTATCACTTTTATTGTTGCCATAGCTTTGTTCTTTGTTCCACATCTAGAAAAAATCTGACAACATCTCCTTACAGTTCTCCAAGTACACGATATAGATGGATCATATTTTAACCACATCTAATATGTATCTAGAGAATAAATGAGATAATTATAATAGAATTTTCTATAATAGAATAAAAAATATGATAATAATAATAATAAATTGATGTATTTCTGAACTGCCCAAATCAAGGCATTCAAGAGCCGTTCATAGAGTCCGTTTTGGGGACTCTGGGACCGACTCTTGAAGGAGAATCTAAGATTACATCAATGCATGTATTAAATCATGATTGGATCGTAAACCAAATCCGAATCGAATCTCGGATCAGATCCCGACCCAAATCCCAGATCGAATCTTGACCCGGATTCTAGACCTATGGTTCTATGCAATGCAAATTTTGTAAAAATAAACACCTAATTAATCAGTCAAATTAACAAGTAATTATAAAATATAAATTCATCAATAACAACCATTTATATGCATTAAAAATTTACTGAAGGATTTAGCTAATCCTAGTTAAAACATTAAATCATAATCACAATAAAATATAGGGACTAAACAAGCAAAAATATTAAATTATAGCAAGCAAAAGCAATGTGCATAAAACAACAAGGACTAAATATAACCTAATGAAGTAAATTAGGTTCAAATTTTGGATTAAAACACAACCCAAAGAAGCAGACATTGTGGAAAGAAAGCTGTGGCATGAATATGAGGGTTCACGACAACCATAGATATACCAGTATGTTTGCTTCTTCTATATAACTTGCCCTCCCCTCTCCCTCTCACTGATCTCTCTCATGATGAAATTGTACAATGCTATATACATATTACGATTGAGAACTCTAGTTAATTTTTCAATGCTAACTCGCATAAATTTGAGTAACAGCCAGCAAAGATATGCCACCAAATTGGAAGATGCAACTCAATTGAAGCCTACCCAAGCAACATGGAGAGGTGCTTGTTCTGGTTGGGGCAATAGTGGCAGGGGAAGAGGTTTTGTTACCGAGGTGCCTATTATTAATCCAGACTATGAAACCAATAACTTGAATCAAGCTAGATGCTTTGGGAGGGGCCTTGGGATTTTGCAAGTGGGGGCTTCTACTACCAGGGCGAGCTCACTGGTGAAGGCTAATAATGCAAGCATTCAGTGAGGCAATGATATGGAGTGTTTTCAGGGTAGTTTTATTGCTGCTTTTCAAGGGTATCAGTTGAAAAATGGCATGTCCAATTGGTTGTGGGCTAATACCAATGTCAAATGATCCTCCACCCCCAGCCCCAATGGCCGTCCCCTCCCCCTTGAGCCCTAGTCCGCCCCCGGCCTCCATGCGACTAGCCCCCCGAGCCCCAACACTCCGCCCCTTATCAGTGCCCCCAACACATTTTTCAAAATTATTTTTTTAAAATAATATTTTATCATTATTTTAAAAACTTAATTTTTTTATTATAAAAATAATTTCTTTTTAAATATTTTTAAATATTTTATTTTAACAGCTTTATAATTATTATTTTTTAATACTTATTATTATTATTATTATTATTATTATTATTATTATTATCATTTTAATTAATAAATTATTAATTTTTAAAAAAATAATTTTTTTATTTTTTTCCCTCCTTCCCTCGCATGCCACAACAACTCCAAACCCGACCACTCCACCCCCGACTGTCCGCCCCTGTCCTCGACGGTCATCCCCTCCCCCTCAAGTCCTAATGGTCCACCCCCGTTCTCTGCGTGACTAGCCCCCCCTCTCCTCCCCTCGAGCCCCGATGGCCATCTGTAGGAATACAAACCCTGCCCATCCTTCACCCCTAACCCCGACGGTCATCCCCTCTCCCTCGGGCTCCAGCGGTCCACCCCCGGCCTTCGTGCGACTAGCCCCCCTCCCCTTGGACCCCGACGACCATTTGTGGGAACACAAAACCCCCCCAGTCCTCCACTCCCACCATGACAGCCATCTCGTTTCCCCCGAGCCCCGATGGTCTGCCCCTGGCCCTAACCCCCCCAACTCCTTCCTTCCCTGCGGAGCCACAAAAAAAGTACTTACCTTTGAAAATTGGTGGCGGTGATGATGACCAACGGTGGTGACGACCGATAATGAGAGAGCGACAGCTGAGAAAGAGGGAGGCAGAGAGGGAAATTGGGGCACGGGAGTGGATTCAATAGAGAGACAGGGTTCGGGGGAAATAGGAGGGTGGGGGTGGGAGATGAAAATGCGTGGAGGGAAATGAGTTCGTCGAAGTTCTTTTATATTTGCAACTATTTGCCAATATAAATTTTGCATCAAAAATAATAATAATTACCTATGTAAAATATATCATCAGTAAATATAATATTTACCTACACTAAATTGGCATCGATAAATATTTTACTAAAATTAAAATTTAATAAAAATAAAAATTTTTACCAATGCTAATTTAGTGTAGGAAATTATCCTAATTACCTATGCAAATTTTAAGCATAGGCAATTAGGCTTATTTTGCTACATATATTGTGCATCGATAAATTAATTATTTTTATTTATTTTTTTATTTTTTATAAATAATTTATCGTTATCTAAATATCCAATATAATTTTAGAGTTTTAACTCCATCTTCACTATTTATTATCTAAATAATTATCATTAAAGTATTGTCACAAAAGATCATCTCGATCTGATAGTCCTAGCTACGTCGATCAATAAAATTTGATTTCGACAGTCACAAACGAACGCAAGATGATTTGATAGATAGAGATCATTGATGAGTTTAAAAATTTAAATAATAATTTTGATGATATTTATAGTATGTATCAAAATTTTACTTCAATCAGATATCATTATCATTGTTAATTTAGCATAGGATGATTTCGACTGTTAAATAAAAAATCAGTGATCAAAAAGTCAAATGGCATTCGATTAAGATAATTTTTTAGATAAATAATCTTTGCTGTTACTTTCATCTTTTTTACTATTATGATCATAAAATCCAAACTATACATATATGAACCATATACGTTAAGCAGATCTTACAAAAGCACAAGTATAATTACTTCAAATACTTTAAGAATGAGTATCAAGAGACATATAATTTTGGATCATTCGTATATATGTGATTTAAATTTTATGATCATCACCATCTAAATAATAAAAGTAGTAGTAAAGATCATTTATCAAAAAAATCACCTTAATCAAATATCATTGGCCTTTCGATTACTCATTTTTTATTTAACGATTGAAATCATTCCATGCTAAATTAACCATGATAATGATGTCTGATTGAAGTAAAATTTTGCTAGTATGCTACAAATATCATCAAAATTATTGTTGTAAGTTTTTGAATCTATCGATGGTCTTTATCTATTAGATCATCATGCGGTCATTCGTGACCGTCAAAATCAAATTTTATTGATCGACGTAGCTAGAGCTACTGAATCAAGTTGGATTTTTGAGATAATACTTTAATGATAATTACTTAGATAATGAATGATGAAAATGAGATTTAAATTTTAAAATTATATCGATAAATTATTTATGAAAAAATTAATTAAAAAAACTAATTGGCTACGTAAGTGATAAGCATAGGCAATTAGCATTATTGCCTATGCTAACTTTGCATCGATAAATATTTTTTCTAATTAATTTTTTTATTTTGAAAAAATATTTATCGATGCTAATTTTGCATCGACAATAAGCCTAATTGCCTACACTTTACTTTAGCTGTAAGTTCGAGGGTGCACAATCTGAGGAGATGATTCAATTGTTGAATGAGTCCTTCAGTACCTTTGAGGATGTCGAGAGACATAAAATCTCTTATACTATGTTCAATGTTTGTATGCGAGAAGGAGCGTCGGTCATCGATCATGTATTATACATGATTGAGCAGATTGAATGTCTGAACAAACTTGACTTTCCATTATATGAATCGTTGGATAAGGATGCTATCTGAAATATTGAAATTGTTTATGCAAAATATCCTGACCTGAATTTTAATAAGGAGTTGCTGGAAGACTTGTCGAGTTGACTCAATTTTGATTGGAGTTGACTTGAGATCTTTTCGAGCTAACTCTGTTAGATGAGTGTCCTAAAAATCAATTATTGGCTAATATATTTTATATTTTTAGGACTTACCTTTGTACTTGTAATACTTTTATTATTAATAAAAGATATTTTTTTTCAATCATGTTTATGTGTCCATGATTTGTCTTAAAAATTAACAAAGATGATTTTTGCATATTCACATGGTGTTGAAAATTTGAGATATATATTAATTAGTAGTTAACTTCTAAATACTCCTAATCAAAGGATCGTCACGAAGGACAGTGATCAATTCATTTAAGATTGATGCACTACTCACCTCTCTTATAGACAGATAAGTCTCAGCTCCATAGTGTAGGGATATTGGGGTGAGAGTATGGGTGGTTGTTAAAGAATAACTTATATTGAGCATGACCAACATAAAAAACCACCTGAATGTCTACTCACTCGTCAGTGATTATCTCAATGCTGCAGTGGTGTGAGTGGTCCTTTGACCTGTGGTGTCATCGGCTACTCGCAACGAGGCTACTGAGTTTGACTACACATTCTCTTGATCCCTAGCCATTCAAATCTTTACTGTGTATATTGGCTACAGTAAGTTCAGGTTCGCTGTTAGGAATAGGATGCACCTAGAAAGAATCTATTAACTTTGATAGAAAAGAAGAAGCCCTATGTGAATTGTGAGACTAAGTTCAAAAAGTCTTTATCTAAAGTAATGTGAATACTAAAAAATAGTTTTCATGGGATTCACAAGTGAGCTCGAGTCCAGCTAGTCTAGCATATAACTGATGATGGGCTCTAACAAGTTCTCAATGACCTCCGTTAAGTTAGGACTCGCAATAGAAAGACTAAATCATATGATAACTGTACCTAAGAGTTCACACTTTCATTCTACTGGGTTGCCACTGTAGCAAAAATTTAGTGCAGGGGCAAAATGGTAATTTTAAAATTTTTTCAAAATTAATATTTTACAGTGAAATTATTAATTAATCTCATTAATTAATACTAATTAACCCTACACTAGGATCTAAATATGATACAACAGCATGTATTTAAATTTGAAATTCAAATTTGAATCAGTAAACGTTTTACAGTACTGTGTTCAGAACACATCACCTTTTGCGGGTAGTCGATCACCGCAATCTGATCACCGTCGGGGGGCTCTGATCATCACATCGTAGCCACACAAATGTCTGGCCCCTGCAGATCATCCACATGAAGCTCCCGTCTGATCAGCTCCTCACGAATGCTAGTTCGTGATTTTACCCTTTTGATGGCAGATGTTGATCGAACTCCTTCGATCGATGTGTGTTGACTTCTCAGATGCTCTGGATCATCTGCACAGTTGCTTGAGAGACTGATGGATCTCTCCCTAAAATTTGGTGGACTCACGACACTCGTGGCACACCAATCTCACTTCCCGAACCCTAGGTAGAAACCCTAGGGTACACACCAAAAATCCTGTGCCCAATTTTCTCTCTTTTCATTCTTTTTCTCTCGGAAGGTTTTGGACCTTCACCTTACGCAGAAGCCTTTCTCACACCCCAAAGTTTCTCTCCTAAAATTTCTACGCACGTCCCACCTTTCTCTTCTTTTTAAAACAACGTCGAACATGTCTTATCCGCGTGAGAGGATAAAGATAAGAGGTTACACATTTGAATTCAAATCAAATTTGAATTCAAACGAAAACCAACTTATCCCTATCCTTTTGGGCGTGAGAAGAGAAGGGGCGTGGCTCTTTGTGCATAGAAAATATTTCATGAGAAACCTTTTCTCGTGTAAGTAATGTGGCGCACAAAATGGATAAGGATGAAAGGGCTAGTGATAAGTTATCCATTCAAATTCAAACATGCTTTGAATTTGAATGGCTAACTAATTATTTTATCTATCCATATGGCGCACAAATAAGGGTGTGGGGAAGGGTTTTGCATGAGAAAAATTTCATGAGAAGTTTCTTCTCGTGAATTCAAATGGGTGCAAGGAAGTTGGGTGTCGCAGGGAATTTAAAACAAGGTCGTTTGATTCAAATTGAGCCAACCTAGTTTAGAATAGGTTAAGCACAATTAGACCAGATTAAACCCAACATAATTAAGCTTAATTAGGATCAATAAAATCCTAATCAAATCAGGAATTAACTAAACCTAACCCCTGATCAAATCAGGGACTAAACCACCTTAGCGATTAGGTCAACATTTAACTTAATCGGGTCAATCCAAACTGAATCCAATTCAATTGGACTTGATCCAAAAATAATTACTTAATCAAATTGAGCTAATTAGTGATTAAATCACTAATTCAACCTCTCATAAATATTGAGTCCAAATTCGATGGGCAATCAGGCATCAGAGACCATCGATATGAAACCCTGATCAAAGAGTTCAAATTTCAAATTCAAAATTTGAAATTCAAAATTTTGACCCCGGTACCCAAAATGTGTGGAACTCATGATTAGAGAATCCTAATTCTCAATCATAGAGTCCCAGATAGATAAGACTCATAATCAGCCATCAGATCAGAAAGGAACCTCGAATGTGTGTGACCCCGCAGGTTCGAACCTAAGCCGGTAGCACAGGAACCAATTCCTATACTAATCGAAGTGACCATCTAGCAATGGTACCTGATGATCGGATAGGTCGAATAATCACAATCGCAACATTCAGAACCTACGTGAATATGGTTACCGTATAATTCATCCCTTTTGACCCCTGTGTTTAGGACGACTCAGGGTTAAACTGTCAACCCTGATGATATCATCCGAATCGTTCTCAACTCAGTTAGTCCTGTGACTCCTCACTAGGACTACCCTGGTCAAGGTTTTGCTAAATTGAAACACGACTGTACACAGCTCCTAAACTGGAGTGGTCAATCCCATCTTGACACACGCACCGACAAGTCAAGTACTTGACTACATCCAGCAGCCTTCCGTCACTAAATTAGAAATTCAGGTAGTCCAGTGCCTAAGTGCAGTGAGTTGCTTGCAAGTCATGTGGCGGTCTCAGGTCGGAGGGATATTTATACCCATATCCCATCGGAGCAAATCTTGACAGCAGAAATAGCTCCGGAGTTGGTCACGTTCAGTGCAGATGTACCATTACATCTCACCTGTATGCCATACCAGTGTCTCCACACTCTTTGGTTATGAGGACAACCAACCCATATGGCACACAACGACCTATGCTCAATAAACGTTGTCATCCTTGGTAACAACGTATCATTTGGTCGCGAACATGTTTAAGGACTAAGCGACAAATCCTCCTTTGTTGAATCTAAATAGTCCTAAGGACTTCACCACAATACAGGAGTTCATTAGAAGATGAAACATTTGTGATGAAAAAATATCAAAATAACTTTTATTTATTTATAATTCATGTACTAATACAAAAAGGAGCACAACCGTCAACAGGCTGACGATTGGCTTTGAGACACTATTCCCAACAATCTCTCACTTGGCCTAAAGCCTATCGGTGCAGTATCTAATACCCATCTTCGACTTGTAGTCATTGAACTCCTTCACCATAATGGCTTTAGTGAATAGGTCGGCCAGGTTCTCCTTTCCGTTGATCTTCTGAAGGTCGACGTCATCTCGATCCATGATCTCCCAGATGAGATGGTAGCGGCGCAGAATATGCTTCGTCCACTGGTGTGCCTTTGGTTCCTTCACCTGAGCAATGGCTCCAGAGCTGTCACAGTAGAGCAGAACTGGACCAACAAGGGAGGGTGCTACTCCAAGCTCGGTGATGAATTTTCTCAGCCACACCCTTCTTTGGCAGCATCTGATGCAGCAATATACTCCGCCTCGCATACTGAATCAGCCACAGTGTGCTGCTTGAAACTCTTCCAGCAGACAGCCCCACCATTAAGGATAAAAATAAATCCTGACACACTCTTGCTATCATCGCGATCAGACTGGAAACTAGAGTCTGTAAACCCTATAAGTCTCAAGTCCGATTCACCATATATAAGCCACTGGTCCTTAGTATTTCTTAAATACTTCAAGATGGTTTTAACAACCTTCCAGTGATTCTCTCCTGGATCAGATTGGTATCTACTCACTACCCCTAGTGAGTATGCCACATCTGGTCGTGTACATGTCATGGCGTACATGATAGATCCCACTGCCGAAGCATATGGAATCTTACCCATATGCTCTCTCTCTTGAGGTGTTGTCGGACAATCCCTCTTCGAGAGAGAAATTCCATGGCCTATCGATAGATAGCCTTTCTTGAAATTTTTCATGCTGAACCTTTTCAGCATAGTATCAATGTACGTGGACTGGGATAAGCCAAGCAACTTTTTGGATCTATCCCTATAGATCCTCATCCCTAGGATCTAGGAAGCTTCTCCCAGATCCTTCATGGAGAACTGTGACGATAGCCAAATCTTTATTCCCTGTAATGCAGGGACATCATTCTCGATTAAGAGAATGTCATCTACATACAATACAAGAAATACTACTACTGGACCATTAGCCCACTTATAAATGCAGGGCTCTTCTCCGTTCTTAATGAAGCCATACGTTTTGATCATCCTATCAAAATGTATGTTCCAACTCCGAGATGCCTGCTTAAGTCCATAAATGGACCTCTGTAGCTTGCACACCTTAGACTCATCTGTGGATGTGAACCCTTCAGGTTGTATCATATACACCTCTTCGTCCAGCTCTCCGTTTAGGAAAGCTGTCTTCACATCCATCTGCCAGATTTTATAGTCCAGATGGGCAGCTATCGCAAGCATAATCCGAATGGATTTGAGCATTGCCACAGGAGAAAACATCTCATCATAGTCTATACCATAACGTTGACGATATCCCTTGGCAACCAGACGCGCTTTATAGATCTCCACCTTTCCGTCTGTGCCCCTCTTCCTTTTGAAGACCCACTTACACCCTATGGGTTTTACTCCTTCGGGTGGGTCAACCAATGTCCACACATCGTTGACCTTCATGGACTCTATTTCGGATTTCATGGCCTCTAGCCATTTCTCAGAGTCAGGTCTCTGCATTGCATCCATGTAGGTGATCGGATCCTCATCATTTTCATCAAGTTCGACAGGATTACCATCCCGGACCAAGAAACCATAGTATCTGTCCGGTTGATGTGGTACTCTACCAGACCGCCTTAAGGGTGCATAATCAATGGGCTCCGGATCTGATCTAATCAAATCTGGTTCAGGTTCAGTAACATGTGTCAGTTTTTTCACCTGTCGAACTTCGTCAAGTTTGACTTTAGAGGCAACAGTTCCTTCACTAAAGAACTCCTTTTCTAAAAAGATTGCCTTAAGGCTGACAAACACCTTTTGCTCATCAGCAAGGTAGAAATAATACCCTTTGGTCTCTTTTGGGTACCCTATAAAATTACACTTGTCAGACCTAGGTCCAAGTTTGTCTGTAATTAAACGTTTAACATAAGCCGGACACCCCCAAACCCTAAGGTGCGAGAGTACTGGCTTACGTCCTATCCATATCTCATATGGCGTTTTGGCTATAGACTTACTCGGAACTCTATTTAGAAGGTAACAAGCCGATTCGAGCGCATATCCCCAGAGGAAGATTGGCAGACCAGCAAACCCCATCATGGATCGAACCATGTCTAACAGGGTTCGATTCCTCCTTTCAGACACACCATTATGCTGTGGTGTTCCAGGAGGAGTCCACTGAGAGAGAATCCCATTCTCCCCTAGATACGTCAGAAACTCATTGGAAAGGTATTCACCTCCTCGATCAGATCGAAGAGTTTTAATACACTTCCCAGTTTGTTTTTCTACCTCATTTCGGAATAGTTTGAACATTTCAAATGATTCCGACTTATGCTTCATTAAATAGACATACCCATACCTAGATAGGTCATCTGTGAAGGTTATGAAGTAGAAAAATCCACCTCTTGCACTTGAGCTCATGGGTCCACATACATCAGAATATACCAGACCTAAGAGTTCACTGGCTCGCTCACCTTTTCCAGTAAAAGGTGACTTGGTCATCTTCCCAAGAAGACAGGACTCACAGGTTGGAAGTGATTCACAATCACTAACTTCAAGAATTCCTTCTTGAGCCAACCTGTTTATCCTGTTCTTATTGATATGACCTAGCCTACAGTGCCAAAGGTAGACTTCTGACACATTATCTATTCTAGAGCGTTTACCAAATTTTTGAACCACATTAACAGGCTGTGATAGTAAGTAAATTCCATTATTTAATTATCCAACAAATATTGTAACACCATTCAAAATGATATTGCAAATATTTTTTTTTATTAAAAAATCATAACCGTACATGGTCAAAAGGCCTACAGAAACAATATTTAATAAAAAACTTGGACAATAGTGACATTCACTCAGAATTATATTACGAGAATTGATTACAAGACTCATGATTCCTAAAGCTAGAACTGGAACTTTGCTTCCATCTCCAACAATCAGGAACCTCTCGCCTTCATCAAATTTCCTACTGACCTGCAGACCCTGCATCGAATTACAAATATGATAAGGGCTTCCGGTATCCAATACCCAGGTAGTAGTATCACAAATCGAAAAGTTGCAAGGAGTTATCATATAATTACCTTGCTTCTTCTTTGGCCTGTTCGGGTCCAGGGAGGCAATGTATTGAGGACAGTTTCTCTTCCAATGCCCATGCTTCTTGCAAAAGAAGCACTCTGCCTGGCTCTGGTCGTGCTTGTGTTTCTTGGTCTGACCCCGTGCTACTGTCCCAGCATGAGATTGCACCTTCTTATTTTTCTTCTTCTTGTTCTTCTTCCCCTTCCCAAAGGGTTGACGATGAGAAGAAGACCCTCCCACTACATTCACCGACTCCTTATGGAGTTGGTGATCCTTCTCAAAGTTCTGCAGCAACCCCAACAATCCGTGGTAGTTTACTGCAGGCTTTGTCATTCGAAAATGAGTAAGGAATGGGAGGAAGGACTTGGGCAAGGAATTAAGGATCGCATCCTTACCGAGCTGCTCATGCAGAGGAAAGCCCAATTTGCTTAGGCGCTCAATCATCTCGATCATGTACAGTACATGATCAGTGACTGAGGCCCCATCCCTCATTCGAGCATTGAAAATGGCACAACTAGTTTTGTGCCTTTCAACGTCGTCAGGCATGCCAAAGGAGTCGTTCAACATTTGAAGCATCTCCTATGGCTGGGCGTTCTCAAACCTTCGGCTGAACTCGTCATTCATTGCTGCCAGCATAATACATCGAACGGTGGTGCGGTCATTGAGCCACTTCAAGTAAGTGTCTCAGATCGCCTTACTAGCGTTCGGAGCTGGCTCCTCAGGTGCTGGATCCGTTACTACATAAAGGATCCGCTCATGCTCAAGGACGATTTTCAATTTTCGATACCAGCTATCGAAATTGGGTCCCATGAGCTTGTCATTATCTAATAATAACCGGAGTGACAGGGTTGTGGCCATAGCTGCTTAAAGGAAAACGAGACCTCTATTAGTACATAAATTAATACTAAAGACTTGGATTTTAGTCTAAAGTTTTTCTCAATATTTTTAGGAACTGGTAGCCTCATCCTCCAATTCGAGGAATTACTTTAATTTCTTAATGGGTACTAGAATCCACACAGACTACACACGAGCCCAACTTTGGTTGGTCAACCCATGTGCATCTATGGGTAGGTTCTTAACCAGTTGTTTCTCTAAACAACTTCTAGTAATTGATTTTGCCCCAGAACCTAATCAGTAGGCTTTGGCCTCCACTGAAAAAATCTAGTTAGGTCCAACCATTAACATGACTTAATTTAGTGAATCAGACCAATAAATGATCAGGCCCGACTTTGGCCGGCCAACCTAACCACCATTAGAAAGACTCAATCAAATTATCATATTATGAATAATAATTCCATTAGCCAATGAGCACTAGGCCTTTGGGCCTCCAATGATCATTGAACTAATGGACTCATTATCACTCACTTAATGGGAGGCTATGACTTAGTTATCATTATAACTTAATCATTTTAGGGACCTAATAATTTTGAGGATTTTATTAAAGAATAGTAGAGAAGAAATCATCCAGCCAATTTCAATCCTCCCACTGACTTCACCAAGTCAGATTAAAAAAAGATTTAATTAAAGCTGGCATTAGGAGCACCTAAATCAGTCATATTGATTTACCTAATGACATGGGTGAGCTCTAATCACCAAGTTATCTAATCAAAATCTAACTTACCAGATTGGCCATGTAAGTGAGATCAGTGGTGGGGATTTGCCATTAACTCGTCAATGATCGAATCAATGCGAGTAGCTCCCGCTTAAGAACCACTGGTCAAAACTGCCGAACTTACCTTAGACACCAACCGGTTCATTAGTTTTAATTTTGATCAACTTAATAAATAGGGCTCCTCCGCGTAGCCATGAATTAAGTCCATCTTGGTCTAGTTAAAGACATGGACCCATTCAACTACAACTATTGAAGTTGAGTCTAGAGTATCCTTGACCTAATCTAATTCAACTTTTGATTAGATTTGACCAATTACTCCATTTAGTCTATTTTTTAAACTAACCTTAGGTCTAACCCAATTATGGACCTAATTCATCTAACCCATTGACCCACAAGTTTATGCAATTGTCTTAGGTCTTAATTCACAATTCTAGACCTACTAGACAATACTTAATTCTTTTAATTAAGTACTTGGGCTGATGGGTCAGGGTTTGGCATTTTGAAAACAATTTTCAAATTTGAAAGATTTTATTTTTTGTTCACCAAATGTATTAACTCATTTCACAAACGGGTCAACACATTTCATAAACAGCAATTCTATTGCTCATTTCATAATAGAAAATAACTCAAAATAAATCATAATTTTTTTTTTAGATCTAATCTAACACATTCATGATAAATTTCTTAATTAAATCCTTTCACTGCTTCATCGGCATGGGATATAATTGCATCGGCACCCCTACCGCCATAGGAGACCCCATCGAATGGGAAGAGAGGGCCTTTAAACCCTACTTTTCTCCTATGCCCGGACGGCCATGGCAACCAACCCAATTAGATTACTTGCTACTTGCATCAAGTATATCTAAATATACCAATTTTAAAATTTAAATTTTGAATTTCAAATTTCAAATTTCAAATTTTAAATTTCAAATTTTAGATTTCAACCAAATTTCAAATTTTGAATTTTCAATCTTTGAATTTTAAATTTTGAATTTCAAATTTTAAATTTCAAATTTTAAATTTCAAATTTCAAATTTGAGATTTCAACCAAATTTCAAATTTCAAATTTTAAATTTTGAATTTCAAATTTTAAATTTTGAATTTCAAATTTTAAATTTTAAATTTGAGATTTCAACCAAATTTCAAATTTCAAATTTTGAATTTCAAATTTGAAACTTCTAACAAATTTCAAATTTCAAATTTTAAATTTCAAATCTTTTTGAATTTCGAATTTTGAATTTCAAATTTAGACTTATAGATTACACCATAATCTACGCATGCATATGTATATCATATTCTAGAACCTGCTCTGATACCATTTGTAGCGAAAATTTAGTGAAGGGGCAAAATGGTAATTTTAAAACTTTTCAAAATTACTATTTTACAGCGAAATTATTAATTAATTTTATTAATTAATACTAATTAACCCTACACTAGGATCTAAATATGATACAACAGCATGCATTTAAATTTAAAATTCAAATTTGAATCAATAAACGTTTTACAGTACTGTGTTCAGAACACATCACCTTTTGCGGGTAGTTGATCATCACAATCTGATCACCGTCAGGGGACTCTGATCATCACGTCATAGCCACACAAATGTCTGCCCTCTACGGATCATCCACACGAAGCTCCCGTCTGATCAGCTCCTCACGAATGCTAGTTCGTGATTTCACCCTTTTGATGGCAGATGTTGATCGAACTCCTTCGATCGATGTGTGCCGACTTCTCGGATGCTCTGGATTATCTGCACAGTTGCTTGAGAGACTGATGGATCTCTCCCTAAAATTTGGTGGACTCACGACACTCGTGGCATACCAATCTCACTTCCCGAACCCAAGGTAGAAACCCTAGGGTACACACCAAAAACCCTGCACCCAATTTTCTCTCTTTTCTTTCTTTTTCTCTCGGATGGTTTTGGACCTTCACCTTGTGCAAAAGCCTTTCTCACGCTCCAAAATTTCTCTCCTAAAATTTTTACGCACGTCCCACCTTTCTCTTCTTTTTAAAACAACGTCGAACGTGTCTTATCCGCGTGAGAGGATAAAGACAAGAGGTTACACATTTGAATTCAAATCAAATTTGAATTCAAACGAAAACCAACTTATCCCTATTCTTTTGGGCATGAGAAGAGAAGGGGCGTGGCTCTTTGTGCATGGAAAATATTTCATGAGAAACCTTTTCTCGTGTAAGTAATGTGGCGCACAAAATGGATAAGGATGAAAGGGCTAGTGATAAGTTATCCATTCAAATTCAAACATGCTTTGAATTTGAATGGCTAACTAATTATTTTATCCATCCATATGGTGCACAAATGAGGGCGTGGGGAAGGGTTTTGCGTGAGAAAAATTTCACGAGAAGTTTCTTCTCGTGAATTCAAATGGGTGCAAGGAAGTTGGGTGTCGCAGGGAATTTAAAACAAGGTGGTTTGATTCAAATTGAGCCAACCTAGTTTAGAATAGGTTAAGCACAATTAGACCAGATTAAACTCAACATAATTAGGATTAATTAGGCTCAATAAAATTCTAATCAAATCAGGAATTAACTAAACCTAACCCCTGATCAAATCAGGGACCAAACCACCTTAGCGATTAGGTCAACATTTAACCTAATCGGGTCAATCCAAACTGAATCCAATTCAATTGGACTTGATCCAAAAATAATTACTCAATAAAATTAAGCTAATTAGTGATTAAATCACTAATTAAACTTCTCATAAATATTGAGTCCAAATTCGATGGGCAATCAGGCATCAGAGACCATCGATATGAAACCCTGATCAAAGAGTTCAAATTTCAAATTCAAAATTTGAAATTCAAAATTTTGACCCCGGTACCCAAAATGTGTGGAACTCATGATTAGAGAATCCTAATTCTCAATCATAGAGTCTCAGATAGATAAGACTCATAATCAGCCATCAGATCAAAAAGGAACCTCTAATGTGTGTGACCCCGCAGGTTCGAACCTAAGCCGGTAGCATAGGAACCAATTCCTGTACTAATCGAAGTGACCATCTAGCAATGGTACCCGACGACCGGATAGGTCGAATAATCGTAATCGTAACATTCAGAACCTACGTGAATATGGTTACCATATAATTCATCCCTTTTGACCCCTGTGTTTAGGACGACTCAGGGTTAAACTATCAACCCTGATGATATCATCCGAATCATGCTCAACTCAATTAGTCCTGTGACTCCTCACTAGGACTACCCTGGCCAAGGTTTTGCTAAATTGAAACACGACTGTACACAGCTCCTAAACT
The DNA here is from genome assembly GCF_000442705.2 of Elaeis guineensis. Lineage (NCBI taxonomy): Eukaryota > Viridiplantae > Streptophyta > Magnoliopsida > Arecales > Arecaceae > Elaeis > Elaeis guineensis. The sequence continues at coordinate 97,996,116 of NC_025997.2, read as the reverse complement.
GGAGTGGTCAATCTCATCTTGACACACGCACCGACAAGTCAAGTACTTGACTACACCCAGCAGCCTTCCGTCACTGAATTAGAAATTCAGGTAGTCCAGTGCCTAAGTGCAGTGAGTTGCTTGCAAGTCACCGTGGCGGTCTCAGGTCGGAGGGACATTTATACCCATATCCCATTGGAGCAAATCTTGACAGCAGAAATAGCTCCAGAGTTGGTCATGTTCAGTGCAGATGTACCATTACATCTCACCTGTATGCCATACCAGTGTCTCCACACTCTTTGGTTATGAGGACAACCAACCCATATGGCACACAACGACCTATGCTCGATAAATGTTGTCATCCTTGGTAACAACGTATCATTTGGTCGCGAACATGTTTAAGGACTAAGCGACAAATCCTCCTTTGTCGAATCTAAATAGTCCTAAGGACTTCACCACAACACAGGAGTTCATTACAAGATGAAACATTTGTGATGAAAAAATACCAAAATAACTTTTATTTATTTATAATTCATGTACTAATACAAAAAGGAGCACAACCGTCAACAGGCTGACGATTGGCTTTGGAACACTATTTCCAACAGCCACTACATACCGCTAGGTGTCACTGATGGATTGTGGGACTCATCGGACGTCGTCTTGATGATCGATGACCCTTGAATAGTAGAGCTAGAATTATTCTAACCCATCAAAAAGAGTTTTGATAATATTATGATGGAGATCACAATATATCTCACTATCAGATAGAATGAAACCTATAGGATCATACATTAAGGGATTAATCTTGAATTAACCATTTAAACTTATAAAGTTCTAATTGGGTTAGAATTTAGTGAAATCCTATTGGCCTTAAGAGAACCATGCTAGCACATGGTTAAATTCAACTCTTCTCTGGACTTCGATTCCTTATTAAATAAGGATTGGATCAAGTCCATAACCTTGAACCTAATCTAAATTTATTTTGATTTGAGTTTAACTGGACACCTATTTGTGGGATCAAAAAGGATTGGATCAAGCCAATTAGTTGGCAAACAAATCTCCTTATCTTCTCCCTTGATTTTTCTTTTGTGGTGAGGATTAATTGGAAAGAAAGAGGAGGCACATGCCTCTCTTTTTGGAAAGACCAAGGGCGCATACCTTGGAGTGGGCAGATGAAAGAAAGAGGGGCCCATCCCTCTTTATTTAGACATGAAAGGAGAGAGAGAGAGGGGGCCACCGAAGTCCTATCTATCTTTTTAGAGTCATTATAGAAACACCAAGCCTGCAATGAACTACCATGGTTTGCTAGGGTTGCTGCAGATATTTGAGAAGGACCATCAGCTCCAGAATGAGCCAGTGCATGTCATGGGAGGATCATCTATAGGTTATCATTTCTCTAAGAGAAAAAAAAGAAGAAGGTACAAAAGATTCATTCCACCGATCCAAAGCTAAAGCAGAGCAAAAAATCAAAAGTCGATAAGAGCCAGACAAAATGCTTCTTCTGTAAGAAACTAGGTCATTGAAAGAGAAACTATCCTGCATATATAGCTTCTATTGATCCAAACAGGCCAAAGAATAAGAAAAGCAAGTAATCAATTGCTTCACAAGGTACTTATATGATAACTCTTTATAATTTCTCTATATGTGATACTACTACCTAAGTATTGGATATCGAAAGTCCAATTAATATTTATAATTTGTTGTAAGGACTACAGGTTAGTAGGAAGTTTAAAGAAGGCAAGTAGTTCTTGAACGTTAGAGATGAAAGTCTTGTTCTACTTCTAGCCTTAGAAACTATGCAGCTTATTTTCGAGTTTAATAGTATCATATTAGATGAGTGTCATTATTGTCCTTCTTTTATGATGAATGTCATCTCTATAGGCCTTTTGGCCAAATTTGATTTTAAATTTTTAATAAAAAATAATTTTTATGATATCATTATGAATGATACTAAAATTATGCGAAGATAATTGAAACATAGCATATACTTAGTATCACAGTCTGTTGGTGTAATGTATATATCGAACAATCATCTTAGGATAGATAATGTCAGTGATTCGTATCTTTGGCATTGTAGGTTGGGTCATATGAATAAGAATAGGATAGACAGATTAATCAAAGAGGATGTCCCTAAAATTAATGATTGTGAATCATTACCGACCTGCGAATCCTATCTTCTTGGTAAGATGATCAAGTCATCTTTTAAAGAAAAAGATTAGCGAGCCTGTGATATTCTAAGTCTAGTACATACAGATGTATGTGGACCTATGAACATAGGTGCCAAAGGAAGATATTATTACTTCATTGCATTTATTGACGACCTATCGAGATATAAGTATATCTACTTTATGAAGCACAAATCTGAATCATTTGAAATATTTAAACAATTCCGTAGTGAAGTAAAAAAATAGACTGGAAAAAGTATTAAAATCTTCGATCAGATCGAGGAGGTGAATACCTCATCAATGATTTTCTGACATATCTAGAAGAGAATGGAATTCTTTTATAATAAACTCCTAAAATACCACAATATAATGTGATGTCAAAAAGGAGACATCGAACATTGTTAGATATCATTCAGTCTATGATGGACTTTACGACTCTGCCAATCTCTTTTTGGAGGTATGCTCTTGAAACTGCCTGCTACATACTTAATAAGATCCCAAGCAAGTCTGTAAATAAAAAAATCATATGAGATATGGTCAGGACATAAGCCAGTACTCTCACAACTCAGGATTTGGGGATGTCTGACTTATGTAAAGCATTTAAACATAGACAAGCTTGGACCTAGGTCTGATAAATACTCATCATAAGGTATCCAAAGAAACTAAAGCGTACTACTTCTACCTCACCAAAGAATAAAAGGTGTTCATTAGCAACAGGACAGTCTTTTTAGAAAAGAAGTTCTTTGGAGAAGAAACTAATATCACTAAAATCAAATTTAGTCAAGTTCATGAGGTAGAAATATCGATAAATATAGAATCAAATTTAATTGAAGAATCAAATTCAGAGTCTGTAGATGCACCATTAAGGAGATCCAATAGAGTACCGCATCAGTTGGACAGATACTATGGTTTCTTGGTCCGGGATGGTGAACCTGTCGAGCTAGATGAGAATGATGAGGATCTGATCACCTATATGGATGCTATGCAAAGATCCAACTCTAAAAAAGGCTTGAAGTCATGCAATCCGAGATGGAGTCCATAGAGATCAACAGTGTATGGACACTAATTGATCCATCCGAAGGTATCAAACCCATAGGGTGTAAATAATTTTTTTTTTAAAAAAAGAGGAGCGGATGGGAAGGTAGAGACCTATAAAGCCTATCTTATTGTCAAGGGATACCATCAGCATTATGGTATTGACTATGACGAGATATTCTCTCCTGTGATAATGCTCAAGTCCATCCGAATCATGCTTGCAATAGCGGCACATTTAGATTTTGAGATCTGACAAATAGATGTCAAAACTACTTTTCTTAATAGGGATCTGGAAGAAGAGGTGTATATGATACAGCTTAAAAGGTTCACATCCTCAGATGAATCTAAAGTATGTGTTGGGCATAAAATACCCTCGGCCAAAGTTCTTGGCAGGGTCGACCCTCGCGAGTCTCTTCCAACTTTCGACAACTATTGGTGAACTCTGCCCGGACTCCTACGGGAACCGGGCCCCGTCCATAATTTCTACAACAAGGAAGACTCCGCCCGGACTCTTACGGGAGCCGGGCTCCATCCATGACTCCAAGGGGGACTCTGCCCGGACTCCTACGGGAGCCGGGCTCTGCCCATGACTTCAACCGCAAGGAGGACTCCGCCCGGACTCCTACGGAAGCCGGGCTCCGTCGCCAACTTCAACTGCTGGTAAGCTCCATCCAGACTTTTACGGGAGTCGGACTTTGCACCTGACTTTAATTGCAGGAGGACTTCGCCCGGACTCCTACGGGAGCCGGACCCCATCCACAATTTCTGCAGCAAGGAAGACTCCGCCCGGACACCTACAGAAGCCGGGCTCCGTCCATGACTCCAAGGGGGACTCCGTCCAAACTCCTACGGGAGCCGGGCTCCGCCTACGACTTCAACCGCAAGGAGGACTCCGCCCGGACTCCTACGGGAGTCGGGCTCCGTCGCCAACTTCAACTGCTGGTAAGCTCCGTCCGGACTCCTACGGGAGCCAGACTTCGCACCTGATTTTAATTACAGAAGGACTCCGCCCGGACTCCTACGGGAGCCGGGCTCCGCCCATGAGTTCAACTGCAAGGAGGACTCCGCCCGGACTCCTACGGGAGCCGGGCTCCGTCGCCAACTTCAACTGCTGGCAAGATCCGTCCGGACTCCTACGGGAGCTGGACTTTGCACCTGACTTTAATTGCAGAAGGACTCCGCCCGGACTCCTACGGGAGCCGGGCTCCGTCCACGACTCCAAGGGGGACTCCGCCCGGACTCCTACAGGAGCCGGGCTCCGCCCACGACTTCAACCGCAAGGAGGACTCTGCCCGGACTCCTACGGGAGCCGGGCTCCGTCGCCAACTTCAACTGCTGGTAAGCTCTGTCCGGACTCCTACGGGAACCAGACTTCGCACCTGACTTTAATTGCAGGAGGACTCCGCCCGGACTCCTACGGGAGCCGGGCCCCGTCCACAATTTCTGCAGCAAGGAAGACTCCGCCCGGACTCCTACGGGAGCCGGGCTCCATCCACGACTCCAAGGGGGACTCCGCCCAGACTCCTACGGGAGCCGGGCTCCCCCCACGACTTCAATCGTAAGGAGGACTCCGCCCGGACTCCTACGGGAGCCGGGCTCCGTCGCCAACTTCAACTGCTGGTAAGCTCCGTCCGGACTCCTACGGGAGCCAAACTTCGCACCTGACTTTAATTGCAGAAGGACTCTGCCCGGAATCCTACGGGAGCCGGACTCCGTCCATGACTCCAAGGGGGACTCCGCCCGGACTCCTACGGGAGCCGGGCTCCGCCCTTGACTTCAACCGCAAGGAGGACTCCGCCCGGACTCCTACGGGAGCCGGGCTCCATCACCAACTTCAACTGCTGGTAAGCTCCGTCCGGACTCCTACGGGAGCCGGACTTCACACCTGAGTTTAGTTGCAGAAGGACTCCGCCCGGACTCCTACGGGAGCCGGGCTCCATCCACGACTCCAAGGGGGACTCCGCCTAGACTCCTACGGGAGCCGAGCTCCGTCGCCAACTTCAACTGCTGGTAAGCTCTGTCCGGACTCCTACGGGAGCCGGACTTCGCACCTGACTTTAATTGCAGAAGGACTCCACCCGGACTCCTATGGGAGCCGGGCTCCGCCCACGACTTCAACCACAAGGTGGACTCCGCTCGGACTCCTACGGGAGCCGGGCTCCGTCGCCAACTTCAACTGCTGGTAAGCTCCGTCCGGACTCCTACAGGAGCCGGACTTCGCACCTGACTTTAATTGTAGAAGGACTCTGCCCGGACTCCTACGGGAGCTGGGCTCCGTTTATGACTCCAAGGGGGACTCCTCCCGGACTCCTATGGGAGCCGGGCTCCGCCCACGACTTCATCCACAAGGAGGACTCCGCCCGGACTCCTACGGGAGCCGGACTCCGTCGCCAACTTCAACTGCTGGTATACTCCATCTGGACTCCTACGGGAGCCAGACTTCGCACCTTACTTTAATTGCAAGAAGACTCCGCCCGAACTCCTACGAGAGTCGGGCCCCATCCCCGAATGTGACTAAAGGAAGACTCCGTCCGAACTCCTACGAAAGTCGGATTTCGAGCTCCTCTTGGACAGATGGCTAACTACCTCTCCTCGCCAGATACTCCAGCCGGACTTCAGCCGACAGACCTTCGCCCCCTGGAGCGCTGTAGTAACAGCCGCGATTCTGTTCCATTCCCTGCGGCAAATCCCACGCGACTCCATCACTCCATGACCCTGCTCCACCTCCTGCGATGGATTCCACACGGCTCCATCACTCCACGACCTTGCTCCACCTCCTGCGACGGATTCCACGCGGCTCCATCACTCCACGACCCTGCTCCACCTCTTGCGACGGATTCCACGCGGCTCCATCACTCCTTGGCAGGCCGTAATAATGGCCACGGCCTTGCCCCACTCCCTGCAGCGGATTCTGTGCGAGTCCACCACTCCCTGACAAGTCACGACAGCGGATGCTACTCCACTCCCCGTAACTGATTCCACGTGGCGAGCCACGGCGATAGCCACGATCCCGCTCCACCACCCTCCATAATAAATTCCTCCTGACTCTGGGCAGTCCACGAACAGACGGTTTCAGGCGTCACCATCAATTTGTTGCCCCCTCCATCTATAAAAGGAGAACCCCAGATATGTTATTTGATAAGCTCTTATTTTTACCTAAAAACTCTGCTAAAATTTCCGTTCGAGCACTCCATTCTTGTTGAGGCAGAGAACTGACTTGAGCGTCGGAGGGTCTTGCCGGAGCAACCCCACCTCTGGTTTAGACTTCTTTTGCAGGTCCCGACGGCGACCGCGACTCCCTCGACTCCAACTTCTCTGACACAAGTGGATTTTTGCACCAACAGGATTGGCACTAGAGGAAGGGCTGTGTCTTCACGGTACCCTTGTTCTTAAAGGAGCGCTCAATGGGACCGCCTCCGGTCATCTTCTCCGGCACCCACTCCTCCTTTCCCCCACTGGATCCTCGCCTGATGCCTTCTCGCGAAACATCCGCACAGCTACCCACGGCCTCCGCAGCCATATCTCAGACCCCGATCCCGCCTCTGGTTTCCCAGGCACTGCATCCTCTGGCTATGGTCGCCGGCATGGAGTGGCCGGGCGATCGGCCTTCGACGGATTCCGCCAACACCATCTCGGGGGGATCCCAGCAGGAAACAACCAACTTACCGGCTGTGTCCCACAAGCGGCGAAAGACTGAAGAGCCCATAACCTTTACCGAAGAAGACACTCAGGGAGTCCAATTCTCTCATAACGACGCAGTCGTAGTTTCCTTGAATATAGCAAATTACGACATTCATCGCATTCTTGTCGACAATGGAAGTTCGGCCGATATCTTGTTCTACGATGCCTTTTCAAGAATGTCCATCCTTGACAGCCATTTGAGACTGATTAGCTCCCTCTTGGTAGGGTTTACCGGCGATGCCGTTCCGACGGAAGGAATAATAACTTTGACGATGGCCGCAGGTCAATATCCAAGACAATCCAGGACTCTGGTGAATTTCTTGGTGGTGAAGGCGCCGTCAGCCTACAATGCAATCCTCGGCCAACCTGGCCTCAATGCTCTTCGAGCCATCATATCGACCTACCATTTGAAGTTAAAGTTCCCCACCAACCAAGGGATCGGAGAGGTCCGGGGAAACCAAGCCCTGGCCAGACACTGCTACAATATAGCCTTGCAAAGAAGCGATCAACCTGACCCCTGTCCCGTCGATGGATTGGATGTTCGCGATGACCTCACCGAAGAGAGGGGCACCCCAATTGAAGATCTGGTACCAATCTCTTTGGATGACGGGAACGCGGAGCATGTAGTGATGATCGGCTCCAACCTGGAGGAGGAGGTGTGAACGCGGCTCGTTGATTTTCTACGAAGGAATGCGGACATTTTTGCTTGGGTCCTAGCAGACATGCCAGGGATTGACACGGAGGTCATGGAGCACCGCCTGGCCGTCGATCCAAAGTATCGACCGACGAAAGAAAAAATCCGAAGTCATGCTCCGGAGAGGCAGAAGGCGATAGCCGAGGAAGTGGATAAGCTCCTTAAGGCCGGATTCATTAAGGAAGTCAATTATCTTGATTGGATTTCCAACGTTGTCCTGGTCAAAAAAGCAAACGGCAAGTGGAGGATGTGCATAGACTTCAAAAAGCTGAATAAGGCCTGTCCGAAGGACAGCTACCCCCTTCCCAGAATCGATCAACTGGTGGATGCGACCTCGGGCCATGAGCTCCTCACCCTCATGGATGCGTTCTCTGGCTATAATCAAATTAGAATGGCATCGGAAGATGAAGAAAAGACAGCTTTCATCACTAATCGTGGCCTTTACTGTTACAGGGTCATGCCTTTCGGCCTCAAGAATACGGGTGCAACCTACCAACGGTTGGTGAACAAAATCTTCAAGGAGCAGATCAGCCGTAACATGGATGTCTACGTGGACGATATGCTAGTAAAAAGCAAATCTTCCAGAGATCATGTTGCCGACCTCGAGGAGACCTTCGACGCTCTCCGAAAATACAGAATGAAGCTGAACCCAACCAAATGCGCTTTCGGAGTAACCTCAGGAAAGTTCCTGGGCTTCATGGTATCAGGGCACGGGATCGAGGTCAATCCAGAGAAAATTCGTGCCATCCAGGAGATGGCCGCCCCAAAGTTGATAAAAGAGGTTCAGCACCTCACGGGGAGGATAGCGGCCCTTAATCGCTTCATCGCAAGGTCGGTCGAACGGTGCTTGCCCTTCTTTCAGACCCTCAAGCAGCCGAAGAACTTCTGTTGGACCTCTGAGTGCCAACAGGCGTTCGAAGAATTAAGGAACTACCTTGGCTCACCCCCGCTGTTAGCAAAGCCTGAGCCTGGGGAGGAGCTATTTTTATACCTGGTGGTCTCTCCCATGGCCCTTGCGGCCGTCCTTGTCAAAGAAGAAGCGAAAGTCCAGCGGCCAATCTACTACGTTAGCCATGCATTGAGGGATGTCGAGACCAGGTACACCAAAATTGACTTATGCCTTGTTGATTGCAGCTCGGAGGCTCCGATCCTACTTTCTAGGGCACACCGTGATGCTACTCACCAACCAACCGATCAAGGCGGTTTTGCACCGGGTGGACACCTCCGGGAGGATGGCAAAATGGGCGATCGAGCTCATGAAATTCGACATCAACTATCGATCCAGGCCAGCAGTGAAGGCTCAAATACTGGCAGATTTCATAGTAGAGTGTACCATCCCAGAGGAGGCTGAACCTGAACAAAGCAAAGTTGACGACCTGAAGTCCCAACCGAACTCCCCTGAAGAAGAGGCCGATCCCTCTGATCGCTTTTGGGCTCTCTATGTGGACGGATCTTCCAACATGTCGGGCGCAGGTGCAGGCCTGATCTTGGTCAGTCCGGAGGGAGTCATCGCGGAATATGCTCTGTGTTTCGAGTTCCCCGCAACAAACAATGGAGCGGAATACGAAGCTCTGATCGCAAGACTAAGGATCGCCAAAGAGCTGGGAATAGGTCAGCTCTGGGTGCACAGTGACTCTCAACTAGTGGTGGGACAAGTCAGCGGGAGTTACGAAGCGTGGGAAGACAGTATGGCCAAATACCTTGAGAAGGTAAAGGAGCTCACCCCCACCTTTAGCAGCTTCGACATTAGACAGATTCCAAGGTTGAAAAATACCAGGGCTGACCTTCTCTCCAAGCTGGCGACGTTGGCTCCGGCCGAATTGCCCAAAGGCATTCTCTTTGAAGTTCTAAAGCATCCGAGTACAGAAGAATCGCGACCCGTGATGGAGATTGACCACAAGCCCAGCTGGGTCGACCCACTGATAATCTATCTCAGAGATGGAGTTCTCCCCCAGGATGCGAAAGAAGCTCGGAAGCTTCGAAATCAAGCCTCCCGATACATCCTTTACGATGGCAAATTATACAAGAGATCATACTCCTTGCCCCTCTTAAAATGTCTCCGGCCCTCGGAAGCTGACTACACCTTGTGGGAAGTACATGAAGGAATTTGCAAAAACCATTTGGGGGCTAGATCTATATCCCACAAGTTGCTCCGCCAAGGATATTACTGGCCAACAATGCATCATGATTCGATTGAATATGTCAAAAAGTATGATCGATACCAGAGATACGCCAACGTCCAGAGACAGCCCGCCACCGAGCTCACACCCTTGAGTGCCCCATGGCCTTTTGCACAATGGGGGATGGACATCCTTGGCCCCTTTCCCGTGGCGTCTGGGCAAAGGAAGTTTCTCCTTGTAGCGATCGACTACTTCACCAAATGGGTTGAAGTCGAACCACTAGCAAAAATCACAGAAGCAAAAGTGCAAGATTTCATCTGGAAGTCGATCGTGTGTAGGTTCGGTCTGCCTAGAACCCAATCACTGACAATGGACGGCAATTTGTGGAAGCAAAATTCATCAAATTCTGTGAAGATCTAAACATCTCCCACAACTTCACATCGGTAGCCCATCCCCAGGCGAATGGCGAAGCTGAAGTGACTAATCGAACCCTTTTGCAGGGGATTAAGACAAGGCTCGAAAAAGCGAAGGAAACTTGGGCGGACGAACTTTATCATGTGTTGTGGGCGTATCGAACTACCCCGAGGCTACCTACGGGGGAGACCCCCTTTGCTTTAGCCTTCGGTACGGAAGCCGTCATCCCAATCGAGCTTAAACTCCCATCGGCACGAGTCATGGCATTCGACGAACATCAAAATTTGCAGAGTCTTAGAGCCAACCTCGACCTGCTGGAAGAAAGATGGAAGATAGCTCAGGTTCGAATGGTAGCCTACAGATAGAAAGTCGCTCGATATTACAATGCCCGGGTCAAAAACAAAGCCTTTAGAGTAGGAGATCTAGTGCTTCGACGAGCCACTGTCTCGCAACCTCAGGATCGGGGGAAACTCGCCCCAAACTGGGAAGGACCGTATGAAGTCAAAGAAGTAGTCCGATCCGAAACTTATTATCTTAAGGAACTCGGAGGAGCCGACCTCCCGCGACCATGGAGCTCGAAAAACTTACGGATGTACTACCAATAACTTCATTTTAATTGAAAGTTGCATACCTGTATGTCCTTGGATAATTCAAACAAACTGTATCAGAAACGAAAGGGAAACCTTGTCCTGACAAAATCGAAGGCCCGGTTCCCTTTAGACCGAATGGGGGGAGAGGCCCTGCAACGCCCATATGCGCCCCCACAGCCTTATTAGGGACAGGAGGAAAACCTCGCCCTAACTCGAGCAGAGTCGAAGGCCCGGTTCCATTTAGACCGGATGGGGGGAGAGGCCCTGCAATGCCCATATGCGCCCCTACAGCCCTGTTAGGGACAGGAGGAAAACCTCGCCCTAACTCGAGCAAAGTCGAAGGCCCGGTTCCATTTAGACTGGATGGGGGGAGAGGCCCTGCAACGCCCATATGCGCCCCCACAGCCCTGTTAGGGACAGGAGAAAAACCTCACCCTAACTTGAGCAAAGTCGAAGGCCCGGTTCCATTTAGACCGGATGGGGGGAGAGGCCCTGCAATGCCCATATGCACCCCCACAGCCCTGTTAGGGACAAGAGGAAAATCTCACCCTAACTTGAGCAAAGTCGAAGGCCCGGTTTCATTTAGACCAGATGGGGGGAGAGGCCCGGCAATGCCCATATGCGCCCCCACAGCCCTGTTAGAGACAGGAGGAAAACCTCGCCCTAACTTGAGCAAAGTCGAAGGACCGGTTCCATTTAGACCGGATGGGGGGAGAGGCCCTACAACGCCCATATGTGCCCCCACAGTCCTGCTAAGGACAGGAGGAGAACCTCACCCTAGCTTGAGCAAAGTCGAAGGCTCGGACTCCTATGGGAGTCGGGCTCCGTCACCAACTTCAATCGATGGTAGGTTCTGTCCGAACTCCTACGGGAGCTGGGCTTCGTCACCAACTTCAACTGCTGGTAATCTTCGTCCGGACTCCCACAGGAGCCGAACTTCGCCCCGACTTCGCCTACGGGAGCCAAACTCCCATAGCCTCGCTGAGAGCGGAGGAAAAATTCCAAGCGAAAAAGAAAAAGGAAGGCGATGGACCACATCAGCGACGATCGAAAAACAAACAACGTCCAAGGTGCAGAGAACCCTGTCACAGTAGGGATTGGGGCTCTCAACAGGAATCCCAGCTTTCAAGGAAGCTTTCGATGCAAATCCAAAGTAGGACAACTTCCTCAGGGTGACAGAAGCTCAGGCCTCCGAGCTCAAGCCCTGAGGGGGACACCAAGCCCGAATGGCCCCCAGGCGAGTCTGCGGCCACTGACGAAAAGGATGGGTCGATACGATGGCAATCGGGTATCTTCGAACGATTCAAAAACTGAAAAGGAGCTCAGCAAGCGACAATTCAACATGAATAAAAGAGTCACCGATGACCTAAGGATGACATCAAAAAAAAAAAGAGAGAGAGAGAAGAAAGAAGAAGAAAAGATGAGAAAAGGAAGGAAGTTCGGCAGACAACAAGTCGATGCAAAGTGCTGACGAGGTAACAAAATCTTCTTCTCATTTTTCAACTAACGAGATGTACATTACAAGACCCGGAGGGCCAGAAAAGAATACATTATTACGAGGCTCGAGAACACAGCTTGGAAAGGATACACCGGAGGCCGCTTCAAGCTGCAAACTTCTCTTCCCGTTTCTGTCCTTCCCAGCTGCGTTTTCCAGTGCGTGTGGCAGGCCTATCGGCTCTCCCCCCATCTTGTTTCGCTCCACCTCCGAAGTCCCAACCCCAGGGGGAAAAGGATGGGATAGATTCCAGGGGGTAGTAAGGGCAATGGCAGCAGCGATGAAGACTTATTTCAAGAAGAACCGGAGTCACCTCGGAGGCAGCGGTGGCACCAGAGATATACACCATCACCGAATGCTCCATGACAACCGCCGTCCAAAGTGTTCCAGCAAGGTCGGCATGCGCTACTTCCACCATCTCTGCAACAAGTTTTACTGCCCCACCGTCGACGCCGACCGCTTCTGGTCCCTCGGCCCCGACGATATCAAGGATCCTGCCACAGCTTGTGACGACAGCTCTGCCCTCCTGATCGGTGCCACCCCATCTTGCTACTCCAAAATTCTCAAGCAGAACGCCTTTACCGGCGATCCCCGTTATTAAACCCCTGTTGTTGAAAGAATTCTTCCTTGAGCCCCCATTGAAGCGATGGGGACCTTCAATGGCCGCTCGATGATCGGAGAACTCGCAGACCGCTATTCTCCTCCTTGCCTTCCTCCAAGCCCTTGGCATTCTCTTGAGGATGGCCTCCGAGGTGGAGGACCTAGCGGGGAAACCCCTTAGAGAGGAATCGGGGGGCTGAAGATGGCAGAGAGACGGCAAAGGTCGGTGCGGAGGACGCTCGGAGTTGGCAGGGGCACTGGGGGAGTGGCTGAGTAGCTAGGCTCTCAGACGAAGGAAAGGTGCCGTCCTTTAAGCGGAGTGAAGCCCCGAAGGAAGGGTAGGGGGTTTAAATAGGCAGCGGATCTTAGCACAATTATGGTGGCGGGTGTCCCTAGACCAACCGGTGCTTACCACGTGTCCCGCGTGTCCCACTCGCCGCTATCGAGGATTGACTGTTCGCAAATTTCCATGGCGCGACGCTTGGGATCACATCTCGATGGGAGTTTCGAAAAGACCCTTCGGGTCACCTTAATCGGAAAAAGGGCTCTAGCATGCGCGCATTAAATGCCGACATATCCGAGGACGGTTGCACCCAAACGTCAGGGGGAGAACTTCGGCTGCGACAACCTCTCTGTACTTCCTTCATTCAAAATTCAAACTCGAAAGTGGGGGGACTAGTGTTGGGCATAAAATACCCTCGGTCGAAGTTCTTGGCAGGGTCGACCCTCGCGAGTCTCTTCCGACTTTCGATAACTATTGGTGAACTCCGCCCGGACTCCTACGGGAGCCGGGCCCCGTCCACAATTTATACAGCAAGAAAGACTCCGCCCGGACTCCTACGGGAGTCGGGCTCCATCCATGACTCCAAGGGGGACTCCGCCTGGACTCCTACAGGAGCCGGGCTCCGCCCATGACTTCAACCGCAAGGAGGACTCCGCCCGGACTCCTACGGGAGCTGGGCTCCATCGCCAACTTCAACTGCTGGTAAGCTCCGTCCGGATTCCTACGGGAGCCGGACTTCGCACCTGACTTTAATTGCAGGAGGACTCCGCCCGGACTCCTACGGGAGCCGGGCCCGGTCCATAATTTCTGCCGCAAGGAAGACTCCGCCCGGACTCCTACGAAAGCCGGACTCCATCCACGACTCCAAGAGGGACTCCGCCCGGACTCCTACGGGAGTCAGGCTCTGCCCACGACTTCAACCGCAAGGAGGACTCCGCCCGGACTCCTACGGGAGCCGGGCTCCGTCGCCAACTTCAACTGCTGGTAAGCTCCGTCCAGACTCCTACGGAAGCTGGACTTCGCACCTGACGTTAATTGCAGAAGGACTCCGCCCGGACTCCTACGGGAGCTGGGCTCTATCCACAACTCCAAGGGGGACTCCACCCAGACTCCTACGGGAGCCAGGCTCTGCCCACAACTTCAACCGCAAAGAGGACTCCGCCCGGACTCCTACGGGAGCCGAGCTCCGTCGCCAACTTCAACTTCTGGTAAGCTGTGTCCGGACTCCTACGGGAGCCAGACTTCGCACCTGACTTTAATTGCAGAAGGACTCCACCCAGACTCCTACGGGAGCCGGGCTCCATCCAAGACTTCAAGGGGGACTCCGCCCGGACTCCTACGGGAGCCGGGCTCCGCCCACGACTTCAACCGCAAGGAGGACTCCGCCCAGACTCCTACGGGAGTCGGGCTCTGTCGCCAACTTTAACTGCTGGTAAGCTCCATCCAGACTCCTACGGGAGCCGGACTTCGTACCTGACTTTAATTGCAGGAGGACTCCGCCCGGACTCCTATGGGAGCTGGGGCCCATCCATAATTTCTGCAGCAAGGAAGACTCCGCCCGGACTCCTACGGGAGCCGGGCTCTGCCCACGACTTCAACTGCAAGGAGGACTCCACCCGGACTCCTACAGGAGCCGGGCTCCGTCGCCAACTTCAACTGCTGGTAAGCTCCGTCCGGACTCCTACGAGAGTCGGACTTCGCACCTGACTTTAATTGCAGAAGGACTCCGCCCGGACTCCTACAGGAGTCGGGCTCCATCCATGACTCCAAGGGGGACTCCGCCCGGACTCCTACGGGAGCCGAGCTCCACCCACGACTTCAACCGCAAGGAGGACTCCGCCCGGACTCCTACGGGAGTCAGGCTCCGTCGCCAACTTCAACTGCTGGTAAGCTCCGTCCGGACTCCTACGAGAGCCGGACTTCGCACCTGACTTTAATTGCAGAAGGACTCCGCCCGGACTCCTACGGGAGCCGGGCTCCGTCCACGACTTCAAGCGGGACTCCGCCCGGACTCCTACGGGAGCTGGGCTCCGCCCACGACTTCAACCGCAAGGAGGACTCCACCCGAACTCCTACGGGAGCCGGGCTCCATCGCCAACTTCAACTACTGGTAAGCTCCATCCGGACTCCTACGGGAGCCAGACTTCACACCTGACTTTAATTGCAGAAGGACTCCACCCGGACTCCTACGGGAGCTGGGCTCCGCCCGGACTCCTACGGGAGCCGGGCTCCACCCGGACTCCTACGGAAGCCAGGCTCTGCCCACGACTTCAATCGCAAGGAGGACTCCACCCAGACTCCTATGGGAGCCGGGCTCCGTCGCCAACTTCAACTGCTGGTAAGCTCCGTCCGGACTCCTACAGGAGCCGGACTTCGCACCTGACTTTAATTGCAGAAGGACTCCGCCCGGACTCCTACGGGAGCCGGGCTCCGTCCACGACTCCAAGGGGGACTCCGCCCGGACTCCTACGGGAGCCGGGCTCCGCCCACGACTTCAACCGCAAGGAGGACTCCGCCCAGACTCCTGCGGGAGCCGGACTCCATCGCCAACTTCAACTGTTGGTATACTCCGTCCGGACTCCTACGGGAGCCGGACTTCACACCTTACTTTAATTGCAGGAAGACTCCACCCGAACTCCTATGGGAGCCGGGCCCCATCCCCGGCTGTGACTAGAGGAAGACTCCGTCCGAACTCCTACGAAAGTCGGATTCTGAGCTCCTCTTGGACAGATGGCTAACTACCTCTCCTCGCCAGATACTCCAACTGGACTTCAGCCGACAGACCTTCGTCCCCTGGCGCGCTGCAGTAACAGCCACGATTCTGCTCCATTCCCTGCGGCAAATCCCATGCGGCTCCGTCACTCCACGACCCTGCTCCACCTCCTGCGATGGATTCCATGCGGCTCCATCACTCCACGACCCTGCTCCACCTCCTGCGATGGATTCCACACGGCTCCATCACTCCACGACCCTGCTCCACCTCCTGCGATGGATTCCATGCGGCTCCATCACTCCTTGGCAGGCCGTAATAATGGCCACGGCCCTGCCCCACTCCCTGCGGCAGATTCTGTGCGAGTCCACCACTCCCTGACAAGTCACGATAGCGGGTGCTGCTCCACTCCCCGTAACTGATTCCACATGGTGAGCCACGGCGATAGCCACGATCCCGCTCCACCACCCTCCGCAATAAATTCTTCCTGACTCTGGGCAGCCCACGAACAGACGGTTTCAGGCGTCTCCATCAATTTGTTGCCCCCTCCATCTATAAAAGGGGAACCCCAGATACGTTATTTGATAAGCTCTTATTTTTACCTAAAAACTCTGCTAAAATTTCTGTTCGAGCACTCCATTCTTGTTGAGGCAGAGAACTGACTTGAGCATCGGAGGGTCTTGTCGGAGCAACCCCACCTCCGGTTTAGACTTCTTTTGCAGGTCCCGACGGTGACTGTGACTCCCTCGACTCCAGCTTCTCCGGCGCAAGCGAATTTTTGCACCAACAGTATGCAAGCTAAATAGGTCTATCTATGGACTGAAGCGAGTATCTAGGAGTTGGAACATGCATTTTGATAAGATAATTAAAACATATGGCTTTGTTAGGAATGGAGAAGAACAATGCATCTACAAATGAGCTAACGATCCTGTAGTCATCTTCTTTGTACTATCTGTAGATGACATACTGTTAACACAAAATGATATTCTAGCTTTATAAAGTGTAAAGCTATGGCTATCATCGCAATTCTTCATGAAAGATTTAGGAGAAGCATCCTACATCCTAAGGATAAAGATTTATAGAGATAGATCTCGAAGGTTGCTTAGATTGTCCCAATCCACGTACATCAATACCATGCTAAAATGATTCAACATGGAGAACTTCAAAAATGATTATCTATTGATAGGCCAAAGAATTTTTCTCTCTAAGAAGAATTATCCTACAATCCTTCAGGAGAGAGCGTATGAGTAAAATCCTATATACTGTGATAGTGGAATCTATCATATATGCTATGACTTTATGAGATCGAATGTAGTCTATTCACTAGTAGTGAGGAGGTACCAGTCTGATCCAAGAGAAAATCATTGAAAGGTTATGAAGATAATCCTTAAGTATTTAAGAAAAATTAAGGACTAATGGCTTATCTATGGAGATACTGACTTGAAACTTATGGGATATACTGATTTTAATTTTCAATCAGATCACGATGACAGCAAAAGTATGTCAGACTACATATTCATCATGAATAAAAGAGTGATTTGCTGGAAGAGTTCGAAGTAACATATGGTGGTTGACTCAGTATGCAAAGTGAAATATATTGCGGCATCTGATGCTTCAAAGAAGGCTGTTTAGCTGAAGAAGTTCATCACTGAACTTGAAGTGGTTTCTTCTTTTGATGGTCTAGTTTTACTATATTGCAATCTTACTAGAGCCATAGCACAAGCAAAGGAGTCCAAGTCCCACCATAGAACCAAACATACTCTACAACGCTATCATCTTATCCGTAAAATCGTAGATCGAGATGATATCGAGCTGAAAAATATTGATAGAAAAAAGAACCTGACCGACCCCTTCACTAAAGCTCTCGAGATCAAGAGTTCATGATCATAAGTGAAAGATGGGTATAAGACACTGTCCTGATTGGCTTTAATTCAAGTGAGAGTTATTAGGAATTATGGTCTAAAGTTAATTGACTTATTGTAAATAATTAAATTTTATATATGAATTATTGATCAATGAAGTAAATTATTTTGGTATTTTCATCATGAGATGTATATTTTTTTATTAGAATTTTTGTATTATGATGAAGTCCTTAGAACTATATTATGATCAATAAAGAAAGATTTATCAAATAGTTTTTAAATATGTTCGTGATCAAATGATACATCATTAATAGGACGATGATGTTTATCGAGTATAAATCGTTGTGTGCTATATAGGTTGGTTGTCCTCATAATTAAGGAGTGTGGAGATACTAGTATGGCATAATGAGATGTAGGAGTACATCATCATCAAATAAGTGACTCACCTACTGAACACTCTACTATCAAGAATAGCTCATGAAATATATGGATATAAGTATCCCTCAGATCTGAAATCACCATAGTGATTTGCAAGCAACTCACCATGCTTAAGTACCAGACTATCTGTATTTTTAATACAGTGATGGAAGGCTACTAGGTATAGTCAAGTATTTGTGAAGTCTGTGTATGGATCAAGATGGGATTAATCTCTCTGAATTATAGAAGTTAATGCATCACTATATTTTAATTTAATAAAATCTTGACCAAGATAATCCATGTGATGGACTTGAAAGATTGAAATATGATGTGGATGATCATTTTAGAATTGACAGTTAAACCCTAGGTCACCTTAAGCATTAGGGTCAGAGATTAATTATGCTGTAACAATATATCAAGATTTTTAAATATTGCTTTATAAATATTCGATCTATCCAAACATCGGGTATCATTGTTAGATGGTCACTTTGATTACTATAGGAAGGAGTTCCTATGCTATCGACTTAGTATTTGAACCTATGAAGTCGCACATAAAAGTAAAATAATGTAGAAAAAATTTGATCAAATATTTATATGTTCAATTTGGAAGTACGAGACTTGATTGAACATATAAATTAATTAAATTAAGAATTAAGTTGTAGGTCATACTGAATTAAATACTGACTATGTTCAGCTAGCACACGCATGAGGTGCGAGTTTGATTTTTGGGATGAATTAAATCAAATCAATGATCCAAACGATTATCAGAAATTTGACTTAAGTTCTAATTACTTTAGATCAGATCTAATTTAATTGGACTTAATTTTATTAAGATTTGATTAGGTTAATTTATCAAGTTAGTTTTGCATAAGAATCTTAATTGGATTAGATTCAGTAGCCTCAC
The DNA here is from genome assembly GCF_000442705.2 of Elaeis guineensis. NCBI lineage: Eukaryota > Viridiplantae > Streptophyta > Magnoliopsida > Arecales > Arecaceae > Elaeis > Elaeis guineensis. Next base: position 97,977,167 of record NC_025997.2, on the reverse strand, counting down.
TACAATAGAATAGGGTATTAGCGACATAAAAAATTCATCGTTAATAATCAATTTTCAACGGCAATAATTATTAGTGATAAAATTATTATTGCTAATATTTAGTCGTAAATAATGGCATCATTGATAATTTTTTATGATGAAAAAAATATTCGTCGCCAATAATCGATATTACCGACCAAAAATTTTTATTGTTAAATTTTTTTTTTACAAAACTATTTATGTTAAAAAATTTTAATCATAAAAAAAGTAATTTATGATGAAATATTACATAACTAATAAAAAATTAATCTAAAAAATTATTTACAATGAATCGCTTTCATCGCTATTAATTTAATTAAAATTTTTTATAAAATTTAGATTTAAAAAAATATTAGAGATGTAAATGTTTTGTTGCAAATATGATAATTTCTGACATATATTTTCATCACTACTAAATTATCAATTATTTATGATAAAATTATTTTCATCACTACTAATTTAATACAAAATTTTAATATTTTAAAATTTATTAAAAAAATTATTTATGATCTCATCAAAAATAATTCCATTGCTAAAAATTTACACATATTTTTTTAAATAATTTATAAATACATATTTTTAATTTATATTTTTAATTTTTTTTATTTATAATCTATACAATTAAAATAAAAAATTCACATAATAAATTTATAAATAAATTTCATTATTTTATTATATTTAATTAAAATTATAAGAGGTCTAAAATATAAATAAAAAGCAACATAAATAGGCTGTCAAATTTCGGCATCTGTAAAAAAGGAACGGGCTGGGGAAGGAGAGCACTTGGAAGAGCTTGGATCGGCCTGCTACTGCCTCATCCGCTGCACCATCCACTCCATCTGTGCTATCCGCTCCATCATCTGCATCTGGAGTAGCTGGTACTCATCGATGCATGCGGCCAACTCATTAGCTCACTGCTCAGCCCACCGTCGATCCTCAATTACCTGTCTCTGCATCTCCACCAATCGAGTATCACAGATAGCATGGATGTCAGCCCTGGACGAACGTGAGGATGAGGGAGCACTGATCCCATTACCTAGACCCCTAACATAATAGGGTCTTGTACCAAGCACCTGATCACAGATCTCATCATCTGTGGGTGTGATCGAGCCCTCAGGGATAGGTTAGAATCTAATGCCTATCATATAATCCCGAACATTAAAGTTATAGCTATTTTAATTTCATACTAAAAGTCAAACTATGAATCAAAAAAATAATTAAAAAAAATTACAAAAAGCTCCTGACTCCCCATCATCCACTTCCCTGACCATCGTTGGTGGGTCCGCTAGTAGATATTGATCCTATCAAGAAGCTCGTCACTCTCTGCATCGCTTTGTAATTTGAGAATAATTAATTAAAAAAAATTTAAATAGTTAGAGAGTTAAAATATGTTTATTAAAAATTACTTACCATCTGCTCCATATGACGAGCGAATGATTTGGAACCCCCATAGTGCGACACGGTCTGTCTCATCTGATTCGTGATGTTCTAGATACATTATCTCTGTACAGTTAGTACTCAAATTAGTAGGTAACAAACTAAATTTAAGAATAAATAATTCAATCATTAAACTCTAAAAAAAAAGAAGTTTGGATGTGTAACTTGATATATCGGATCCTCATAATACCGACATATGAGAGCCCAATCATCCATAGTGATGCTGTCATAGGGCCGCTGCCGTGCTCCTCCACCCTATGGTCTTGCATCATATGGTACCAATGCTGATGAATGCGGTGGCGATACTTCTTGAAATGCAAACATAAATGAGCATCCACAGCTCGTCGCATGCAATCCTCCTCAAAATCAATAATATCAAATACACTCTACCAATAACAAATATTAGAAGAATACCATGCTAATTAAATATTCACAGTATAATTTATTTTACCTATAACTAGGTGTAAAAAATCTCTCTCTGAGTTCATACAATGTGATGCCAATCAAAAAATATCACAGGGGCATAGCTGCGGCATATGATGCCCAGCTCGGTCTATCACGGCTTGCACCATCTCCTAATGGGTCTGGTGTAGCGAGATGGTATCTCAATACGGAGATACTGTCCCAGCTGATCGCATCTCCAACACTCTATAACGAGGTTCTACGATAGACCTCACCCTCATGTCACCATCGATGGATACTGGCCTAAAACAATAATAAATAAATCATTAGTATGATAGCTATCTAAATAAAAAAATCAAATTTTATTATATAAAAAGTATAATAATACCTCTCAAATCTGCCTCACTCGGACCTACCTCACTGGGACCTGCCAGTGCAAGATCCTCTAGCGACTTTGCTGGTATGATAGTAGAAATGCGTGAAAATACCTCAGCCTTAGGGGTAGGCTGCGAATGCAAACATCATCGTCTGTCTCCTGATGCCATACCTACAATTCTTGATATATAAATAAATATAATATTGAATAATAATACTAAAAAATAAATTATATTCTAATGAATAGAATTGTATCGCATCCCATTATTGCAAGAGAAGATCAACAAAGAATATAGATCTACTCATCAATATTCGTATCTTTCTAGATGTGTAGGTCCTCCTCCGAATCATAATAATCGACTAATATATCGTCTTCTATCTAATTGTCATTTATGAATTGATTGTCGCCATCTAATTCATCAAGATTAAATACAAAATCTGCTTCAACTTCATTGGGCAGTAGATCAGTCCTATTCAAAGGAGCTGTTATAAGTTCTTCATCAACAAGAAACTCGGCTAATATTTATTTTTCCTCTTGAAAAGCTTTCTCTTCATGTAAATTTAAATTTTCATCCATTTCTAATCAGGTTGGTATTTCTAATCAGGTTGGTACGTCATATACGCCTCTAGATGTTCTTCTTTGTACGACATGCTAATTATCAAGATACTTTAGATCCTTCAAATATATTACTTATTTCGCTTGAGTTGTTAATATATATAGCTCATTCTGGTATCATGTTCGTACAAAATTTATATTGATAAAGTGTGGATCAATATGAATATTGATCTTTTTATTGCTAATTTTACACCTTTCACACTGAAACAAGAATACAGAATTACTAGATCCATACTTCAGTTCTATGATATCCATCAGTACATCATGATATTCAATCACTTATTTTTCTTCATATCCTATCATAGCAATCCTACTATTCTGGATCCATCATTGCATCTCAAGCTCCCTTGTGTGAAATCTCATTCCTTCAATGATACAAGATGCGTAGTGGTTAACCCTTCGATCGGAGCCACATACTAAATCATACAACTCATCGGTCGCACCCTCTTCATTATTGAAATACTTATATTTCATCTACACTATAACATAAAATATTATATTAGTTCAAATAATTATTTCTATAATCATTAAAAATAATGTATTACTAGTGCAACTTACAAGGTTTCCAAATCATTTTGTAAATTTTTTTCTATGTCGATCATCAACATCCATATTATTTTTTCTGGATAGTATACTCTTATGATCACTGCAACAAGTTATGATTTTTAATTTTACATCAATATGAAAAAAATACTTAAAATATTAAACAGTATACTACGATTGTACTTACTCAATAAAATCTTCAATTTCTTTATAATTATTTAGAACATAGAAGTGTGCCTTAGATAGCTCATTCACATCCATCAATTCATATCTTCTTCCACCAATGGGTCGAACCACTTGTTTAAATATAGACAGTGTCGGTTCATTGTCACCTCATTCACGATCTGTGTTACGATCTATACGATTGAATCTTATTTCGATATCATCATGATACATCGAGTAGAACGTAACACTCCATAACTATGTATGCTTCTGCTATAGACCCTTCAAGTCATGCTTTATTGCACACATACCTTTTTAGGGTACACAAGAATCTATAAATAAAAATAAATTTAAATTTTAAAAATATATTTATATTTTATAACTGATATAACAAAGTGCATATAATTTCTTTATCTTTCAATAGGAGACATCCACTGATAATGTACTGATCCAACCAAAAGAGCTTTTGGAAGAGGAATAGTCAGGTGCGCCATAACATCAGAAAATAATGGTAAAAAATTTTTTTCTAACTTATAAAAAATGAGCACGATGTCCTTCTCAAACTTTTCAAGTAAGTTAATTTTTAATTTTCGACAATACTGTTCTCGAAAGAATACTCCCAACTTAATCAATGCAGTTGGAACATCACCACCCAAATAGCCATGCATGACTACAAGAAGCAAGCATTGCAGCATCACATGAGAGTCATGATTTTTCATACCAGAGATATTGCCATCATTGTTGCTAACACACCACAATACGTTTGAAGCGTAAGCATCAAAAATCTTTATGATTTTGAACCATGCACAGAAACTCTTCTTTTCCTCGTCAAACAGTGAATAATATGCAGGTGGCATAAAAAATCTATCACCTCAACAAACTAAATGCAACTCCAGATGGATTCTCATTTTCTGTAAATCAAGATGAGCTTTTGTACTATCTTTTATTTTTTATGAGATATTCAATACTTTACTGATGATATCATCATAAATATTCTTCTCAATATGCATTACATCTAGATTATAACAAAGTAGTAGCTGCTTCCAATACGGTAGTTCGAAAAAAATACTTCACTTCGTCCAATTCAGCTCAGCTTCAGTATACTTTTGCTTGTAAGTACCTGATATTTTTTCAAATTAGACATTTCTAATAACTTCAAGTTGCTCTAAAACTTGTGCTCCACTTTACTTATTAGGTGGTAGACACCAGTTGGACTTACCATCAAAGTCTTAGTTGTAATGGATCCTTGAAGAGTGATTACCAGGTAGAAACTGTCAATGACCCATGAAGCATATTTTTTGTCTATGCTTTAAATGTAAGAAGGATGCATCCTTGTTGCATATTGGACATGCCAGATATCCTTTGGTACTCCACCCAAATAAGTTTTCATATACAAAAAAATTATTTATGATCCATAAAATCAAAACATGCAACTTAAAATTTTTTCGACTCACAGAATCATATGTCTGTACTCAATTTTTCCATAGCTCCTTCAGATTGTCGATTAACGATCATAGATATACATCAATTTCATTATCTGATACTTTTAGATTCAGAATCAATAGTGACATAAAAATAAATAGTTTTTTCATACACTTCTAAGATGACATATTATATACAACTAGCATCACAGGTCACATGCTGTAGGAAGTACTCAAATTGCTGAAGGGATTAAATCTATCTGTCGCTAGACCAAGCTGGATATTATGCGGGTCACTCGTAAAGTGCAGATGCTTTGCATTGAAATCTGTCCACACTACAAAGTCAGTCGAATGGCTAAGTATATTCTCCTCCGAAACCCGCTGCTCATGATGCCATCTCATTTTTTCAACTGTCTTTGTGGACATATACAACTTTTGAAGTCTTGAAATCAATAAAAAATACCTCAAAATCTTTTGAGATATCTTCTTTTCTTTTCTGTTATCAGTTTTATACCTAGGCTCACTGTATTTCGGACATTCAGTTGCCTATTCGTTATCCTTATAAAATAATATACAATCATTTTTGCAGGCATGTATAGGAATATAGTCAAGTCTCAAGTTCCATATATATATTTTTACTTCAGAATATGATTTTAGAAATCTCTCTCCATCAGAAAGAGCTACTTTAATCAATATCAAATTTTAGTAAAATGACTTTTGACTCTATCGATTCACGATTTTAATGTGAAGTAATTTTATCAAAAATTTTGAATTGGAGAACTTTACACAATTTGGATAGAATAACTCTCATGCAACCCTTACTAGCTTTGCAAACTATTTAGAAGTCCCTTCTACCTTAAGTCGGATATTGTGTTTATGATCGAAATTGCCTTCAGATGCACTAGTACTCATGCATACTTTGGAACAAACATCCTGATGTAAATCATGTAATAATTCTTCTATACCACCATATTCAACAAGTTCAGCAGCATCACTATCATCTTTAGCATTATCATCATCGCACACAACTTCATTCGGATCACCTTTCCCATGCCATATCCAGTAAGTATATTTCTTATCCATACCATAACATAGCAGATGCTCCTCAATAAGTGTTATGTAATGATACCATATTGACATATCTCTTGCATGGACACTTTATCCAACTAGCATTGTCTGCCTTATGCCGTGCAAACTCAATAAAATTTCAAATATCTTTTCGATATTCAGACAAAAAAATATCTCTGACATTCATCTAACTTTTGTTGATATCTATCTAACAACAAATACAAAAACTATTAACAATAAAAAAATTTTCAATGGTATTCATCCAAACTGGATCTCAACCTGAATTTTGGATCGAATCTCGATCCAGATTCTAGATCGAATCTCGATCCAGATTCTCGATCGAATCCCGATCTGGATCCAAATATGGATTATTTTATACAAAACAGCATGTATTAAAGAACATAGACTGAACAGTAACATAGAAAATCTCTTTTCATCAATTTAATGAAATAAAAATATATGATTCTATCCATTTTAATCATTACTAACAGGTGTAGTCCTATCCCATTCAGAAAAATAATAATCTTATTATCATTATTAATTGATATTTTATTTTATTATTATGAAAATTTTGATAGCATCTTTTCATGGTTCTCCGAGTATACAATGTGAATATAGTGTCTACGCATCCTATCCACCATATATCCGAAGAATAGTAGACAGATAACTGCTGAGTACCACATAATGAAATAAAATATCAACTATTAACAATAAAAAAATTATTATTTTTCTAAAAAGTTAGAATATGGGATATCTAAGAGTCGATCTCGATCAAGATTGACTCTTGAATGAAAATCTATGGCTCAATGTAATTTAACTACTATTTTTGAATATACATTCAAAGATAAATTTTTAATTTATCAAAAAAGAGTAACTCGGCATTGAAATTTTTCATCAAAAATTTTAGTAGAGTTTTTTCTATATTTAATTATAATAAGCAAAAGTATATAAAATAGTATACAAAATAATTAAATTGTAATGACCAAAAGCAATGTGTATTATGCTAGTAGTGTTGGAAACTGTGACCTAAAGCTAATTATCTAAGTTGTAGATGATTGTACTCTATACAAGTATATGAATTATAAAATGATAAATATTATCTAACAGATTTATCATAAAGAATACATCTTTCAAAATAAAACTCATATGTTAGGATGAAGTCCTTAGAACTACTTCCAAAATGATAAAGGAAGATTTATCGTGTAGTTCTTAAATCTTACTCGCGATCAAATGATACAATTGTTATAAGAACGATAATTGCATCGAGTGTAGGTCAATATATACCATATTGGTTGGTTGTCCTTTTAACCAAGGCATGTGGTGATATGGATATGGCATATGGGTGATTTATAAGAGAACATTTTAGTGAGCATGACCACTTTTGGAGCACTCTACTGTCAGGAGTTGCTCTAATAGGATATGGGTATATATGTCTCTCTGACCTGAGAATGCCTTGGTGACTTACAAGTTACTCACTGTACTTTGGTGTCGGACTATCTGAATTTCTAATTCGATGATAGAAAATTTTAGGTACAGTCAAGTACTTGTGAAGTCTGAGTGTGAATCAAGATGGGATTGATCGCTCCAAGTAAAATTGAAGATGATGCATCACTGTGTTTCAATTCAGCAAAACTTTAGCCAAAGCAGTTCTAGTAAGGAGTTACAAGATTTTTAAGATTGAGACACAATGTGAACCACTCTTCTTGGATTGACAGTTTAACCCTTAATCATCCTTGAGCATCAAGTGTCAAAAAAATGAATTATACGGTAACTATATCCACATGGGTTCTAAAGTATTGTTGGATATACATTGGGCCTATTCGGATATTGGGTCTCATTGCTAGATGGATACATCGATTAGTATAGAAATTATTCTTGTGCTACTGACCTAGGTTCAAACCTATGGGGTCGCACATATAGAAGTACCTGTTTGATCAAATAGTTGATCGATGATTATGAATCATTGAAGGATTTAATTATCAATTTGATTGATAATTAATTTTATACAAAGATTATAATAAATTATTTATTAATAATTGATAAATTAGAAGAATAATTAATTAATAATTTGATTGTTAGTTGAATCAATTTGATTGAGCAATGAAGATTGGATCAGATCTAATTGAATTGGATTCAATTAGATTGGCTTTGGATTGATTGGATGCATCCCGATTGGATAGCAAGGCTTATTTCAATTGATCTCAGAGATGCAAATCAAATTTTAAGTTGAATGAGATTCACTTATTTTATATATATTTTGATTGGATCAAATTCTGTTGGATAATAGACTTGATTGGATTAAGCCTTATTATTAAAAACTTCCCTGATATCTATCAAGAATCAATCTCTAGATCAATGGGATTTTAATCTAACTAATTCTCCAATTGGATTGGCACCTAATTAGATTCAAAATTGGGCTATGACCTAATTAGTTAGTTTGTTATAACTAATTCTTAAATTGATTAAGATTTGATCCAAGGATTAGTTAGAGTTGGAACAAGATCATGAATCCTATTTAGAATAGGGCTTAACCAACTTGAAACACCCCATATGATGTAAATCCTCCACGCCACACCTTTACCGTGAAAAAATCTCCACACCTCAAAAAGATGCCATGCCTCCTTATTTCTTCTGTGAGAAATAAGGGGCATCTCCCCTCTTTTTTTGTCACCCAAAGAAAAAAAAAGAGAGAAGGGGGCATCCAAGAGTTGGATGCCCCATATCCCATATGTCTTGGCTCTCCTCTTCCTCTCCCTTCTTGAAAAAATTTTGGAAGACTTTCTTGTTGATTTTTAGACATCAAAGAGAGGCTCTCTTGCTGATTTTATAGCAGAAAATTAGAGAAGAAAAATTCTTCTCAATGAGAGAAAGAGAAGGAAGAAGATGGGTCTTCTTTCTTAAGCACAACCTTGAAGAAGAAAGAATTTTTTTCTAATTTTTTTTTATTTTTATTTAAGATAAAAATTAGATTAGATCTAATTTTTAACATGAATATTTAAAAAAAAAATATATAAAAAAAATTTGGTTGAGTATTTGGGGCTTCCTAGAGTTCTAGATTAAGAAGAAAAAGGGAGAAGAAAAAAGAAAAATGGTTCTTCTCTTAGGTCTCCCTTTTAATTTTTTTTAGATCTTAATTTTATATAATTTTTAGCATGAGAAATCAGATTACATCTAATTTTTATCATAAAAAATTAGAGAAGAAAAGTTCTTCTTAAGGACGTGAAAGGAAGAGAGAAAGGTTCTTTCTTATGCGTGAAAAAATTGAGAAGAAAGGATTCTTCTATTGATCTCTATTGTAGAGATCTGATGTATGGATCCAGAAAGAAAAAGAGAGGGTCTCTTTATTCTTCATCTTTGTGATTCCTCTTAGATCAGTGAAAGTATGATGTCTTCACGAGCTAGCACTCCGAAGAGATCGATCAGCATAAGAGCTTCATGTGGATATCTGTAGAAGCTGGACACGTGTGCAGCTGTCAAATATCATGAAAAACTAAATATCACAGATTTCAGATATGATGATCTACTATCTATGCTCAAGTATGAGACTTTGATCTCAATTAATATTTAGATGTGATCAAATATAAATTAGATATGATCTAATTACACATAGATATGATCTATACTTGCTGAATTTTAGATTTCAGTTTTAGATACATACATATTAGTTTATATCATAGATCCTGTATGATGATTTTAGATTTGATCTATGTATGTATTGTAGATTAAATTATTTAATTTATATATATTCTGCTGTAAATTTTTAAAAATACATGTACAAAACTCACCACACTTCCCTTCAAAAGAACATATATGCATGTAGAGTTAAAATCTATATTTAGCAATACATAAGATGTGTTATCTGATTTTAGATATGATCTAATATAAAATTAGATCTGATATAATTTAGATTTGATCTAAATTTTTTACATATATGATATGTGAATTAGATTAGATGTTCTGAGTGGCAAAGTAGGGTTACATGACCCTCTCTTCTCATTTATTGGGATACTCTTCATGGCGTGTAGGAGTGCCACTGTGAGGTCCTATGAAGAAGAACATGAAAAAAAAAAATTACTTTTCTGTAAAACTCTAGATATTGAAATCCTAGGATTTGTTGTTGTATGTAATACAAAGCATGAATTGTATGAAAAATAAAATATTTAATTTAGATGATTAAAATTATTTTGATCATGAAAATAAAATTTAGAATCATAAAATATTTAGATATGATCTAAAATTTGTTATGATTGATTTTATTTTAGTTTACATGAGAATTTTTAGATCTGAAACTATATGATACATATTGACACGCCAATTGAGCCGACTAGTTTCGAACTGAGTTGATCCAGTCTCTTATTTTTTATTGGTTTAGTATTGACTGACCTGATCTAGTTGTCTCAGACCAAACAGTAATGATTACTATTCATGATCAGTTAGTCGATCAAGTATTAGATTTAGTCAACCCACTGAAGTGAGCCAAGTCAGTTCAGGGGTGAGCTGATCTAGTTTTTGAAATAGAAAATTTTGCATAAAAATAATATAAAATTATTTTATAAAAATTGAAATAGTTTCAATTAATAACCTCAACCCACATTAATGCTATACTTAATTAAAAATTATATTTTAGATCTAGAATTATGATTAAAGATCTAATGACATTGCATAAAATATGGGGGATGGGATAGCTCAAATCAGGTCCTTTTAATTGGGTTAGACCTAAGGTTAGAATCAAAGATTTAATGGACTAAAATGAGTAGTTGATCCAATCTAACCAATAGTTGATTTAGATTAGATCAAGAGTATTTCAGATCAAAAATAATAGTTGTAAATGATCAAGTCCATATCTTTGATTAAACCAAATGGACCTTGATTAAAGCTCAAAAGTTAAGCCCGAGTCACTAGGTCGATTAGATCGCTAGGTGACTCGAGTTGACCCATCTTGTTAAAGTTAATCAATATGACTGATTTAGGTGCCCTAGATCAACTTGTCGGTTGGACTGACTTGTCTTTAGTCCTTCTCATGACTTGATGAAGTCAATAGAAGGATTTACGATGTGTCGGTTGGATCAGCTAGTCACTAGTCATCTTCATGACTTGATAAAATTAGTGAAAAGATTTATGACTTGTAGGTCGATTGATATCTTTTAAAAAATTTAATCAAATTTTTTAAATTATTAGATCCATAAAATAAGATAGTTATGGAGATAACTAGTGAAGGAACCAGATCTAGGGTTTCAGGGTTAGATCTTGAAAAAGAGGGTTAGATCTTGAAACTTTTTCAAGATCATACAGCGGAAGACTAAAATAAATCAAAATTTATTTTCTAAGATCAGAAAATCTCTAGATCTAAGATCCTATTACATGATTATTACATGGCATTAAATCAGAAATTAAAATATATAAATATAGCATGAACTACATGTTGATCATATCAACATATTTTTATACCACATCTAATGTATGTATTAAACAATAGATCAGATCTATTACCTTGCAAGTTAGACGCTCTAACCTCACTGATCCGGGCTTAAGGATGATGTTGCAAGCCGCACACGCATCCGGCCTCTAGGAGTCATCCACACGAGCCCATGAATCTCGATCAGAAGTCCTGCTTCAGGAAATCAGCACAGTATGCTAGTACTGCGCTGATCCTTCTTTGATGGTTGATCAGGTGCCTCCTTCTTCTTGATTTGGACTCTTCCAAAGATGAAAAGTAGAAGGAGAAGTTTCAGATCTGAGACACTCTCAGAAAACTCAAGATGGAAGGAGGAAAGATATGAAAATAAAAATCCTAGAAGAAGACCCTCTTCTTCTTCACGTTTTTCTCTCTAAACACCCAAACTTGCATCTTTTATATCTCCACGACCCAAAGGTATTTCTATTTTATTTTTGGATGGCACAAAGGTCTCTCATATCTCTAACGTTCTCTAAAATTTCATGAAGAAACTCATCTTATATAGAGAGATATGATAGAGTCCTTGTCTAGGTCAAACACCTAGTCAAGGCTTATCCAAACATAGCAAGTTAAGGGACGCCCAACTCTTGAGCACCTCCTCCATATTTTCATGCATGGATCACCAGAAAAGGGTGTACAATGTAAACCCTAAAATCTATGAAAATTCCAAAAAAATTTTGGATAAATTCGGTGCAAAATTGAAAGAGTTTTGGATTTCTAAAACTCTATCTCATAGAATTCGAAATCCAAACTTATTCCTTTTAGATTTGATCCAAACCACCTTCCATGTAAGAAAGAAGAGAGGAGACCTTTTGTGAACGTGGGAGAGATCTGAGAGAGAACTTTTGTCACACAAAATAAGTGGAGATTGGCGTTGAATAAGAGAGAGGGCGTGGCGAAAGCTTATGTGGCGCAAGGTGGAATCCTAGTCCTACTAGGATTCTGTCTTATGACTTATTTTAATTTGGTTTCCCAAACCAAATCAAATCAAAATTAGATCAACCCAATTAAAATAGGTCTTAACCCAATTAAGAATCTAATTTAATCAGATTAAATTAAATTTAAATCTGATTTAATTTTCTAATCAAATTAGAAATTAGATTGACCCAAGTCCTAGTTGAACTAGGACTAGTTTTTTCCTTGCACTTGGCTTATCCAATAAACCAATTGGACTTGATCCAATCAAGCCCAAAATAAATCTAATTAAATCATATTTAATTAGACTTAATCTCAGCCCATTGACTTAATCAAATTAAGCCAATTAGCAATCGAATTGCTAATCGATCCTCCTGCAACACTTGCACTGGGTTAAATGTCAATCGTATTGATCATTTAACCCTAGAACGATTCTTAATCATTGATCAACCATCCGATCGGATCATGAACTCTAATGTGTGTGACCTCATAGGTCCGAACCTAAGCCGGTAGTATAGGAACAAATTCCTATACCAATCGAAGTGACCATCTAGCAATGGTACCCGACGACCGGATAGGTCGAATGTGTAGAACAACATCCTTAGAACCCATGCGGATATAGTTTTCATATAATTCATCCCCTTGACCAAAATGATCATAGGACACCCCAGAGCTCAACTGTCAACTCTGATCAGGTTGTCCACATTGTATTTCAAAATATCAAATCCATCTGATGGATTATCCTGGCCAAGATTTTGCTAAATTGAAATACAGCGACTCATTCTTCTCCAACTCTTGGAGTGGTCAATCCCATCTCGATCACACTCTGACTTCGCAAGTACTTGACTGTGCCCAGAAGCCTTCCATCCCTGAATTAGAAATTCAGTTAGTCCAGTCCCAAAGCATAGTGAGTTGCTTGCAAGTCACTGAGGCGATCTCAAGTCTAAGGGACACTTATACCTATATCCCATCAGAGACATTCTCGACAGCAGAATACTCTGGAGTTGGTCACGTTCAATGACGATGTACCCTTACATCTCACCTGTATGCCATACCAGTGTCTCCACACTCCTTGGTTAAGAGGACAACCAACCCATATGGCCTACAGCGACCTATGCTCGATAGAAGCTGTCGTCCTTATTAACAGCCTATCATTTGGTCGTGAACAGTTTTAAGGACTAATCGATAAATCCTCTCTTTATCGAACTTAAATAGTCCTAAGGACTTCATCATAACAACGGAGTTCATGAGAAGATGAAAGCTTATGATGAAGATGTCAAATATATTTTATTTATTAACAAATCAATTACAATACTTGGTTGCTCAACCGTCAATAGCTTGACGATTGGCTTTTTGGGACACATTTCCCAACAACTCCCACTTGTCCTAAAGCCACTAGGCACAGTATCTAATACCCATCTTCGACTTGTGGTTATCGAACTCCTTTATTGCCAGGTTTTTAGTGAAGGGGTCGGCTAGGTTCTCTTTTCCGTCGATCTTTTGAAGGTCGACGTCACCTCGATCCACGATCTCTCGGATCAGGTGGAAGCGGCGCAAGCTGTGCTTCATCCGTTAATGTGCTTTGGGTTCCTTCACCTAAGCTATGGCACCAGTGCTGTCGCAGTAGAGCAGGACTGGACCATCGAGGGAGGGTGCTACTCCGAGCTCGTTGATGAATTTCCTCAGCCACACAGCCTCCTTCGCGGCATCTGATGCTGCGATATACTCTGCTTCACAAACAGAGTCTGCCACAGTATGCTGCTTGGAACTCTTCCAGCAGATGGCTCCACCATTCAGAGTAAAGATATAACCCGACACGCTCCTGCTGTCATCATGGTCAGATTGGAAGCTGGAGTCTGTGAACCCCACAAGTTTCAGATCTGACTCGCCATAAACCAACCATTGGTCCTTAGTATTTCTCAAATACTTAAGGATGGCTTTAACCACTTTCCAGTGATCTTCTCCAGGATCAGATTGGTATCTACTCACTACTCCTAGTGAGTATGCCACATCTGGTCTTGTACATGTCATGGCGTACATGATAGATCTCACGACTGAAGCATATGGGACTCTACTTATACGCTCTCTCTCTTTAGGAGTTATCGGACAATCTTTCTTAGAGAGAGAAATTCCATGGCCTATCGGTAGATAGCCCTTCTTGGAATTTTTCATGCTGAATCTCTTCAGTACAGTGTCTATGTACATGGACTGGGATAACCCAAGCATCCTTTTAGATCTATCCCTATAGATCTTCATCCCTAGGATGTAGGATGCTTCACCCAAGTCCTTCATGGAGAACTGTGATGACAACCAAACTTTTATTCCCTGTAGTGCGGGGATGTCATTCTCGATTAAGAGAATGTCATCCACGTACAAGACAAGAAATACCACAACTGGACCATTTGTCCATTTATAGATGCAGGGCTCTTCTCCATTCTTAATGAAGCCATACGTTTTGATCACCTTATCAAAATGCATGTTTCAACTTAGAGAAGCTTGCTTCAGTCCATAAATGGATCTCTGAAGCTTACACACCTTGGACTCATCTGTGGATGTAAACCCTTCAGGTTGTATCATATACACCTCTTCAGTCAGCTCTCCATTCAGGAAAGCTGTCTTTACATCCATCTGCCAGATCTCATAATCCAGATGGGCAGCTATTGCAAGTATTATCCGAATAGATTTGAGCATTGCCACAGGGAAAAATATCTCGTCATAGTTAATACCATAACGTTGACGATACCCCTTGGCAACCAGACGGGTTTTATAGGTCTCCACCTTTCCGTCTGCGCCCCTCTTCCTTTTGAAGATCCATTTATACCCAATGGGTTTAACCCCTTCAGGTGGGTCAACCAATGTCCATACATCATTGACCTTCATGGACTCCATTTCGGATTTCATGGCTTCAAGCCATTTCTCAGAATCAGGTCTCTGCATAGCATCCATATAGGTAATCGGATCCTCATTATTCTCATCAAGTTCGATGGGATCACCGTTCCGGACCAAGAAACTGTAGTATCTGTCCGGCTGATGCGGTACTCTACTGGATCGCCTTAATGGTGCAGGTATATTGGGCTCCGGATCTGATCTAATCATATCCGACTCAGGTTCAGCTATTGGTGTCGGTCCTTCTACCTGTTGAACTTCATCAAGTTCAACCTTAGAGGCAACGGTTCCTTCACCAAGGAACTCCTTTTCTAAAAAGATTGCCTTAAGGCTGACGAACACCTTTTGTTCATCAGCATGGTAGAAAAAATATCTTTTTGTCTCTTTGGGGTACCCTATGAATGAACATTTGTCAGACCTAGGTCCAAGTTTGTCTGTGACTAATCGTTTGACATAGGCCGGGCACCCCCAGACCCTAAGGTGTGAAAGTACTGGCTTACGCCCTGTCCATATCTCATATGGAGTCTTAATTACAGACTTACTTGAAATCCTATTTAACAGATAACAGGCCGATTCGAGTGCATATCCCCAGAAGGATATCAGCAAGCTAGCAAAAAATCCATCATGGATCGGACCATGTCTAACAAAGTCCGATTCCTCCTTTCAAACACACCATTATGCTGTGGTGTTCCTGGAGGAGTCCATTGGGAGAGAATCCCATTCTCTCCTAGATATGTGAGAAACTCACTAGAAAGGTATTCTCCTCCTCGATCAGATCGAAGAGTTCTAATACTCTTCCCAGTTTATTTTTTTACTTCACTTCAGAATCGTTTGAACATTTCAAATGAATCCGACTTATGTTTCATCAGATAGACATATCCATATCGGGATAGGTCATCCGTGAAAGTTATGAAGTAGAAATATCCACCTCTAGCACTGGTGCTCATGGGCCCACATACATCAGTATGTACTAGGCTCAAGAGCTCAGTAGCTCTCTCACCTTTTTCAGTAAAAGGTGACTTGGTCATTTTATCAAGAAGATAGGACTCACAGGTTGGAAGTGATTCACAATCACTGACTTCGAGGATTCCCTCTTGAGTCTACCTGTTTATTCTGTTCTTGTTTATATGACCTAGCCTACAGTGCCATAAGTAGATATCTGACACACTATCTAATCTAGGGTGCTTGCCAGTAGAATAGACTCTTGTCAGGCTTGATCTTTTTGGTCTGGCTCTGCACTGATGTCCCAGCCTAAACTTGCACCTTCTTCACTTTCTTCTTCTTGTTCTTCTTTCCTTTCTCAAAGGGTCGAGAACCAGAAGACGAACCTCCCACTAAGTTCACCGACTCCTTGAGGAATTGGTGATCCTTCTCAAAGTTCTGAAGCAACCCCAGTAACCCATGGTAGTTTACTTCAGACTTTGTCATTCTATAATGAGTGAGGAATGGGAGATAAGACTTGGGCAGCGAGTTCAGTATTGCATCTTTCCCAAGCTGTTCATGCAAGGGAAAGCCGAGCTTGCTCAATCGTTCCATCAGCTCGATCATGTACAATACATGATCAGTGACAGAGGCACCATCCCATATTTTGGCGTTGAAGATGGCACAACTAGTCTTGTGCCTCTCCACGTCATCGGGTGTGCCAAAGGCATCCTCCAACTCTTGAAGCATGTCCTTTGGCTGAGCCATCTCAAATCTGCAACTGAACTCGTCGCTCATGGCAGCCAGCATGATACAGCGCACCGTGGTCCGATCACTGAGCCACTTCTGGTAAGTATCTCTGATTGTTCCACGTGCATTGACAGCTGGCTCCTCAGGTGCAGGATCTATTATCACATATAGGATCCGTTCATGCTCCAGGACTATCTTCAACTTTCGGTACCAGCTACCGAAGTTGGGTCCCACCAACTTATCATTGTCCAACAATGATCGGAGCGATAGGGAAGTGGCTATATTTGCACAAAGGAGAACCATAACCTAATTAGTAATTGATTTATTAAACCTAAAGATTTGGACTTTAATCAAAATATTTCTCCCACTATTTTATTCGAATTGGTAGCCTCTACCTTCAATTCGAGGAATTACCCTAATTCCTTAGTGGGTACTAGAATCCACTTAGACTGCACACAAGCCCAACTTTGGTTGGCCAACCCATGTACATCTAAGGGTAGGTTCATAACCAATTATTTCTCTAAACAATTTCTAGTAATTTTAATTTTGCCCCAGAAACCTAATCAGTAGGCTTTGGCCTCCACTGTAAGGATCCAGTTAGGTCCAACCATTAACATGATCATACTTGGTGTATCTAACCAATGAATGATTAAGCCCCAACTTTGGTTGGCTCACCTAACCACCATTAGAGAGATACTTCCAAGTCATCATATGATGAGTGATAATTCCATTAGTCAACAAGCACCAGGCCTTTGGGTCTGCAATGATTATTGAGTTCATGGACTCATTATCAAACACCTTAATGGAGGCTATGACTCAGTTATCTCCATAACTTTGTCATTTTAAGGACCTAATAATTTTAGAGGATTTAAATAATATAGAGGATGAGGTCAGATGAACCAGCTTATCATGATCCTCCCACTGGCTTCACCAAGTCAGCTTAAGGGAGACCATTAAAAGGGCTGGTCTAGGAGCACCTAAATCAGTCACACTGATTACCTAGCTGACATGGGTCAGCTCGAATAGTCAAGTGATCCGATCAAAACATAATTTTACCAAGAGGCCAGGTAAGTTCGATCAGTGGGAGGGTCTGCCAAAGCTTGCCTTAGACACCATCAGAAATGGCTAGGTAAGCGGGCTCCCAATTAAAAACCACCGATCTGGTTTACCTTAGACACCAACTGGTTTAATTAGTTTCGATTAGATCAACCTAACAGTTCGTGCTAGACCGCTTAGCCAAGAATCAAGTCCATTTGGTTCTCGTTAAAGATATGGACTTGACCAACTACAACTATTGTAATTGATCTAGAGAATCCTTGACCTAATCTAAGACAACAATTGATTAGATTTAGTCAATTCTCTAATTAAGTCCATCTTTAATCTAACCATAGGTCTAACCCAATTAATGGACCTAATTCCCACTAACCCATTAACCCAATGTGTTATGATTTGTGTCTTAGGTTCTTCAATTCACAATCCTAGAACCTAATCAAACAACTTCTTAATTCTTAATTAAGTTTTGAGCTGAGGGTTGGGTTTGGCTTTTCAAAAAATCATTTTCATATTTGTAAAATAATTTTACAATATGATTCTATTAACCATATTGCATGTTTGATTCAGAATCAAGATGCAAGTGAAATAAACATGAAACTACTTTAGATCTAATCTAAACAGGTTCATGTAATTGAAACAATTTCAACTTTAAACAATTTCTTTGCACAAAAATTATTAACAAAGAGATTTTATTTTAGATTTAAATACCTTTTAAATCTAATAAATCATAAATTTAATCTAGATCATATCTAACAAATTTTATGATTAAAGATAGATCTACACAAACTAGGACAACCTTTGCACTGTAAGGGGTAAACCTTACAGCAGGACAACCTTGCAGTTTGTGATTGATCTAAAATTTTAATTTCAGATTTAATAATCAGATTATAAATTAGATCTAATCTAAGAAATAATCTAAGCATGTATAAATAATCATGTAATAAAGAACCTAGGCTCTGATACCAATTGAAGGAACCAGATCTAGGGTTTCAGGGTTAGATCTTGAAAAAGAGGGTTAGATCTTGAAACTTTTCAAGATCATACAGCGGAAGACTAAATAAAATCAAAATTTATTTTCTAAGATCAAAAAATCTCTAGATCTAAGATCCTATTACATGATTATTACATGTATTAAATCAGAAATTAAAATATATAAATATAGCATGAACTACATGTTGATCATATCAACATGTTTTTATACCACATCTAATGTATGTATTAAACAATAGATCAGATCTATTACCTTGCAAGTTAGACGCTCTAACCTCACTGATCCGGGCTTAAGGATGATATTGCAAGCCGCACATGCATCCGGCCTCTAGGAGTCGTCCACACGAGCCCATGAATCTCGATCAGAAGTCTTGCTTCAGGAAATCAGCACAGTATGCTAGTACTGCGCTGATCCTTCTTTGATGGTTGATCAGGTGCCTCCTTCTTCTTGATTTAAGACTCTTCCAAAGATGGAAAGTAAAAGGAGAAGTTTCAGATCTGAGACACTCTCAAGAAACTCAAGATGGAAGGAGGAAAGATATGAAAATAAAAATCCTAGAAGAAGACCCTCTTCTTCTTCACGTTTTTCTCTCTAAATATCCAAACTTGCATCTTTTATATCTCCACGACCCAAAGGTATTTCTCTCTGATTTTGGATGACACAAAGGTCTCTCATATCTCTAACTTTGTCTAAACTTTCATGAAGAAACTCATCTTATATAGAGATATATGATAGAGTCCTTGTCTAGGTCAAACACCTAGTCAAGGCTTATCCAAACATGGCAGTTAAGGGACGCCCAACTCTTGAGCACCTCCTCCAATTTTCGTGCATGGATCACCAGCAAAGGATGTACAATGTAAACCCTAAAAGCCATGAAAATTCTAAAAAAAATTTGGATAAATTCGATGCCAAAATTGAAAGAGTTTTTGGGATTTCTAAAAACTCTATCTCATAGAATTCGAAATCCAAACTTATTCCTTTTAGATTTGATCCAAACCACCTTCCATGTAAGAAAGAAGAGAGGAGACCTTTTGTGAACGTGGGAGAGATCTGAGAGAGGGCTTTTGTCACACAAAATAAGTGGAGATTGGCGTTGAATAAGAGAGAGGGCGTGGAGAAGGCTTATGGGCGCAAGGTGGAATCCTAGTCTTACTAGGATTCTGTCTTATGACTTGTTTTAATTTGGTTTCCCAACTAAATCAAATCAAAATTAGATCAACCCAATTAAAATAGGTCTTAACCCAATTAAGAACCTAATTTAATCAGATTAAATTAGATTTAAATCTGATTTAATTTCTAATCAAATTAGAAAATTAGATTGACCCCAAGTCCTAGTTGAACTAGGACTAGTTTTTTCCTTGCACTTGGCTTATCCAATAAACCAATTGGACTTGATCCAATCAAGCCCCAAAATAAATCTAATTAAATCATATTTAATTAGACTTAATCTCAGCCCATTGGCTTAATCAAATTAAGCCAATTAGCAATCGAATTGCTAATCGATCCTCCTGCAACACTTGCACTGGGTTAAATGTCAATCGTATTGATCATTTAACCCTAGAACGATTCTTAATCGTTGATCAACCATCCGATCGGATCATGAACTCTAATGTGTGTGACCTCATAGGTCCGAACCTAAGCTAGCATAGGAAAAATTCTATATATCTCGAAGTGACCATCTAGCAATGGTACCCGACGACGGATAGGTCGAATGTGTAGAACAACATCCTTAGAACCCATGCGGATATAGTTTTCATATAATTCATCCCCTTGACCAAAATGATCATAGGACACCCAGAGTCAACTGTCAACTCTGATCAGGTTGTCCACATTGTATTTCAAAATATCAAATCCATCTGATGGATTACCCTGGCCAAGGTTTTGCTAAATTGAAATACAGCGACTCATTCTTCTCCAACTCTTG